>NW_028289430.1:338274-676548 GCF_059628265.1 Tinamus guttatus
ACAAAACATGAACACAGGGCAGCAAATCATAGATATTTTTCTTTCTTTCTCTCTCAGTACATCATAGAGTCCCCTCTTCTGAATGCCAGTGGTGGTTTTGCAGCTTATTTAGATATGGATGATTGCTGAGAGATAGCATACACATTCCAGCGAGCATTAACAACTGTATCTCAGTTTCCTTTGATCCAGGAAATTATACTTTTACGCAAAGCAAAAATATGAAGTGAGAGGGACAAGATACAGTGTTCAAGGAAATACTACAAAAATCAGCAATTTTTCTGACTGCCTCTTCCTCCAGCCTCTGTCTCAGTATGCGTAAAGGTTATTTTAGCTCTTCTAACAGTGCAGAATACCTAAAAACTTCCCATGATAATTGTAGCTGCTTTATATCTTTTGCCAAAAATCCAAGCTATCATTCAAGTCAAGTGTATCATTCACTCTTACACACACAAAAGCAAAGTAGACTGTAAGAATCAGGAGTACTAATGCTTAAAGAAATACAAAAAAAAAATCAAATGTAAAATTATTACTAGAAACAAAGGTCAAATGAAATAGGAAAAAATTACGTTTAACTGGAACGAATCAGTGAAATCAAGGCTAAAGTCTAATGACTGGCCTTAAAAATGTTTGAGGTAAATACTGACACACAAATACTTTCAGTGTGAATTAGATAATGGTTTTGCACACAAAATCCTGTAGGATCACCCGAATCCAGGCGACTGTATGAGTAATAACATATAAGACTGAGGCTGCCTAAATACCACCACTGGGCACACAAGGTTTTGATAAGGAAATAGCAGAATTAGAAACAATTAGGGGAGAGCTGTTTATTCCAAGGCAGTTTAGGTGGAGAGGAAGAGTTACAAGAGTGCTTTAAAGGTGAGTTGAGAGAAAAATACAGAATAAAGTACACTCCAATGACAGTAATACGGATGGGTAGGGATGGTAGCAGGATCGGCCCAGCAAGCTAAGCCCGTCTAGACACTGGTGGGAACCACCAGGCTCTCCGTGAGGCCGGCACCTGAAATTGCTAGTGTGGTGCAGGGCAAAGGGGTAGAGCTGCACCTTCTGCCAGGAAGGGCAGGAGAAAGGGGGAAAAATGTAGCTGACTAGAACTGTGAGCGACTCATCGAAGATGATATTTAACAGCTTTATGTGTGTGCAGTATTCCATGATTGTGAATTAATGGTAAAGTTTATTAGCTAATTAATTCATTCATTGATCAGCAAACTCTGTAGTTCACTAAATCAGTAATATCTCTAACTCGAAGTCTGAATGGGGAAAGTTAGACCTGGATGCTAACATTGGTAGCTCGAACTTTTTCATTCAGATATGAAAATCATTTTGAAAGGCTCCTTCTAACTTTATTGTTGTTGTTGTTGTTTTGTTTCATTTTGTTTTTGTTCTGGGTAAAAATGATCATCTAAATGCTGGGGAAAAAGAAAAAAAAATAATACTGAATTGCTAATTTGTAGCTGAGATTAATTCCAAGAAAATGTGGACAATCAAATTTCTAATCAAATTATATCATGGTACTTAATTTCATGTTGGAATTTATGTCCCATTATTTCTTATTAAATGAGCTTGTTGGAGTTACCCAAACAATATTGGGAACTAAGTGTTAGTTTATTGCTCCAAAAATGAGCATTAAGGGTAAATAAGACTGGCCCAAGACCGGTTAATATACAGATATTTGCTGATGAGAGTTCTCAGATGGAGAGCACTACCTTTGCAAACAATGGGAAACCCAGAGCTCTTTCTTTTTGTTAATCTATTCGTCTGAAACAGATTCTATTAGAGTTTTACCCTTCAATCACTTCCTCTCACAAAGAGTTTCACAAATCAGGTTTTCCTCTGCTTAAAACTGCTTCTGTAACAAATGGGAGAGACAGTCAATTGCATCCTATCTGTTTCTGTTTTCCCTAGCAATTATTAAACCAGAGATTAATCTGAGTTGGAGAAAAACTTTTCATCACCCGAAGCACTGCAGCTGTTGCTGGCTAACTTGCTTTGTAACTCATCAGGATTTTCTCCTGAAGTGTGATCTCAGATGAGTAGTTTTATTCCTCTGCACTCACCAATGCATGAAAATGAACAAAATCTTTCTTCATGCTATGCCTCCCAGGGAGTGAGGGGTGGGAGAGAAAGGAAAGTTCTGGTCTCTGAGACACAAGTTATGTATATGCTGATGCAAGTGAATGTAACAGATTTCTATCTAAATTCCCATGTTTCTTTCATAAGAATGAAGACAAATTATATTCACAAAAATTAACAAACCCAAAGAGAGTCATTGCAGTTTCCTGTTATCTTAGTACTTTCAAACAGCGAAACTTTGTTACCCCTGAGAGCATTCCATCTGGAGGAAGAACTGATTATGCCACAGTACTGTTTCAAGGCAATTAAATTAATCTGACCATGTATTCGTTAGGACAGAAGTCTAGCATTGCTTCAAGGAAAACATAGGTAAGCCTAGCTTAACGAGTTTAAGTGTAATTAAAAAGTTTATTCTTAGAGTTCATCCCTCTGTCTTCTGAAACAGGATGAATATCCTGTATCAGTGTTTATACAGTCACCTCTCCCTGCATTCAGGGCTTTCCAGTTATCCATAAGAAAGACACAAAGACAGCTATGGAAAGTTTGCTTTTACAGCATTAGATTATCTGTCCTGAAGAACTGGACATAAGATCCACTTGCTAATAGTACTTTCTTTTATATACCTCTTATATAGGTAATCCACCCAGGATTTTGTGCATGAACAAGAAGAAAAAAACTAATTGAATTTCAAATTCCATTGATGCTGATGGAAAGATATTTTTAAATGTTCATTTGGGCCATATATCAAAGAAAGATTTATTCCAATATGAACTTCCCACCAGCTGAGTAACTAATAGTGACTGATATAGTTTTGTTCTTTTAGGGAAAGTCTGGAACATGACCCAGAAATTTATGTAGAAAAAATATAGCTCCAATATAGTTCTTCATAGTAGAAATACCTATTTTCTACTGAAGTCAAGTATTTATAGCACTTCCTTAAATTAAATTTTAATTTACAGAATTTCATTACATAGAGTGAAACAACTATTTTCAGTACTTCATACGCTGAAGCAATACGTTTATGATACATACTCATATAGTATGCATTTTAATCATAAACAGGTTTGACATATATGGGATATGCTCTGTTTAACTGATGTGTTTCAACTTCAGTCCCTGAGTAAAATATAGTTGGAGTATGTATATATGTAGTAAATATGTAAAATATAGTTAATTTTTTCATTGTTATTAAACTACAGTCCCTGTGAAATGCATCCTGAGAGCCTTTGGAAGACTTTGACAGCCAATCTTCAGACAGGTTAAAAGAAGACTTTCAAAAAAAATTTAGAATATCTCAAACAAGCTGGTTCATGTCCTTAAGTCACAGTATCCTACTCCTCTTAGTGCAATTTTGTTTAGTCTCCACCTCACCTTAATCAAATGAAAAAATACATCTACTTGTATTACTTGTATTACGTACTTCTAAGAGATGTAAGTTTTATAATTTGGGATTCTTCTTTTTCTTTTCATTTGTTTTGCAAAATAACTTTTGAGAAAGCAAGTTCCATTAAAGGAGGAAAAAAGGTGTCACACATCCAGATATTATATTTTTGTCTCAATACTTTTATCCTGAATTTATTCTTTATTTAAATTGAGCTACCAAGTTAAATTGAATAATACAAGTAATCTAGGGGTAATTTCTCACCTTTGAAGAATAAGTAGGTCTGAACAAGAGAGAGAGAGAAGGTCAGACCAAAACTTAATTTAGTATCGGATCTCTTATCTAATATTCAAACTCATAATTTTCAGTTATCAGGGATTCCCCTGGAACTTAAGGATATTTTCTGGAAAATTAGACAAGTTATGTTTTCTCACCTCTTCCATATGCCTAGGGACACTTTGTCCATTTTTCCATGTACTAACTGCAAATCTCCATGTAATGTTGTACCTAAATAAAATTACTATCTCCGCAGCACTTGGCTTAGTCTGACAACTTGTAAAGATTTCTGCAGCACTAGTTTGGCAGGAAAGGAGGTTTTTAATCTTAAAAATCATTATATGAAAAAAAAAATATATATATATAAACCTTTGAGCAGCAGAGTCGAAGATGTATATCTTGTCTAAAATAAAATATGTATATATTCATTTCCATGACTATAGCTCCTCTTCTTAATTGCATTACATACTCTAGGATCTAGACAATTTTTCTTCTTCATATGAATATCTAATAATAAGGAGGGTTTTTTGCATTAATTTTTATTATGTCATTCCTTGTATGGTAGGATACAATTGCATTATTAATTGCACAGGAAAACTCATGAGTCTGTACAATGTTTGGCTTTTGCCTATAATCAGAAAATAAATTCTACAACAACTATTAAAATAGTTAGCTTTCTTTTTTCCTCTCTTTTCATACCTCCCTGCCCCTCTCTACATTTTTAACATATTAAACAGGTTTTTGAGAGCTGCTTTTTCTCTGCTTTCCATCACACAACTCCTTGCTTGATTTTGAGGCATTATTTTTTCAAGAAATTGTATTTCCAAGAGATAAGGCTACAAGTCATACCTTCATGAAGACCAAGAGGAATTTCATCTCAATACTTTCATGGAAAGGAAGCTATAGAGCTTTAATCTCTCTGCTGCAGATAGAAAATGGAGTCCCTAGCTTCCCAATTATTCTTGAATTATTGCTCCTAACTCTCCGAGTTCCTGACTTCTCTTCTAATTTGCTTATGGAGCTCCCAATGTTTGTTTTGTTTTTGAAGTTTCAAAAGATGGTGTTGTGGCTATTTTTAAATATTTTTCCTTCCTCCAGCTATCCATTTGGAAACTCAATTTTTTTTTTTTGTGAGAAAAAAATAATGGTACTAGGAGGTAAATATTGTTTTAGAACTGTGAGGCAGATTCTATACAACTCGAAGCCAGAGATACTTTTTTCTTTTTCTTTTTTCTTTTTTTTTTTTGTCTTTTTCATTAATCATAATTTGTAGCCAAAGTTATTTTGTGTTTGAATTTGCTATGCATATACAAAATACTAAAGAATAGAACATGGTTCATATGAAACAGTTAAATTACCTGAATTGCAATTCAACAAGCACAGTCAACAAACTCAAGAATATAACCTAACCCAAAAGTCAAATCTAATTGCTGTTTGCTTTTTCTTTTCCCTTTCTTCTCCCTCCAACCTGCCTCTGAACTTCATGTAACTAATCACATATAATGGTACAAGTACGAGCAAGAATTAAATATTGAATTTGTCACCTTGAGTTCAGTATAAGCATGCAAAACTTCCAGTTACCTTAGGATTTATCAGATACATAAATGATTTTTTACACCACAGCAAGCAAGTATTGAAATACTGTAAGTTATTTATGAGCTTGAGGAAACCTGCAATTAACCTAGCTCCTTACACCACTTCTACACTGCTTAAAAGATAATAATAATACAATTTTCACAGCTACCAGCAGTGCGGAAGCACCCAGTCTTTAGGAAAGTTAATAAAGGCAATAACCTATGATATTAGCTCAAAACAAAACACTTTCTATATTTGAGAATGTTTGTTCTGTTCAGATCGTTTTTGTGTTCAAGTATTTCAGTCAAATCCTGAGTAGGTCAAAAAGGGAGATTAACCAAGGATCAAGCAGAATAAGAGAAATCCAGGGAAGAAGTATCCCTGGACTATTTAGTCAAGTGAATTGAATCTCTGAAATGTGCAATATTTCATCTTCATGTTTCTTTTTGTAGCATAAAAGGACTTCATAGAAAAAAAAATATATGAAAGATGGAACTGTTGCATTCATTTCCAAATTCATGTTGATACTACTGTTTTAAATTGTAACATCTAAT
This sequence comes from Tinamus guttatus, assembly GCF_059628265.1. Lineage (NCBI taxonomy): Eukaryota > Metazoa > Chordata > Aves > Tinamiformes > Tinamidae > Tinamus > Tinamus guttatus. The sequence continues at coordinate 344,155 of NW_028289430.1, forward strand.
TTAGCCAGTTTTCAACTCCACTTAACACCTGTAAAAGCAGATCGCAAAGAAAATAGCTGAAGAAGAAATGTAAACCTGTAATGTTATATAAATCAGATGCTACTAGCCATGCTGTATTAAGTACTTCCTTGAAGGACTCATGATGCAGCTTTGTATTGCTGTTTTTGGTTTCTGTAAACAATCAAGTCTTCTGAGAAATACTATTTTCGCAACTAATTTTATATGCTGAATATTCATGTTCAGTGAACTTTTGATTGAGATGAAGACACTGAAAAAGACTAACAGAAATGTACTAGGATAAAAGAGATCAGAGCTTTTCTTCTTCCTCCTCTTTTTCTTCTCTTTTTTTTTTAGTCTGTTCTTCAGTGTTTTCCCTCTTTAACCTGTCTTAAATTTGTGCCAAGAGAGGTAATTTATAATTAATTTTGGTGGCATACACTGTATTTTGAACAGTAATAACACTGCAAAGATAGTAACGTGGTAAGCCTATGGCACCGATTTGACAGAAATAATTTTTGCATCCAATATAAACTATATCTTAGCTGTTCAAATTCTATATATTTTAAATAAATGTGTAAATTTGATTAGCCTGACATTAAAGGCATGTTTGGCAGGTATCTCTGCAGATTTCTCATGCTCACAGATCTGAATACAGAACTGCCTTGTCTCCACCATGCTTTGGTGATGTATGATTGAAGCAGTTCATAAACTATTGAACCCACTCAGCCTTCAAGGTGCTCTTTTTAACTTTAGTCACCTGCTCACACTGTTATTCATTACATCCAGCGGCGTTCCCAGGTCATCTCCCACAACTTCTCACATACCTTTCAGAACAAGGCCCAGCCAATAACCCAGCTGCCTACCTGCCTTTGTTCAGCCAACATGAACAGCCTTCACGCTGACAGTTACAAGTGAGCAACCTGGGAGGCACAGATACAGCATCTTTCTGAACAACATCAGGCATTGCTTTTCCATTATTTAGCTTCTTTTCTCTGAGTTCTTTCAATCTTTTAGTGGCATACTTTTAGTTTTAGGGAAACCTGATTATTAGCAAACAGTATTCAGGACAATAAATTGTTTTATTCGTACCTCCATGATCATTTTCCACAAGAACAAATTCTCTAAGACATGGAAAGTCTTTTCTCTCCCCTCGCACTGAAATAATGGATCTTAAAAACAAGAAGAACAACAGAAAGCCAGTGACTATTAGCTGGATATGACATTGGATATGACATATGACATTTCTGCTAGGTGGGAGAAACTTGATTCAAATGATCTGTTCCAGTCAACCTAAAAGACATTCTGCAATAATCTCCAAGGTCAAGAGATGAGAATAGGCAGGCAAGATGAAACTGAAGCTTAAATTTTTAACCATTGCATTGCTGTTTCTGAGACACTTGTGTGTCAGAAAAAGTATTGTATGTGTATACATGTATGTGTGTATACACATACTCACACACACAAACTCACCCTCCTTCTCTTATCTTTGAATTTGTAAGGAACACACCCTGCAGAATTTTAGTCAATTCATTCATTAGAAACAGGGGAAACTCATCATCTGGGTATTGAACAATCTTTGCAGTTTGACATACGGGTTACACTTTTTTATAATCTGCCTCCTGTTTTCTGCATATAATGCCAGCTGCTTCCTGCTGAAGAGGAGAGAACAGAAAGAGAAAATTATCTGGAGTGCAACTCACTGTGACATCATATATGGGTACTAAAAAATAAAGTTACTCATGGATTTTCATGAAAAAATATGTTTGATTAATAAATGTTGTACAAATTATTTTTTTTCTTTGTGAAGGAATTAGAAACTAGGTTATGATTTGAAACATGATATTTATCAGTTATTTATGATTTGGCATATTAAGGAAGAAAACAATGTCAAGAATTATGACCTTTCACTCATAATGTTTTCTATTTCAATTAAATAAACCATAAGTTTCCTTTAGTAAGCAAAATAAATATAGTTAGGGAGAAAACATTAATTTTCCTTTAACTTCAGCATTCAGTGGGCAGACTTGGAGTTAATCCAAATGGGCGATCACTGAAAGGTTATGACAGAAAAAAAAATAAAAAAGTAAATTGAAATGTTTTTAAAATAATAAAAACTGTATTTAAGTTTAGCAGATACCAAAAATAATTTGTTTTACTATATACAATAATCTCAGTCCATACAAAAAGTCCATGCTTGCACTAAAGCAGCTAGCATCATGATAGATGATCATGAATTTGTAGAAAAAATCACAGAATCATAGAATCCTTAAGGTTGGAAGGGACCTTCAGAGATCATCTATTCCAACCTCCTGCACACACAGGGTCACCTAGAGCATGCGGCATAGGTGTTCCAGGCCCCTGATCATCCTTGTAGCCCTGCACTGGACTCTCTCCAGCAGCTCCACATCCCTCTTGTACTGTGGAGCCCAGAACTGGACACAATACTCCAGATGTGGCCTCACCAGGGCTGAGTAGAGGGGCAGGATCACCTCCCTTGACCTGCTGGAGACGCTCTTCTTAATGCAGCCCAGGATCCCATTGGCCTTCTTGGCCACGAGGCCACACTGCTGCCTCATGGTCAACTTATCATCCACCATGACACCCAGGTCTTTCTCCGCAGAGCTGCTCTCCACAAGCTCGGTCCCCAGCCTGTACTGGTGTCTGGGGTTATTCCTCCCCAGGTGCAGGACCTTGCACTTGGCCTTGTTGAATTGCATGAGGTTTTTCACCGCCCAGTTGTCCAGTCTGACCAGGTCCCTCTGGATGGCAGTGCAGCCCTCTAGGGTAATAGGTACTTCTCCCAGTTTGGTATCATCAGCAAACTTGCTGAGGGAGCACTCTGTGCCTTCATCCAGGTCATTGATGAATAAATTGAACAGGACTGGACCGAGGACTGACCCCTGGGGGACCCCACTAGCTACAGGCCTCCAACTAGACTCTGCACCGCTGATCACCGCTCTCTGGGCCCTGCCATCCAGCCAGTTCCTAATCCACCTCACTGTGCACTCATCTAACCCACTGAAGAGGTTTGCCCAGGAAGATGTTGTGAGGGACAGTGTCAAAAGCCTTGGTGAAGTTGAGATAGACGACATCCACCGCTCTCCCCTCATCTATCCAGCTGGTCATTCCATCATAGAAGGCTATCAGGTTAGTCAAGCATGATTTCCCCTTGGTGAATCCATGTTGACTACTTGTGAGCACCTTCTTGTCCTCCAAGTGCCTGGAGGCAACGGCCAGTATGAGCCGTTCCATCACTTTTCCGGGGGTGGATGTGAGGCTCACTGGCCTGTAGTTGCCTGGGTCCTCATTCTTGCCATTTTTGAAGACAGTGTGACATTGGCTTTCTTCCAGTCTTCTGGCTCCTCCCTCGTTCTCCAGGACCTTTTGAAGATGATGGAGAGTGGCCTAGAAATAACATCCACCAGCTCACACAGCACTCTGGGGTGCATCCCATCAGGGCCCATGGATTTGTGGATGTCAAGTTTCCCCAAGTGCTCTCTGACCCAGTTTCCCTCTACCCAAGGCTACTCCTCTCTCCAGACACCTTCTCTGGTTCTTAGGGTCTGCGATTTCAGAGGGCTGCCCTTGGTAAACACTGAAGCAAAGAAGGCATTCAGTAGCTCTGCTTTTTCTGCACCTGGTTTATTTCATAACCAGGGCACCCTCCCCCCTCACCAGCAGACCCACATTTCCCTAATCTTCCTTTTGCCACTGATATTTTTGAAGAAGTTCTTGTTATTTTTTTTGCCAAATTTAATTCCAATTGTGCCTTAGCTTTCCTTGTCACATCTCTGCACTGCCTGACAACATTCCTATATTTATCCCAAAGAGCCTGTCCTTTTTTCCACTTTCTGTATACTGCCTTTTTCTGAGGATGAGCTCCTTGCTCATCCATACAGGCCTCCTGCCCCCACTGACTGTTACAATATTATTTTTTAACAAATAAACAAAGTTGAAAAATCAATTTAACCATTATGATGTTAAAATGAACAAATCATAGAATCATAAAACGCTTAAGGTTGGAAGGGACCTCTAGAGGTCATCTAGTCCAACCCCCCTGCACACGTAGGGTCACCTAGAGCACATGGCACAGGACTGCGTCCAAGAGGGTTCTAAATTAACAAATTAATGCCGTAGTTGGGTAATTTAACTTCTACCTTGCATAAATCCTTACCTACAGTATTTTCAGTTGGCCAGTCTTAGCCTTTTTTGTGACATAGCTTGGTATTAACCACAGCGTGATAACTGGAATTCAGAGCTCAGAGTATCCTACATAAATCCGTAATACAGGAACGATTTTAGATCAAATTTAATTAAGCAGCATGACATTGCTATGATTTCCAAGATTAGAATTTTCTAATTTAATAATAATATATTAAACAGTCAGTTAAGCAGCATAATATGAATTGGAAAGATAACTGTTTTTTTAAGTGTATTCAAGGAACATCAATCTGTACAAATGCTGGGTAACCTGTACAATCTACTCAACTAAAAACACTAGCTGTAAAATACTGGTTCTCATCTGTCACAAGATGAGTCAATTTATCTTTCTATGTCAATATTTATATCTGATACTTCTCTAGGAAATTGCGATAATTTGAAAATTATTGCTATTTTTTTTTCTTTTAATGATCCAGGGGACTTCTTTTAATAATGTAGGAACAATGAGATTTTGCCTCCTTCTTCTTCCATTCACATAAATTGTAGTCCTTATCCTTCAATTTCTTTGGAAGCCCAGGACAAGTTTATTTACCTTAATTTCCTTCTTAATTCAATGCATCAACATTAGGTAACTAACTAGGATTGCTAAAAAATGTTGACAAAGGGTTAATTCAAGTGCAGAAGGGTGATTAGAATTGTTATTATTATTTTTGCTAGTGCGAGTTGCTTAAAATTGCAGTGACAATATAATTTTTCTCATAGAGAACAGTCCATGATGGGCACACTCTGTGTGTTTGAACAAAATCCACTTAAAGTAATTCTTTACATTATTACTAGCCAGTGACATTGCGTCTAATTCCAAGAGCATTGGTGCAGAAAAGGAACATAACTGTTAAATTAAAATAAATTAACCTTTTTAATCTTGAACACGCTGGCTGATAATTTTGTTCTATATACACTGTAATTATCGCACAGCAAAGGAGTGTTCACTCAGGTGGAATAGTAGATAAGGATGAATAGTTCTTTAATGTTTATTCTTTCCTCCTCTAAAAGGTTTTTTTTTTTTTTTTTTTTCATACAGCTTCTCAAGCCCAACTAACCACAACTTTCAGCTTTAACTTTTTAGATACAAGTCATCCATCTTGTTATTTCTGACATATGTAAAATGAGACATATGTAAACATTTTCAGGATTAGACTAGACAGAAGAGTTTTGCAAGGCTGCTTTCCAGCTGTATTTCAATAAAATTATGCATAAAAGCAAAGTGTGTATATAAATGTAAAAGTAAATATAAATGATACAAATATAAAAAAATCTAAGATTATTATTTTATTTTGAAACTCTAGAGAACTCTGTTTAAATGCATGACTTCTGTCCTTGATCTCCTAATCATACTCCACTGTCCTCAGGATGTCTGATCTTAAATTTGAGGGAGCACACTATATGAGAATACCCTGGAGAGGTTGGTCATGAAAGGGTGATAACTTACAGATCTCCTACATTCCAGACAGTCAGTGTACAAATCCCAAGATGCTCCATTGTAGTTGTATGAGCCTTCTGGTTTCATAAGACAGATGGTGGGAAGGAAAAGTACACGCAAATACTTTCGGGAATGTACCATTATCATGGTTTCGTTGCCTGTTCAAAGCTATTTGCTTCACTCACCTTCTGTCTCCTCTCTTCCTCTCAAGTCCTCCAGCAATTATTAAAATAAGATAAATGTCAATTTTAAGTGATTTTTGACGGGTATGGGAGTTTTATGTACAACACTTTAAAATGAAATAATATTCTGTTTCACCTACAGAAATTCTGGAATTAACAGTTGTTTAGAACAAGTCTTTATAGTAAGAATTAAAAAGACAATTCATAAAAAAATCACAATGCCTTTTTCTCACCACTTACCACATAGGTACCTGAATATGACTCATATATATAAAGTAAGTTTTCAATCAGAAGTTGGTCATCTGGTCCTTCTCCTGGCCAAAACATGATCAGCTACGTCATTCCTAGTCTGTCAGTCTAGCCTGTCCTGAAAGATTGTTAATGTTGGGAATTTTACCAACTAAATTATCTAGCTCAAAACAGAACTTTCATTTACTTTTGAAGATAACATTTATCTTTGTCATTTAGTTTACTGTTTTCTGTCCTACTCATTGCTGTTTATTCACCACTTTTTCTGTGCTCAAGGAGCAGCTAAGCAGGTAAGGTTTGGACTGGAAACCAGGCAACTGGATACACTTACAATTGGATACAAAATCATAACTGAAATAGAGGATGTAGAAGAATTGATTTGTAATTGTATTTTCCAGTCCAAATATTGAAAGGGAGATGACAATCAAATCAAAAAATGAAATGATTCTTCTCTGCATATCTGTTACCCATTCTTGGCATCTTTTGGGGACAGGATAATGTGTTAAATAACCATTCAGTCTGGCACAATAAAACTACTCATACATCCTCGTTTTGTAGGATTAATGTTCCCAGGGAGTCTTTTAATACATATGACTCTTCTTATTGTCTCTGCTTAAGACCACATCATGCTGTGAGTGTGATACCGTAAGCAGGACCTGAAACTTCAACTGAAACCTTACTGGAACAAAAACAACAAGACTACTTTTTTTTTTTTCCTAATAAGATACTTTTCATTTATGCAAATGAGGATTTTCTTTTTATGGAACATGTAAGAGTTAGAAGAAAGTTTAAAAGATTAGAAAAGTTATCAGAAAGAAAAAAAAAAAAAAAAAAAAAAAGACCATCTCTGAGTTGTACAGATCTGAGATGTAAAACTAAGGAATGTATATAATGAGAGGCTTAAGCCAAGCTGTGTGGCACTGACTAAAGCTAGGTATTAGCTGAACGCTCATTGAGATTCATACTAGGTTTTCACAACATAAGACTATGATTTTGTCAGCTTGCAAACAAGCTGTCAAAACAGCCCCATCCTTGAAACATGTAAAGAAAATCAGCAATCGCTTTCTCTTACGTGTCATTTTAGTAAAAATTATCAAGAGAAAATAATCCAGCTGCATCAACCAGACCTTCAACCATGCTCCAGGAGCAGCCAGTATGTACCAGCTCTTAGATGGGCACAAAACACCAGTACATGTAAGTACATGGAGATACTACATGAAACTTAGCAGGAATCAGGGAAAAAAAAAAAAAAAAGTGCATGAATCTTTATAAAGACAACTCTCAAATTCATTTCCAAATAAAACAGCAACTTGGCACAAAGGAGCACAGTGTAACAGCAAGTTGGGCCAGCTACCCATGACAAAAGCAAGGCTGAAGGTTTCCTTTTCCATCCATGCACACATTTCTTTCCCTATCTATTTATCTTATACAAGAGCAATTCATCCTCTTCTATCTTGGCTCAGATCTCACTGTCTATTCCCCAGGCATTTAGGGAAATTTCTCTGCTATGGCCCTCTCCTTCACATTTTGATCCAGTTACTAGCTCCTTGGTCACCTTGGCAATTTCCACCTCAGTTTTTTTTCCAGCTCTCTGGCTGGATCTTTGCAACATCTACAACAAACTTTGCAGAAGAGGGAGTCACAGCATATTAACGCAGAAGTGCTCTCTCCCTCACTGGACTCTGCCTAATGGCACAGATGTCAATGTGCTGGACAGTCTTTCATCAGCTTCTCTGCAGCTGTTTTAAGCTCCATCTCCTAGAACACTTGCTGTTCCTGAGGTTCATGATTTTCCCTCTGTGCTACCTGCGAAAGGGAAATACTGATGTTTATCAGTGTCAGAAAGTCTTTGGTGGCAAATTTTCTACTTAGTTGGAAATTAAATAAAAGTAATTAAAACTCTGTATGGAAAAATTATAGTAAGAATTAGCTCATGTGTCCCCATATAAAATTTCAGTCTTTCTCTACTGCAAGCTTCCTGAGGCATCCTTTCTGCCTATAAAATCTGACTGATGATTGATTTGAAGAAAGACTGTCTCAAAAGAATGATATATTCCATTCTTTTCTTAGCTGCTCAGACTGTGTGTCACCATTGTTCTGCACATGTGATTCCTTTGCCTTGCTATGTTATACCTAAGGAAACCTTGGATTTTTGGAACGAGTCAGGATAATCCAAGCTATGAATAACACAGCTGCACCAAGAACACACTGGATCATAACTCTTTGCAAGTGGCCTAAATAGCCTTGCTCTGGCTTTTAGAGGGTCATTTTACACTCTACGGTTGCACAAATTCCTTGTTCTGAAAGTTTAAACTCTTTGTAAATACATATAACAAGGATGGAATCATTCCAGGACTTCTCATGATGAAAATTGCTATAAAAGTGCTACACAAGTATATGGAATAGTCTTTTCGCTAAGTGAAGATTTTCTTTATCTATTTAATAGAAACATTAGGTTGCTAAAAAAATAATAAAAAGTATTACTATTAAGCTGAGAGCCTATGAAGTAAAATTCATCCCGAAGCATGGATTTAATATGATTATATGTAAAAGTGTTGCCACAGACTCTTTATACTATTACTGTAATACTTTCCATTAATGTAAGATATCCCAGTCTTCTTTCAGTCCTACAGTTCCAAAGAATCCTATAATGTAATTTCCATTGTTGTTGGCAATTCATACAAAAAGTCAAACAAAACAGGAGAAATGCTTACTTAACACTTCTGTATTTTCAAAGCAGATGGTTTATTGAAATGTTTAAAGCAAGAAAAGGAGAGGATCTGTACTTATCTATACTGAAAAAGAAACTATACTGAAAATGTCTAAATGGTGGATTCTGTTTTTCCCCCAAAATGAATATTGTCTATTAAACGGATTAGTAAAGATGAAGATCAAAATTTGAGTAACCTAATTTCTTATAGCTATTTTAACCCTTAAATAACCCTTTTCTCCCAACATCGACATGAATAATGATAAAACTAAATGGGTAACTAACATACAGAAATTCCCTCGATTAAATTAGATTTTGCTGAATTTCATCCTTTTATTTAGTTATTTACTTATTTAAAGAAGAATAAGTTTTGAGGGGGTTACCTGGCTAGCTAAACGATACACTGGGTCCTGAGCACTTTTTAAAAGCTACTTTCAATTTTTAGATGCATCACAGAAAGATTGAAGAACTGAAATAAATTAAATCCAGACACTGCCTAACCCTCCATCACCCAGCAAATATTACTCTACCATTCTTCTTAATATAAATATTGAAACACTGACAGCATTTGATTGGATAAAAATGAAAATAAAAACAAACAGTTCTAGTCACTTCATCTAGATTAGAGCAGTAAATGTTGGCAGGATACTATGAGAAATCCCATGTTGTTCTATGTTTAAGCCTCTAGCCATCATATTGATTTATTGTTTTCAGATTAAAAAGAGAAAAATGCAAAATAAACATAATACTTACCTGCAAATGAGCCACTGTGAATATAAATTTACTGAAATGTTTGTCATCTGGTTATTTAGAAAGAAAGGGATTGGAACATGAATCCCACGGAGAAGACTTTTCAACCCAGTAATGCTATTTCTCTATTGTTTGTTTAAAATGAGTTATAAATATTTTAAATATATCTGCCTCTACCCTTTTAGGTTAAATCTATTTCCTAGTTAAATCCAACTATTTTTCTACAATTTTCATCCTGTGCTAAGGAAGTAAAAACATGTAAAAGAGTCGCTAGTGAAAGTTAATGGAAAAGCTCTGAAAGAATCTGTACATTCAGAAATGTGAAAAATTTTCATGTCCCATAAAACACCTCTATAAGGGAAGAAGTTCTCTTAAGATGTCATTAATTTTGTAATATATTATGCTATACAGCACTACATAATTCAGTAGAACACTCACTTGAATGGAACGCAAAACTGCTTTTTAATTATTATGCTTTTGTCACAAGTTGAAACCACCACACCCACAATATTAAAAATAATAACAATAGTAATAACCAAAACAACAACAAAGTCAAATCCCACGCCATTAAAATTGAATGGATGGATGTCTTGACTGTAGCCAGAACCTGCCATTGGACACCATTACCCTTACAGAGAACATCCGTTGTCAAAGATCCTGTGCTTGCCACAGAAGTCATGAAATGTTCCCATAGCTTCACCAAAGGTTTTCTGTCTGATAAGTTGAGCATGGCTGAATAGTTTCATCTTTTGGTTCATCTTTGTTACAACTGACAGCACCAGCAAGAGGGAAACATCACTAGATTACCTGCGTCAACAGGTATCAAGAATAAATGTAATTATATGGCAGCTGAGGATTGATGAACTTTTTTTCTAGCAGGTATCAGGAAGGATAATTTTATGACTCTGCGCTGAGTACAACAGACAAACAGACCAACAAAGTCCATCCCACCCCACCCCCCACACACGTTACATATTTATCAATCCTAAACTGAAACATCTGAAGAAAAGCTAGTATTATCTGTCTTTTGGTGAACAACATGTGGGACAGACTGAAAGACAGTCCATCTCCAAGAGGTGACCTGAAGCAAGACTCAGGTCCTGGTCAATAAATATTTTCTTATTCCATTTTTTTACTGCTTATTGCCCTGGAAAATCCAATATTAGCATTGCTTTCTGTTTTACAAAAGAGTTTGACTACTTGTGTATATATGGACTGGTGAAAAGTTACAGCCACAAAATTACTTCTGAAAACATATTCGGATATGATACCAGGATCCTCTGGAAATTTGTTGTAGATGTTGTAGCATGAAGAGACATATACCGATGAGACTAGGCACAAACTTCAGAGCTATAAAAAAAAAGAACACAAATAATTAAAAACATGAAAAATAAGACTACCATAAGCAGTGAACTAGACAGAACTAGATTCCGAAACATAATTCCAGAAACTGGAATTAAAAAAATAGTTGTTAAATCATTGAAATGTAGCACAGAAGAACATACTAATGTAAGCTAGACTGCAGCTCCTATGGATTTTTTTTCTACATTTAAGTAATTCCTAGTATGTTGATATCATGAAGCTTTCTCCAACTATTGATTCCAAAATATAACGATGCTTCAATGAGAATGTGTCTGAATCTGTACAGTTTATTTAAACAGATCATCAATTGTTTGAGTGGATCTTCCTGCCTATGCATCCAGAGGCAAGTCTGACATACCACATAATGAAAGGAAAATTAAATGTTAGAAAAGCATCAGAAGGCAAAAGCTACAACCGGGGATGAAGATTAATTTTCAAACCTCAGACTATAGACCTTCACTTACATAGAGATAAATCTGGAGTTAGTAATTCCTGTTTCAGAAGGCAGAGGGTTGAAGGAACATGTGGTGTTGGTATATCTCAAACACAGTAACCAAAAACTAAGATAACTCCAAGTCACTAATTACCTATGATAATTCTGGTTACAATTAACATTCAGTCATATTTTGTGGAATACAAGAGGCAATCTGGAGTTAGTAATTCCTGTTTCAGAAGGCAGAGGGTTGAAGGAACATGTGGTGTTGGTATATCTCAAACACAGTAACCAAAAACTAAGATAACTCCAAGTCACTAATTACCTATGATAATTCTGGTTACAATTAACATTCAGTCATATTTTGTGGAATACAAGAGGCAATCCCCTTTTTTGGTGTGTCTGTGTTTATTCCTCCTTCAGGATACATGTTCCTCCTAACAGAAATGCAGTTAAATTCTGTTGGAGTACTTTGTTTTAAGGTTCTTTGGAATGGCCATTTTGTAAATTGCAGGGTAGTTCAATTTCAAAGCTAGTTCAGAGACTCAAGCTCATTTTACCTTTCAGAAATGAGAGATGACATTTGGTAACTAATAATTAGGTGAAGGATTCTGCTCTGTTTTATATTACTTCAAACTTGTGGTAATCCCATAATAATATTTTAGTGTCACTGAGCATTTAGCAATGGTTGAATTTAATCAACTGTAGGAGCAATATTCCATTATAATTTAGAAGCCTTATATCTTAGGAGGATATTGAAAATCATAATATATATTGTACAAACGTGGCAACACACTTGTTTCAACACCCATCATCACTTCAGACTATCCGAGCTACATTCAGCTATTGCTACATTCTTCTTCCCTTCTACATAATTACAGCCCTCAACAAAACCACCCAAACAAATAAAAACAGAGTAGATGATAGAAAAGAATTAGGCAGAAGGAAGGTAATTTTAAAAATGCCTTTATTAGATATTCATCAAAGGAAGCCCATTACTTTTAGGATGGTTGGATATCAGAGAATGATGCTGTCTGCACAGAATATCTGTATATGTACCACAAGCGGAAGGTTGTTTTCCATTGTCATTTACTAATACTGGGACACCACAGATAGAAAACTTAACACGGACTACGGCAGTAGTATTCTACACAGTAGTATTAGATGCACAACTATTTGTGTGTGTGTGTGTCAGGGGGCAAACTCTTTTGAAAAAGACAAATATGTTTTCACCTTTTTAGTGCCAACTTGAACAACCTTCCCCTCAACCCCCACTAATAAACCCTTACAGTACACCTTGAGTCTCAACTAGTTCATTAAGGGAAAACCACTTTGCAGTGTAAGCCAAGTAGAATGGTTTTGAGTATATAATGCAATATGACTATATAATTTTGAGTATTTAAAAGTATATTGTTTTGAGTTATACTACACTTAGGACTATGCTTACGTCTATTTAACAGAAAACAAGTGCAAGGGATGAATATGTTGCTCTGACAGTTCAAGAAAAAGGTCTACCTAACTCAGTAGCCACTTTCTGATATCCTATTCTGGCCAACAGTAGATGATCAGGGAATGATATTGGTGCACAGCAAGAAAAAAATGTAATTTTCTGGAACATTCTCACAAATGTCAAAGATTCGAAGCACTGAAACTTACAAACTAAAGAAAGTGTCATTGTAATTGACAGTTAAAAATGATTTTTTTTTCTTTTGAATAGACTGGTCATGTAAACTTTCATACCACATCATTTACAGCAAGGAGTTCTTCAGCTAACTAAATATTGTGGAAGGACATATTTCCTTGTATTTGAATGTCAATGGTCATCTGGCATTTTCACATTAGGTCTCTTGAATCTTGTTTAGAAATAACAGAAAATGTTTAGATCAGTTCCATTAACTCATGAAAATTAGGGGAAAACAATTTTGTCATTGAAATTGTAGAAATTAACTAATGATCTAGACCCTGATAATTCTTTAATGCCTAAAAGAAATTATGGAAAAAAAATATATGTACACCAGATAATCCTAAACTCTGCAATGCAATACTCACCCACAGAAGTCTTAATAATATTAACACACCTTCATTATCTCTGCTCTTTTGTGATTTGTCTAAGATGGAAACAAGCTGTGATAGCAAGAGGATCAATTATATGAGACAATTTTCCAGATGTCTCTTAATTCAGCAAATATTTTCATTGTTCGAAAGAGTGACCACAGTTCCCCTAATGTCCTCTGGGCCGTGGAGAAGAGGCTGTGGGAGTGTGAAGTTGAGCACGTCACTCACATTGAGAGACAAGAAATTCAATGTCTGTAAGAAGAATTATTCGTGGATCAAATAAAGTGGGTTTCAGTCTGCTCTGTCACTGTGATGGGTAAAATATTTTACCTCTTCAGGCCTCAAGACTCTGGTCTCTTCAGAGAAGACATGCTTTCTTTACCCATGTTTGTTTAAGGTCTGTGCCAGAATACTATTGTATCCAACAAACAGCAGCATTGCTCTTAATGAAGTACGCTGGCCTTACAAAAAAAAAAAAGGGGGAATCTGGGAGTAAGCACTGTTTTATCACAGTACAACATATAGAGAGACTCACTTTTTAATACAGACATTTTGAAATAAAAAAAAATTCTCATTACTATAGGCAGAAATCAACTGCCTATAATATGCCAATTGTGCTTTTTCTCTTTGTTTTACTCAGCAAAACACAGTCCAGATCACAGATGAGGCCAATAGTATTTATTATTTCAAAAATCAATTGTCCAATTAACATTAAATGTTTTACCATTTGGATGTTTGGTTCCTTTTGTAGTTGAATCAAAATCTTTGAAGAGCATAGAGAAGAAAAAAACAAACAAACAAAAAACCCACAAAATTGAAGTTTTATACACAGTTTATAGCTTGAAGTTCAAGAAACGACCATCTCCTTGGCTGACCTGCAGTTCTGATTAGACCCAGTGCAACGTAACAGAGCCTCAGATACCAGGATGTTTAAGACCTGACCAGGTAAGGTCAGGTTTCCTTTTCTCACTTTCTATTTTTCTGCCTGCTGCTATCTGAAAATGTGGAAACAAAGAAATCTGTTAAAAAGAGAGAATACTGCCATGGGGCATTTTCAAAATTGCTAATTTATTGATTGCTTCATTCAGGGAAGGTCATTCTTTCCTGATAAAAGTAAACTCACAAGAAGCTGACTGTAAAATTGATGTTCTATTATGCATTCTGTAGAAAGTGTGTGCATAATGAAACTACTAATGTTCTTCTAAGTGTGCATTATTTTACATGTTGTCAGTTGTGGCCCTCCTTTTACAGCAGCAATATTTGATTACAAGACTGTGAGCAGTCCTGCATGCTGTTTGTGCAGCCTGTATAACAGGGAAGGCCAAAGGCTACATTTTTTTTACATGCCGAAGAGCTCTGTACACTCATGCTTCATAGAAGATGGTAGCCCAAGCCCCCAGTCTTGCTCTTCTTTATTCTCACAATTAAATTTTAAGCAGTGGGATCACTCTGGCGATTTTACTGAGTCTTTGTAAAGGCTGGAACGCAAACACAAATACCAGTGAAATCAGGCAGGAAAGATTTGCTTTATTTTCTCAAGGTGGTTTTCTGCGGTGTTTTTTATCAGTGCTTTCCAAAAGGGAGAACAGTTTTCTGGACCCAGAAATCAGTGTCTTGCTTTGAACTCTCTCAGTGCATGGGAAGTTTCATTGTCTAATAGAGACGGAGGAAAGGAGTGCCAGCTCCAAGGACCTCTCCAACTGGAGCACCAAATGTAGTTACATCTCAGGTCCTATCATCTCTGCTGCCACATAGGAAGATAATCTCTGTCTTAATCCAATGGCGGGAAGTTTATTAGAAGAAAGTGAGCATACGTAGAGAATGACAGAATAAAAGCCCCGAATAGATCCTCAAGGCCCTGACTTGGTTACCACGCTAAATCAGAAAGTCATGCTGAATTATCACTACTGAATATGAATACAGTCATGCTGTATTATCACTACTATAATTACATTATTATTACTGTTACTAACATTATCATGTTATCCTCTCAAGAATGAAGTTTTGATAGTGCTTGTATCATTTTATTTAAATTAATGATTTCAGACTTGAAGTTTGTATGAGAAAGTCCAGCACAGAAAACACAGACTCCAACCTAATTCACCAAAAGCTATACGAAAAAAAAAAAAAGATGATAAAGAGAGAAATGTAGAAAATCTGAACCTTTGGCCAAACTTAGAGATATTTTCTTCCCAAACCTAGATAAAAGTACAATTTCTTCATTAGAAAGTGTCACACACACACACAAAAAAAAACACATAGGTGGCTGGCTCTTATCAGTCTAAAGCTTGCTTAACCTTAGAGCAACCAAAAGGCTCCTCTTATCCTATTATATATATATACACCACCCTTTTCCTAAAAAAAGTTAAATAGGAGAAAGGAAATGAAGCCAAAAGACCAGTTCTCAAGCTGTGTTTTTATTTACGGAGTACGGTTACAACTTGTTAACCATTTTGCTACTCAAAATGCCATTAGTAGTCTGTAACTCATTCTATATAATTAATACAGCATAGTCTGGCTATGCAACTAATAAAGTAGAGTCTGTTTCATAATTATCTTGAATGTGGATGTGCACCTTTTTAGCATTCTAGTTAGCTGCAATGAAATGCCTGGCATCTGTTTTGTTCAGTTTTTCTAAGAGTAACCGGAAGTGTGCAAAACATAGCTGATGACATGAAAAGCAGCTGATCACTGGGGCACTGTGCCCCAAGATTTATATTACTGTCTGTGGGAAATGATCAGGAACCAACAACAGGTAGAAATGATAAGTGATGGCTCACTTTTCTGCTTGCAGCTGTCTGAATTTTTCACCACTCTTTCAAGACAGAGTTTTAAATATGAAAACATTGAGAAGTACTGTGAGCCTTTACCTCACAGTCTCTTATTCCCATTATGTTAAAAATATAACAAGTTCGTTTTCCTCTCATGTTTCCAAAAATAAGCTTAATTCTTAATGTTCAAGGTGAATCTGTGTAATGGGGTCAGTATGAACGGCACACAAGCAAACCTTTGCCTATTGCTATTTCTGTTAAATCCTTATGAAGGTCAATATACAAGAAACATTTTCTCCTAAGTTTCCTGCAGTAGGAACAACTCTGTATTTAATATATAGCATCCACTGTAAAAAACAAATGCCACAAAGGAGAAAGCATATGATACTCTGGTCTCTATTTGGGCTTTAGGAACCTGGCTTCTTTTTCCAATCCTTATTTCCAAACATAAGCAGAAGAATAATTTGGAGTCTCTGTTTCTGAATTTCTAAGTTTCTGCGTGTTGATAGCCCATGGGATTGCGTTAAACAGTTATACAGTTGCATTGTATCAGAGTCTTTTGCATTAAACCACTCCAAGCTGCTTTCTTTTTAAAGGTAGATGGGAAAGAGGGGTAGAGGAAGCCAACAAAACACTATTTTTCAAAACAAGCACATAGACCTGATATGTTTTTTCCACATTACTAAAATGGAATTATCTCCAGTACTAAATATATTGAGAATATTAACTAACTAACAATGTGTAATATTCTGAATATGAATATGAAACTGGTGGTATCCTCTAAACTAAATATTCATTAGAAATGAATAAGCCTTTTAAAAATGAGTGTAAAATACAGAAAGTGACCATCTATCTGGCGAGTGTGAATTTTTAACCTCCCATGTTTATTTCATTTGCTTCGAGTTGCTTGAAGTGATGAGCTGACATAAAATGATAATTTTTCCCCTTTTCCTCCATCAGCCACTCTGTCATGAAGCACGCAAAAGTCAGGGGAATGACTGCATCAGAGCAGCTTTGAGAAGGAGAAAATTAAAATATCTGTCTGGATGGGAAGGTTTTCCTTTGACAGCGTCTGATATTGGTATTCCAGGAGCATTCGATCCAATACTGCCACCTCTGCTGAGGGGCACATACATATGAGGCTACTGAGATGTCTTCACTGTATGCCTGAACCAGACAAATATTCAGTGTCTAGGTGAACATGGATAGAAATTTTGATTTTGGGGAAGTCTGGGAACACAGTGACTCAAGATCTCAACATTCCCATGATTCACTTTCTTGCAAAAACGTCTTCTTACTTAGGACGTTAAAGCTCCATTTATCTGAACTCTTAGGACTGGATCTTATGTCTCCTAGAAGGTGACCAAAGAAATCTGGATTAATATTTGAAGAGCCAGAATAACTTCTTCTCATAAAATGTCACCTAACTTTGCTATCAAGAGAAAGTCCCTATTATTGCCAAATGTCTGTGTCTGTGTGGGGCCTTTTACAGCTCTGCACCCAGACAGCAACTACAAAGCGTTGTCTCAGCCACAGGCAGATGTTATAGCAATATCCTGAATATTTACTATGGGAAGCTGCAAGAAGAATGACCACAAAGGTCACCTATAAACCAAGCACAGCGTTTCTAGGAGTCACCCTGTCCCTATTTCTGGTTCTCATATGAGCCTGTGAGTGCCAACAGCTCCGTGTTTCCACTCTGCTGCCTGTGCAATATGGTCAAGGCTGTCTCTTTAAAGAGATGAAGGTGAATTGTTTTAAACCATGTAGGCTTGACCTTCTGAACTGCCTCAGGGCCAAAGTCGTAATACTGTCAAACACCAAATGTGAGACTAACCAAGTGTTTTCTGTTACCTGCATTGCCCTCATCTCTCCTTATTTGACATGAGCAAAGAAACCTAAAAAAGAAAAAAGGTCTGAAAGAGTGAGTGCCAAGAAACAGGCACAAAATAAATTCTGCGAAGTCATGTTCAAAAAGATAATTATCTACTAACCCCTAATAAATCCCTTTTGCTGACATTATTCTTTGAGTAAGAAACAATTGCTGCTTCCAACATAAGCTGTATTGAAAGGAAATACTTCTGGTAAAAAATTCCATCCACATACAGGGAGAGAGAGTGAAGGAGGTAGGTTGCTATGCTAGCTTTAAAAAATTCTTATACTCTACATTCCAGTGAAATATTTCGTTTATAAGCTAGCATAAAATTTTCAAAAGACATTCTTTTCACAAGAACACGTGAAAAAAAAAAGCTTTGATCATGTTCTAAAGAGAAATTGTTTTATCACTTCTGAAGTGATATCTTCCCCCTTTCTGAAATCCACTTATTCTTTCAGCATGCTAATTCAATTACAGAGACATAAAAATAGTCTAAACCTTTTCAATGTGACTTCATTAAATTCTAATTCTTATTGTCATACTGAAAATATCAGTTAAGTAAATAATAAAAAGTTGTTTTTCTTCTTAATGTCTGTCTGGTTTGCAGTCTTCATTTTGTGCTTCCTTAAAAGGATTCTCTTAGAAAAATAATTTCTTCCTTACTGTTTTTGAGAATGATTATTGCAATTTTAATTCAAATTATTGGTCAATATAAAGATATGAATATATGAAGATTTTGACCAATAATTTGAATTAAAATTGCAACAATGGCACCATAGGAATTCACTGTAGGAATTCACTATTTCTGGTTAGCCTGGGAGCAGGCTAACCAATTCTACTATAAATCATTAGAATTTATGTAGATAGTGTCGAGCTGGAGTAACTGTTCAGGAATATTTCACTCACAATACCCACTGAAACAAGATAGATTAGGAGGCTCTTAAGACCACGAAAACAGCAGTTGCAGCTTTACATCCCTCTCATCTCCCTGATGTTGACCTGCTATGAGAACATCAGCAGACAGATATTCACCGTACTACTGCACCAGTACAACCACCTATGACAAACGTGGCTGTAGTTTCTCTTGATGTCCTTTTCCATCTCCTGCCACAGAATGATGGTACAATGCTTCAGATTCCCCATTTTCTGGCTCCTGATGATTTACCTTTGTTATAATCTGTGAGTTTACTCTGAAATATCCTTTATTTTTGGATGAATCCCTGAGGAGAAAATGATAATGGAATTATGCCTGTGAGTCCCTAAAGCTCCCTTCATTTTCATAAACAAGATCACTACAAACTGTTCCTCAGACACTATCAGAGGGAGAATAAGTACCACACTGAGAATACTAAGGGCAATGTTGTCAGAGGTGCTTCAAAAACGAGGTTAAAATATCTCGAAGGAAAGGTTTCCAAACCACGGCTTCCCTGGGTAGCAGCAGAGAGGAATACCTTGGTACAAAACAGTGAATTCAATACGAGATTTCCATAGTGACAACATTGGTTGAAATCTAGGGGGCAAATATCATCACTAATTTATATCTATTTGTTTGGAGGGTTTTTTTTTTTCCCTCTTAAAACAAAAACAAAACAAAGATTGAATCAGTCACCAAAATCATGAGGATCTAGCGTGTGCATCTACTAAAGCGAAAGCCAACCTATTTCTCATGGAAACAGTTTCTGATTTATCCCTTATTTATGCCCCCCCCATATACATACACACACACACACACACACACACACACACATATATATATATATACATATATATGCTTAAGTAGCTTTTTGTAGAAAAGGGCATGCAAACACAACAAAGTAAAAGACTGAAAAGAAACTTGATGAGTCAAAAAATTAATAGGGACTAGCACTCCAAGGTCAAAGAAAGGACTTATCTGGTAACCCAGAGATAAGTTTTAAATACTAGATACTCCTCAGGCCTTCCATTCTGTTTTTAAACCTTTCATGTCAACAGAAATCAACACTTGTGCTGTGAAATTGAGACTTTGATAATTAATAACATTATTTTAGTCAGCTAATTTAGTACTGTAGCATTTAGTGTGGCAGCTTTGTTGCAGCCCCTTAACAGTAACAAGTCATCACAAACATTTCTTTGGAAATGCCAGGATTAATATAATAGTGGTTTGATCCACACACTGAATAGAGTTTAGCAAATAAGTTATAACTAATTTTCAACTTAGCAGCAAATCAGCAAAGCAATCACTTTTTCAAGTTATCTCCTGCAATAGCCATTAACTGAAATTTCATCTGTCTTTCCTGTTCTGAATGCATTTCTTATTCTGCAAGAAATGCATAGCGCTTCCTCTACCAGTAATAATAACAAAAATAGGAAAAAAAAAAAAACCTGTATAAGTAACTAAATCTCTAAATTCCACAGCATACTTTAGCATATACTACCTTTCCAACCTGCCATATACCAGATTGGTATTTAAGATAGGGTTGAAGAGTAATTTTAAACAAAGAACAAGTATTTGAGACAGGAACTGTGAATGTAGTTACTCATTAAAATAAAATGAAAACTGAACTGCACTTGTGGTTTATATATCCTGCTTGGTATCTATAGGACTTTTTCAAAAAACAGACATCTCTCCCTTGACATATACTGTTGTAAACATAAAAATGTGTTTTCTAATCACAGGAAAGGTCACAGTTCTTATCTCTAATAGCTTCCAAAATGCAAAGCTGGTCCTAAGCAGAAAGTTGGAAAGCTCCGGGGTTTGTCTGTCTAAGCAAAGCTGATCTTGACTGTAGCTACATGTGTCACACCCCACAAGTTTACTGGAACTCACTGTAGTGCATACTCACAATAATTTGAATGGTGGGCTGTTTTAGCTTGTAAATTCACAAATTTTATGTGCATATGTCAGATGAATTCACCATTCTAAGTCTTCCTTGGCAATATTTGTGTTCTCTCACCTAGCCTGTAATGCCATTTAAACCTGCTCAGAGTATTCAGTTCCTCACTTCAGCTCATTTTGGCAAGACAGCACATGAAACATGCAACTCAACCATCAATTATACCTGAATTATCTCTTTATATCCCACCAGCAAGGTATTGTGTTAATAATTAAGCAAAACTTTTTATCATCTGAGATTTGCGGCCCTGCGATAGCAGAGTGGACCTTCTCATTTGATCTTTAAAGCTGCTGATACGATTCTGCTTTGGATTTAGTGGTAGGATACTGAAGGTAAAAAGGAAATCAAGAGATTTGTTATGATGGCCCAGGAGATAAAGGTATGACTGGTTATGATTGTGGTGTATAATATCCTGCCAGAATGAGAAATTCTTTAGCCCTTATATTCTTAATCCTTGGTCTTAACCCTTTGTTATTGAAAAGAACAGAATATTGGCCTTTTTTTTTTTTTTTAAATAAAATATCACCTGTCAATTCTGCAGCCAAAGGAATGCACCACACACCATGTTTCCCCCCTCTAATTCTGGAAGTAAATACACATTAGCAAGGCATACTCTTTCTGATATCTCTTCTATTATAAGAAATGATTTGCACAAGCAAATTTTCTTTACTTTTTTCCAGGAGATAGAGTGTTGTGGAATTAATGGTGCACCTACAAAAAGAAATTCTAATTTCACATCAGACATTTTATGCAGAATAATGTATATAAAAGAGACAAGATATCTACTGAGTGAATCTAAGGATTAAGCAACCATGATTTGTATTGAGAAAAAAAATAGGATTAAAATAGGCATTTTGTTTTAGGATTTGCATTTCCACAAGCTTTAGGAAAACATATATTTTAAGTTATGAGACTACCATACCAGATGTATAAGAACCTTATGTACAATCTGACATATACAGCATTGCTCTAACAACATACAGAACCAAAGCACCTGTACAAATACACCCAATTATTTTTGGCCATTAATGGGTATTTATCATCTCACAGGATACCGGTCATTCAACACTTTATCATTGGGTCAAAATTCCAGTGTAACAGACAGCAAAAAAACAAACCCTAAACAATAAAAGAATATATATATATTTCTCAAAGAAAATAAAAAGCCCACGTGGAATATTGACTGCCTTCTGCCTTGAAAACATAGGTTTATCTTTGACACCAAGATACTGGATATCAGGCCTATATAGTAAGGACTGTTTAGCAGCAGATAATTCAATCTTTCCTAGTATTGCTGTTTTAGTCTCTGCATTGACGGGAAAACAGGCATAGTCCTGATGTCAAAGATTGCCTATACACTTGGATAGCTAGGTAAAATAGGCCTGTACTTTCCTTTCTGCCCCTGTATCACCATCCTCCCACCTTCTCCCGCACGTCCCCACCCCCCAATAAAAAAGTCTTAGGAAATGTAAACCTTTCAATAATGCATGCATAAATGAGTAGACTGTAAGGAAAAAGCTCACACACTGATAACATGGATATAGTTGGTTGCCTGTAGCCTTTCACAAAATATCATCCTTTAAAGGAAGCATTTCTAACTAATAAGCTACTTTGTACTGTAGTTCTTACAGCCTCCACAACAGCTTTTAATAGTAACTGTCCCAGAGACCATAATTCAAAAGTAAGCTTAACACTACAATCCACACATTTTCTATCTGCATTCTTATGAGAATGCCAATGGAATGGTCCACTGTGTGAATATTCCGCAGGGTGAATATTCCAGGTAATAAAGATGTTTTGTTTAATTTTTATTGCAATACAGCAGATCTCTCACCTATTTTACACACAGTGCCTCTGCATCCAGGGTTTAAAGCATCTGCAGTGTCTTTACAGACAGTCATACCTGAGATCCATCATGGTGAGATGAGCTTTAACAAGTTCAGGTTCACATCTGGATGATGGATAATACTCATCTGACAATCATGAACAACATATTGTGAATGACAATGTTCATAGGTTCAGGCCTATGAACAGGAGTCAGTAACAGTGTTAATCCTATATTTGGCTATGAGGGTGTCCCTGAAAAGAAAATAAACATTATAAATGAGGCAAATGATGATTCTTTTTGCAATGATGAGTTCCAAGAACTCTTTCAGTATGTCACCTCATCAATTAAAAGGTGCTATGAAAATCAGAGAGACATTCTTGAGAATACTCCACAATTTTTCACCTTCCAGGGAAGGTGATTCTAGGGATTCAGGCTTGTACCTAGAGCTGAAGTCAGTCAGTTTTATCAACTGGAATCATATTTTGGTTATGCATATTAATTTCATCTCAGCAAGTAGTTCTTAAAATGGTTCAATCTTGGTGGTACGGTTAGCAGCCTAAGCAAGTGCCAAATTCTGCCTTCTACTGAAAGTTAGAAGTAGAAATTCTGTGCAAAAACAAGCAGTAGAGCCTGAGCAGAACTGCAGGCAGATGCCAAAAGACTGGTCTCTACAGAGCAGTGAGTCTCCTGCTAGCCCTGTCAGTTAGAGGATACTTTTCTCATAATTCAGAGAGAATATTCCCTTCGCACTGAAGCGAAGTAATGACTTTGGCAATACAGCTCCCTCAGCTTCTTTGCAAAGACAGGCATGGCTGAACATGTAAGGATGGGAGGATAAACCTTGAGGAGATACTGCAGCTGAGTTATTAGCAGAGCCTGAATTCTCCATGTGGCCTTCTGAACTTCAAATTGTCATTTTCTGCTTCAGAATTGCCACTTCAAGGACATAGCTTCTGAGCTTCCAGCCACAAAGCAAGGCTGGTACTGAGCAGTGACTGTCCTTTCAAATACTTTGAGCATTTAAATGTGAAAGGTCTTCATTAGTGTACAATGATGACTTACCTCTTATCTTTTCCCTAATTCTTTTAATGGCATGAAGCCTAATAACTGCAGGTAGGTTTTCCAGACCTAGCCTCTGTTGTGAATATCACTCTAAGGGAGTGACTCCAAGCCTCAGCAATTCAGAGATCAATTTCTTTAGAAAGACTCCCAGCCTGGTGAGACTGACCTTCAGCAACTGGAGCAGGGTATCAATTAAACTCTCTGACGTATTTATCTCTTTGCACTTCGGAGTGGTGATACTGTTTCTCAATACTGCATGAGGTTGGTCATTAAGTTTTTCTGAGTATGACTATATTGATTCAATGCCACAGAATATAATTTGGGAGAAGCAAGACAAAGCAAAGAAAACAAAAAAGCAGTTCCTTATCTAGTCTAAATTTTTCAACAGGCTGGTTGACTTGATAAAAGGATCAAATCCACTAGATGAACAGTGCTTTCCTCTCCTCTCCCAGATAACTGGTCTAATAAAAGATTTTACCTTTAACTAGAAAGGAGGCATGTCTATATTGGACAATCACAATTAAAATAATAGTATCACTCAGTAGAAGAGGGAGAAAAACCTCAAATAAAATTGAAAAGAATGTGTAGAGATAATCTCTCTCTCAAAAAAAAAAAAAAAAAGTGAAAATTTAAAATATAACACAGGAAAAAAAATGACCTGGAGCAGCCACTTCGCACGTCCAGTGGCTCTGGTGGCACTAATGACACGGAGCCCGTGGCTTTGAGCGCTGCTCCATGCGGAGGGCAGGAGGAACAACCCCAGCAAGTCTGTCCACTTCCAGCTGCCCCAGAGGCACGGCAGGGTGGAAATGGAGCTGGAGAGGCGAGAGGCTGCTGCTGCACGCTGGGCAGCAGGGGGTTTCCCTTGAGCTTCTCCAGGCGGGTGGTGGGGCTGCCATGCCAGGGGGACAAGGACTGGGTGCCAGGCAAGAGAGCAGCCCAGCGCCTCAGGAGCACCTGGCACTATGGCCCTGGCTCCGGCCTGAGGGAGCTGGGCTCTTTGTGCATGGGTAAGAAAGTGTCCCCAGCTGCAGAGCCTCAGCTGGGCACATGGGCACTGTTGCTCATGGCTGGGCCTGGTGCATGCCTTGCAGCGTTGCCCTTCCGCGCTTGCTTCGCCAAGTGGAGGCGCCGGGACACTCAGGCACCCCTGAAGATTCTGGAGGACCCAGGTCTTCAGCTGGAGCAGGAAGAGAGCAACACGACTGCCTGCAGCCTGACCAATGCCATGGACGTGGTGAGTGGCGGCAGCCCTGGCATGAGGCTTTCGCAGCCCCTGCCCGGACGCTCTTGGGAGCCGCCATCCTGATCTCTTCCCTGAAGCACTGCTCCCCTCGGCTCCTATCAGCCCTTGTCCTTCCCGGCCCAATCCACAAGGTTGAGTAGGGCCTTGACATGGCCGTCCTTGACGAGGAGGCACCAGAGTTGCCTGCTGGCCCATACGACTGTGAGATGGATCCTGGTGCATGGGTGGTCGGTGGCAGTGCAGGAACACGCAGGGAGTGGGACACGCAGGGAGGTGTGCCAGGAGGGCTGGGGGAGCTGCCCTGCTGTGCACGGAGGACAGGGCATCCTGGGCACACGGGCAGGCAGGGGCAGCCCTTAGCGAGGCCGTGCTGCCCTGCTGCCGGGCTTCTCCGCTCGGGAGCGCCGCACGCGGCCCTCACTGCAGCCACTCTCACCAGTCTGTGGCTCTTTCTGTCTTTCTGAATTTTGGGATGGTTACAACCGTTAATTAGAAGTGCAGAGACGATGGTGTTGATTTTGTGTTGTATTCTGTTAATTGTGCCTTGCTTGTTGAAATGTGTGTCTAATATGATTAAAAAAGCCTTAAGGAAGGTTTGGCTGATTCAAGAACAAAAAGGGGAAATTGTGGAGTCATGCTTGGAGAACTATGGCCACCCGATGAACCAGCCATGCTAGATGCTGGAGTAAGCATGTAGCGCAGACCAAAGGTCACCTTAAACCTGCGGAATGAGGAAGGGTCTAAGGGTAGATGGACGCAACCTGACAACAATCAACCAGAGAGAAGAAAGGCTCTAGCCAATCAGACAGTACGGGGCACACACAGGGAAAGGAAATTGTATATAAGGGACGTCTGTGGTTCAGTAAAGGGTTTTTCAGCTTGATTCACATTGGGTCATGCTGAGCCCATAGTGTTTTCTCTCCTCAGGGGGACATGCTGCTCATCACCAGCAGATGCTGCCGAAGATGGAGCAGCAATGGCAGGAGGACAAAGGCAGCTGGTAAAGAACAAGGGTTCCTCATTTTTGCTGGCTGGGTGCTCCATCAGCCTGCCCCAAGGCTCATGTTGATGGCCTGTGGCATCAGGCATGAGCCACTCTCCTCCTGGGCATGGGAGCTGCTCTGTGGGAGCAAAGAGCCTTGGTCGAGCCCATCTCCACAGGAGCTTCCCTGTGACTTGGAGCTCAGTGCTCTTCATTTCCTCATCCTCCTTGCTCTTCCTGGAGAATCTTCACCTCATTCTTCTTTTTTAGCAGCGAAGGGAAAAGGCTGAGCCCTCTTCAGAGGAAGATGATACAAAGAAGGAAGAGGAACCAGGTCCCTGCTGCATCTGCGTTCCTGAAGGTTGGTGGAGGTGGAGGAAGGAGCTGAGGCAATGGTGAGAGAAGGGCCAGGCTGGGGACGCAGGGCAGCTCATGGCTCTGGCCGGGCACGGGGGCTGCTGCCACTCACTCGCTGCTCTGCAGGGGCTGCCCACAGCTCCATGCATGGGAGCAGCCACCTGATCCTGTCCACTGCAAAGGGACCAGGCCTGAGCTCCCTGCTGATGCTCAGTGGGAGGGAGGACCTTTCTGCTGGAGCTCTGGCGGGAGGGAGGCCTGCCCTGCCGTGGCAGTGAGCGGACGGGACAGATACCTGGCTGTTTGCAGTGCAGAGGACTGTATGGGGAACACAGGGCAGAGAGCTTGTCTGAGCTCTTCTATCTTCCTCTCCTTTCTCACAGTTTGCGGAAAAAGTGACAGTGTCTGCATCTGAGGGTGGAAAGGAGATTTTCTTCCTGGCAGCAGAAAACCGAGTAAGATCCCCCATCTGAAGAACATGAAGTTGGCATAAACAGTAGCCACACCAGTAGAACATTAAAGACCCAGATACAGGGATACTGGGTCTCTGAGGCGTCTCTGAGACATGTGCTCTCTGCATACCTGTAGAGCACGTTGGACTTTTTATGGGACTTGGCACTTCCATCGTGTCCATGTGTTCCTGATGGCAGGAAAGCAGCTAGCACAGTTTAACTCTTTTGCTGATTTCCAGTAAAGGTGGAGGTTGAAGGGTTAGAATAGCAATAATAACAATACAATACAATAAATTAACAATAACAGTAAGAGGTTCAATATTTGCACTATTTACACAATGTTTACACTAGCAGGGGGAACAAAGTATTGTGGCTGAAGATGTATATTTGTCCAGAAGATAACAGCGAGTTGCTACTTGCTGTTACATGACTACATACTCAATCAAACACCAGCAAAGGGATGCTGGATAAAATCTGGAACAGTACCTTGTTCATCATGATACATCACTAGTGCCTAATTTATAAAAGGTGTTTAAAAATACAGTGGGTAAATTGAAAGAACAGTCTGTCCAACTAACAGATATTTAGCTGTCGCCCATGGGTGGTAGAAAGTGCCACTTTTATGTGATAGCTAAATTAATATGTGTGGGCCTTCAGGAAAGAGCTGCAACACATGATTAATTTCTAAGCATGTGTTATTGCGTATCACGGTGAAATAAGTATTTGTCAAGAATCCGAAGTTTAAATGGGTATGTGCCAACATTCAAAGGAAAGAAAAGCATTTTTGTTAAGTGCTAGTGATCAAAGCAGTTGAGCTAAATATCTATTGGAGGTCAGGTAGTGAAAAGCTTATATACAAATGCATTTGCACAAAGTTAATCTGTTGAGCATATCTGCTGACATCTTACACTCTTTCTGCATTGGGTAGCTGTCTCACTGGTCTCCAATTAGCCATGTTTATGTGGGAGTTGATGTAAGATAACTCTTACGTCTATCAAAATGTAATGCATTATGTCAACATGTCACTGAGTATGCAAATTGAGTCTGAATGAAGGTTTTCAGTATGCAGACAGTCTGGTTATCTAAATGATGAATGTAGTTGCTACTCACTGCTGTGGGCAGGACTATTTATTTTACTTAATTTTGATCCATGTTCTTGCTCAGGAATAAATGGAAAATAAGCTACATGCCAAATCACAATTCTGAAGCTATTTTGGGATCTTCGGAGCCTGCAAACAGACCTATCCAGAAATCTGTGTGGTTTGGGATTATACATCGAAAGGTTTTAGAAATTGTCAGATGCGTGTTTGTGAATATGCCCCATAAATAGAAACTTCCTTTTGAACTCAAAGGCCATTAATTTGAGTGCTTACCTACAACGATTTTGAATTTTTGAATTTCTATAAATGGACACCTCATTGAAAAGTAATATGGCCTGGTGGGTGAATTGTACATACATGTGTATATGCTTTGGGTTTTGTTTCGTAGAATATTCTCTCCTCTAGTTTACCTCAGAGATGTGAATGTGTCAAGTCTTAATTTGCTTTGTGGACTTAGGACAATGCACATACATATCCTGACCAGAGATTTTCAGGACCTTGAGAACCACTTGTTTAATAACCCTTTGGGAAGGTGAAAGAAGGAGCATAGAATTAGCAGTATTGTAGACATAAAAATGGTTAAAAATTCTCATTACTTATTGATAAAACATTTAGGGGAAAGAAGGATAAAAGTAGCACAGGCAGGATGTGTGGGAGTACTCACCTTAAGAATGATACTAGACATAAATCACAGTATAGATTAAGTTCTATTTTGTCTTTAAACATTTAATTGTAAGGAAGTTAAAAGCAGATTAAAAAAAGGAACAAACAAAGCAAAAATATTCTGACCTTGAATTCAGGCAGGTAGGACTTTCTTTTCAAACTGATGGGGACAATTTTCATAGTCACAGATCACTACGTTAGGATGGAAGATCAGTCAGCTGGTGAAGTCTTCAGCATGACTAATCAGGTTCCTACAGGAAGGTAACTGTGCATCGGGATGTCACTGCATTCCAGCCCGAGAGAGGTTGTGCACTCTCCGTCTTTGGAGTCTTCATGACTTGACAGGAAGCAACTTTGTCTTACGAATAACCAGCAGGATGTTGAACTAGAGACCTCCTGACATCCCTTCCAATGGGAATTGTTCTGTGATTCTAAGTGCAAAACTTCAGTTTGAGCATTCTACCAAGGTAGAGCAGACTCTACCAAATCTGAAAAAAGGGTACTTTTACTATATAACTTCATACCAACAGACTGGCTTTCTGAGCCAAATGTCCCACA
This sequence comes from Tinamus guttatus, assembly GCF_059628265.1. NCBI lineage: Eukaryota > Metazoa > Chordata > Aves > Tinamiformes > Tinamidae > Tinamus > Tinamus guttatus. The sequence continues at coordinate 373,305 of NW_028289430.1, forward strand.
TGAGTAAAGAAAGTTGCTTGCACAGAAAAAGGCCTGCAGAAGGTGATTTCTTATCTTCGTCTAGGTATCATGATTATACAGCATTTCTGAAATAACATTAGCAGGTTGCATGTTCTGCATTTGCAGAGATGCCAACCAAGTGAGATCGAAGAAGTATATAAGCTGTAACTTAAGTCCTTCAGACCGTACTGACCAAGATGAACAGTGTGTCATCCTTGATCATCCTTTTGCTTCAGATACACTTACTTCATTCAGAAGTGTTATTCTTACAGGATTTATGTCTATGGGGATCTCCATAATATGACCATTATGAACCACAGGTATTAGTTTCAGAAGTCTTTTTGTTCAGATAACTGTAGGAGTGCATTTACATACATCATCTTAATTGATCCATTTTTCATTTCAAGGGACAAGTAGTATCAAATGAGGCTTGTTCTTGCCACTCACTTTGGTGCTGAGGAAACAAGGGTAAATGCTTTAATAGGGCTTCTTAAATGGGCAAAGGAGCTTAAATGGGTATACTGAAACCCTCTAATGTTCTACTCTTAGGTGCCTGACTATATTTCTCTCCTATGTAAACCCAAAAAAAGAAAAACAATTTTGTTCAGAAATCATAAGTACATTCACATGGGCCAATAACATGCATGCTAAATTTGCTTATGCATTTAAACATCCCTATTTTCAGACTTAATTTAGCAACTATTTGACTGGTAGATGCATTTTAGTAGGCAATCATTTTTTAATTAACTACCGAAGAAATCATGTCAAATTAGGTTTTTCTTTTTTGTGAGGGGAGGGAAGAATAAATAACGATAACCTCCGGGTTCCCAAGAAGAAGAAAAGGATATAACTTAGCTAAGGTGAGTCATTTCATTAAAGACACAAAATGTAAGCCTGCATGATCATCCATCCTTATGAATAAATGCAGATTAACAGTGGTCCCTATTTTATCTCTCTCGACATTTGAGAAAATAATAAAATAAGCTTCATATTCAAATTTCCATTCATCTGTATGTATACCTTTTTCACTACCCCAACAAGTAACTAGAAATGACACAATAAAACTGTAAAATAACTTGAAAGTGGTGGCAATGGGGCAGGGAGACGCTCCTGATTTCATAGACTCATTTGTTTGATCACAATTTCAAAGTCCCTGCACAAAAAGGAGGAAGTGTTTGAGGCTGGAGGATCCTTCATTCTTGAAAAGGGAGATGTAGTGGGATGCAGTCTGCAAAAACAGAAGCTATCTCTGACAAGTGATAGAGCAGCCTATTTACCAGCGGGTAAATAGTATTAGGCAGGAACTGAAAGCACCCTCATAAATTTTCACTGAAAAAATGGTCAGGAGACTTATCAGCTTCCTAGTTAAGTTTTTTGTTCTCTTTCCATCCCTCAATAATTTTCTATTTAAGAGATAACCTTTAATTCCCACCATGTGTGGAACAACTGCAATAACAAGGGAGACATGATTCTGAAGCCTCAACTCACATTGATAGCATCAAGGAACTTGAAAGATTAGATGGCAAAATACCTGAGCAAGGACTACTGAAATTGTGAGTAAAATATACAGCTGCGCACAGCACAGCTCCATCCAGTCAGAGGAAAGGAAAAACACAAGTAGACCAGCTCCATGTGAACAGATGGCTTAGGAGCATTTCCAGGAATATTAAAAACAGAGCACTGCTAAAGAAGTGGAACTGGACCCTATGCAAAGTTTTCCAAAATCACCATCGTTACTGCCTTGGAGCCTCCACAGCCATTGTGGCTGGATGAACACATTGAACACTGTTGAATTATCATATCATAAGCTATGTGAAGCTATAGTCTAATTTAGAGCTGACTGTTCAAATGCAGGTAATATTTGGCAGTATTTTAACTATCATCTCACATTAGTGTCATTTCCCTTAAAATATGCTATCTTAGGACAATGCAAATGACACTATAAAGGCATGAATCATCCAGGTTACTTTTGCCTTTGGGAGAAAGTCTCCAGCATAATATGACACCATTTTAATGTACAGTGAATCATCTTATCTTAGGGAAGAGGGTTCTAACACAGTTCAAAAAAAAAAAAATGGAGATTTAAGCCCCTGTATTTTTCAATATTGAGCATGTGACTCAGAATTAATATTCTGTATGCCAAATTTACATTTTCTTTGCATTAGCAGACTGTCCATTGTCACCTGACATACATGCACACTTTTGCTCTTTATGCTTTCCAGTTTAGTGGCTGAGTAGAGAGGAGGAAAAAGTGTTAGGAGGATTAAGAGGGCAGTAAAGTTTTCAAAATATTTTTCTTTCAGATTGACCTTTCAGTAATGCATTTTGAAATAAAGACAAACATTTTTTTTTCATACACAGTGGAACTAAAAGAGTATAATCCTGAAAATGTCAATCTCTTTTTCCTCATCTGAAAAATATTCCCTGAACTCGAATCTTAATATTTTTTGGAAATGCTTCAGTTTGGATGCTTTTTGTCAAGCAGTAAATTTTCACAAACTTCTTGTGCTTCCTGTATCCCTCCACAATGTGAAGGCAAGTCACAGCTGCTTTACCCTTTCTGCCATGGCCTTCATTGAGCTTCTCCTACCCACTTTTAAAATATTAATAAGAGATTGCTTGTTTGTTAAACCAATTAAGGAAAAGAAAAAAAACCCAGCAGATCAGCAGATAACATGGGGTGTCAAGACAGCTCAGCTGCTGTCTGCAGTTAAGTACATAGTAGTTCTGGCTTTGTTTTCCTCTTATTCATTAATATTTACGGTCCTGGGATCTGTTGTCCACCCTGCTAGGCAGTAAGATCTGAATTAAGATGCCACTTATGAGGTGATTCCAGTTTGTCTAATCTTTGTTATTCCTTGCAATGCTCCACTGCATTAGCTATTCTTCACCATTAGGTACTCCTAACATTTTTTGCTTACTATTTCAGCTTGCTAGAGTTATCTGTTACCCACCAGCTCTCCAGCAAGGCTGAGTGAAGCTTTCGGTAAGCCTTCACACACCTCTCACATACTGGAAAATCTTGAATAAGTCGTGAATACTTATCCTTAACTTCTTACTTTATTTTCTTACTCATTCTACTTCTCAGATGCCAAGAAATATGAAGCTGAATTTCTAGGCCACAAATTTCTCCATGTTCTATATTTTGCACTCCAAACCCACAAACTATCAATTTGACTGTGACTGTCAAAATGTTGGGGGCAATTGCTAAGGTATTAAGGGAGAGGGAAGAGAATGTAACAATAAGCTAAAGGGCATGTTAGATATTTCTATGGAAAGAACCCAGGATTGCTTGATCTTCTATTGGCAGAGCCCTAAGAATGCATAAAAAGGATCTAGTAGTTGTTCCCATAGAAATTACTGAATATATCAGCATTCTGAAAATTTCAAAGGCCATCTTCATCTTTAGACCTATACAGATCTTATATAAAAATAAAATATACTTAGGTCAGAGATAAGAGGAATAGAAACGACGTATTAACAGATCTTTGTGCCCTAATAAGAAATAAACTTTGCAATAGTTCCACAAAAAAGTTTTCATAAACAAAATACCCCTTTGTCCACATAAGCCTGTTTACGTATATATGGAGAGTGCCGGACATTCTTATTTGCATAAGTTTCAAGAAGGATTTCTACACCCTGCAGGAAACAAAAATACTGCAGACAATTAACTTATACAAAATGTGTGTTGTCAAGTCTGATTTTATTCTTTAGAACAAAGACTAAATATACTAACACATGCTGACTGGGTTCAGTGGGAGCATGATCTTGGATTATGATAATATCTATATGTTCCAAACACATAAAAATGTTTCTGCAGAGATTTATGGTTATTGAATCATTGCACTGAAAGCTGCAGTAATAGTTTTGGCTCCAGCCACTATTAAATCTTGGAAAACTACGTTATAAAGCAATATTCTTCATTTCCAATTAACAGCAAGGCTGAAGTTGACCAATTTGAGGAAATCTGCTGAAATTATATGTGAAGTAGATACTATGTCCCAGGAGAATATAATAATGCTGACTTGTACCAAAGTAAACTAATACTGCTGAATGAGAATCATATATCTGGCATGAGTGTACCTGACAGAAATTAATGTGGTCCCAGCAGTTTAACAGCAGAAAGATCTATTATCTTGTTCTGTTCATAAGTGAGTAACTTTTAGAAAACACACTGCCTTCTAATAAGTGCTAAGAAAATAATCTTTTCAACAGTGAGGAAAAAGAAGAAAGATTTTTAATCTTTTCCCTTTAAATATTTTTAACAAAGTGCACGTAAGACAAACTATTGTAATTCAGTAAGGAAAGTCTGCCAGAAGTGTCGATAATAGAAACTTAGTTGGCAAATATTATATTTATGAAAACAAATATCTGATGTTCAATTATTATTCATTCTTCTTGATCATTTCTGCTGTGTTGATGAAAGATTGAGTTGTGAGTAGTTTCTGTATTTTAGGTACAAGAAAACTTATCATAAGAAACAGGCTTTTTTTTCCTTCTCACTCAAAACATATTTTCTACTGCCTTTTCAGCAAGATGCGCCAACTTAAGACCTTTCAAATATTTTATTGTATTTCATTTCGGTTTCAAGATTTTATTTTTCATTTCTGATTTGAAAATAAAGCCTTTTCAAAACCAAACTCAGTATATCACCAAAAAGATATTAGTGTTAAAAAATGCCTTTTGGATCACAGACATGAAAGTGTCTTGTTTTTTATTTCCTTTTCAAGGTTACCAGGTTTTAGTCCAATGTTGTGCTCAAGGTTAAGGGTGAAATCCTATTCCTACAGAAGGAAGATTCCTTGGCAAACTCTTCTTTTTTTTTTTTTTTTTTTTTTTCCTTTTTATCTGTTTGTTCATGTGTTTCTTAGTGTCGCATCTTTGGAAGTGGAGTGAATATAGGGTGTTCTGGATGCTCCTTGTCAGTTAATGTGGGTCCCAATAAATGGCAGATCATCAGAGGATGTGGACAGCAGACATACTGTCAAGGACAACACACACATAATTAGAACAATTCCAGCCTTTTTTTTCTCTAGTCTCTTCCTTCCGCTCACACCTCATACTGGCAAATAAGACAGGATGCCATCATTACATATCACCTATACAGACCTAGCATGTACTTTCACATATTCCAACTAACCACAGGTAAATGGATGGATACAATAGTTTTGCCACTGGGGCATTAACAGCTGTTTTTCTGGGAAATTAGACTGCTTCCAAAATGCACAAAGATCATTTGAGTTTTTCCTCTTCATTAAGCAAAACAAAAGAAACAGAAACAGAATAACCTCATTGTCCAAGTTGGAAGCTGTCTGTTTTTCATTAATGAGAAAGAAACAAATTTTTTTCCCTAAAAGAAAAATAAGTTCAATGTAATTTTCTCATTTTGTGCTGGTCTCTCTTTGACAAATTTAACAATTGTAGATGTGAAAGCATAGAAAAAAAAAATCAACCATTGAGGAAAGCTAACCTGGTAACAGGGATAATTTTCAAATCACTAGAGATGAGATGAAACTGGTTCTAACGAACTTCTTGGTAGTAATGAAAATCAGATGAAACCCTGTTCCAGGCCTGGGACTTGGATATAGTAGGATCTACTAATTCCAGACTGGTCAACCTCTCATTTAATTTGACTCGCTTTTATACTATGCTCTGCTTCTATGACTTTTTTCTACTGCTCAAATCCTAGGAAATAAAAATTTTAAAGTATTACACTAAAAGCACTCTTCAAGTCTAACTCTAACTAACTAATCGGTTAAACTAAAAAGTAAAGACTACTTATCATCTCAGATTTCCGTCTTAAACTTCCATCTTCCAAAACTGGAAGTATTCTGCTAAGTCGCTCCTTGAGTTGAAATTTTCTATTTCAGTAAAAAAAAAAAAAAAAAATCATGCATGTGGGTGAGCTTTTTCTCTGTTTGGAGACAGGGTTTGTGAGCCAAAAGACTTGTCACAGGAATATTTTCCCTTACAGATGACCGAACCTTTTCTGCTACTCCACATCAGATGGTGAATATTCACATATCCATCCCCATTCTTGGAGAAAAGAATATTAAAATACTTTCTGTAGATGTAGACTTTCAGGACCCAAAGACTCTTGCAAAGAAAATAAACTTTTCTCTTTCCATCCTCTAGACATATGTATGTTCCTTTCAAATTTTTATTTTGCGAAAGTTCCTTGAATGCTTTCATCTTCTTGAGAAGGTCCAGAGGTATCACAGTACTCAGCAGGAACCGGAAATCTCTTCACCAGGCAGTGCTAAAGCCACAGCTGCAGTGATGCATGTCCCCAAATTCTTTTAAGAATTATTCTAAGTAATGAGTTACGTTTTTGTAGTATTCTTGTGTGTCAGAGTAATAACGAATGCAGATGTGTTTTTAGTATGTGAAACTGCTGATTATGCTTCTGAGTTACCAAACCATCACAGGTCTAGAAAAGCAACATCTATAACTGGAATTTTTGAAGAAGAGGAATAGTTACGAGAAAAATTTTAAGAGTAAAAAATGAGATGAAATTTGTAGATATGCTAGAATGATTCCTGTAGCAAAGCTGGTAATAAGTTTAATTATTTAGGCTTACATTAGATATTAGGACGAATTTCCACATAGAAAGAGTGGTGAAACATTGGGACAGGCTCCCCAGGGAGGTGTTGGTCACTGTCTCTGGCAGTGTTCAAGAGACATGGTTTAGCAGGTATAGTGGTCATGGGTTTACAGTTGGACTCCAAAATCTCGAAGGTCTTTTCCAGCCATAATGATTCTATGATTCCACTGCAGGACTGATTTCACTCATTAGAGATAGGGTATTGGAAACAAACAAACACAAAAATTAACCACATTAGCTGACATGCACACAAATGTATTGTCGACAAATATAATCCTGTGTAATTATTCATCAATGATGAAGTCAAAGAAAGGTGAGAATCGGTTTGAAACATGTTCTGCTCTGAATCAAGTGTTCTGCTATTTCTAGTGTCATTTGGATGTGATTTTGTCTTTCACATGAGGTTAATACCAGGAATACAGAGATGTTAGAAATTACTATTGGGATGTCTATGCTGCCTAGGAATTGCAGTGAAATTTAAGGCTCCTGAAACCACAGGATGATTTACCTTTGCAAGTGATCCATGTATTCAGTCTTAACTTACCGTGGTAAAGGATTTCTCAAATTTGAATCCTCTTGGATGACAGAGAGGCTTTAACTCCTTTTAGAGTCACAATCTAATATTTGTGCTGACACTCTATGTATAGGGGAATATTCCTTGATTTAAAGCTGTTTATAGAATACAGAGGACTGTCCTCATGGACAGAAGGCATGTCCTCATGCATGAGAATTCAGAACAGATATGCTGTGGGAGGAGGTTTGAACTCGCTGAAGTCATGAGGTGCATATAAATGATAACTAAGACAGTAAATAGGGCTTCTGTGCTTGTGTAACTGTGAAATCAGATCAAATAAGACAGGAGGCATCCGTTGCTAGCTCTGCTAGGCTAGTTGGTGGTGGAAGTGCTACACTTGCTAAGTTTCCTAGCAGCTTTCATGAAACTGTCAGTTAGAAGTAAATATATTGGTTGTGCTGGCAGGAGCATTTGAATATGTGTTCAACTTAGCTGACATTGCCAAAGGAGAATAACACTGAAGAAGCAAGGCTGTGGGAAATGATTCCACTAGTTCTGTGCTGGAATATAGTCACGGAAAGAAGAGAGAGCGGCAGTTACTGGACAAAAGAAAACTGTTGTCATAAACGTAACTCAATAACTATTATCAGAAATCGTGAAAGGGATTTACTTGTAATCCCTTGACTGTAGCTTGCAATACTGTGAAAACACAGATCACCTAGGATTGTTGAAGTTAGTGCTTGGATTGTTTGCTTTAGTTGTTCTTTATAAAGCTTTGTGAAGTCTGTGCGATGATACCAAACTGGGTGGAATGGCCGACACTCCAGAGGGCTGTGCTGCCGTTCAGAGGGACTTGACAGGATGGAGAGTTGGGCAGAGAGGAACCTCATGAGGACAAGTGCAGGGTCCTGCACCTGGGGAGCAATAACCCCAGGCACCAGTACAGAGTAGGGGTTGACCTACTGGAAAGCAGCTCTGCAGAGAGGGATTTGGGAGTCCTCGATGACAACAAGTTAACCATGAGGCAGCAATGTGCCCTTGTGGCCAAGACAGCCAATGGGATCCTGGCCTGCATCAGGAGGAGCATTGCCAGCAGGTCAAGGGAGGGGATCCTGCCCCTCTGCTCCGCTCTGGTGAGGCCGCATCTGTAGTATTACGTGCAGTTTCCCAGGGCTCCCTGGGGAATATTGTGTGCTGAGCTCCCCAGTACAAGAGGCATGTGGAGCTTCTAGAGGGGGTCCAGCGTAGAGCAACAAAAATGATTAAGGGGCTGGAGCATCTGTCTTATGAGGAAAGACTAAGTGAGCTGGGTTTGTTTAGCCTGGGGAAGAGAAGACTGAGAGGAGATATGGTCAACATGTATAAGTAGTTGTGGGAGGATGGAGTCAAACTCTTCTCAGTGGTGGCTAGTGATAGGACAAGGGGTAACGGGTACAAGCTGAAACACAGGCAATTCCATCTCCATGTGAGGAAGAACTTCTTTACTGTGAAGGTGACAGAGCCCTGGAACAGGCTCCCAGAGATCTCCTTCTCTGGAGATCTTCACAGCTCGCCTGGATGCCACCCTGTGGCAGGTGCTCTAGGTGTTCCTGCTTGAGCAGGGAAGTTGGAGTAGATGGGATTTCCTCTTGATGAGGGTCAGCCACCTCAAAATCCTGCTGTGGGTGATAGTACTGTAGACTCCTAAGAGAAAGAATACTCCTGTTATGTTGGAAATGTTTATCCAATGCGACAGGCATTTTTGAACAATGAGAGAGATGCGTCCATGGAAGTGCTTTCTTCATTGATGTTTCCATACAGCACTTGTTTTTCTTGTGTGGTAGGTGAAAGCATGGGCCATTCCAATAGATGTTGGTAAGCAATAGTATCTCCTCCCAGTCTGAGCCAAGGAAGGAGTTACAACCCCTGAATAAGAACAGAGAATGAGCTGAGCAGGAAGAAAGTGAGGATTGTGTAAATTAGCATCTGTTGTTGTAAAAGAGCTGCTGAAAGAAACAATAGCCACAAGCACATAGAATGTTTGGCATTGCCTAGCAGTCATCTAAACCCAACTCTAACTATTCACCTGTGTTTTAATTCAAACTCTTAATCTTTTGGCTACCTGGTGGGTCTGAACAATGCTAAGTATAAGAAATATTGTAGTGATATTTAGACATTAAGAGAGAAGCATAAAAATGCAAGTTAAACTACTTCAACCTAGTACCTGACTAAAAGGACAGCTGTCAGAGAAAGGTATGATTTGGGGGGAAATTTGTTTGGCTAGTACGCCTCACCTTCCAATTTTTGCTGCTTTTAATCTTTGCTCTGCAAACACATGAATTAGCAATGAATCTTGGTGGTTATTAGTGAGTCAGTATTGGAAGAGAGGTAAATCTCATTTAGTAGTTACCAATGTCTTCAGAAGTACAGAAGGAGCATAAAAACTACAGTTGAAAGAAAGCAAGTCCAGATCCAACTGCATATCCACATGCCAAAGAAAGCCCAAGAGCTTTTGTCCAGGTAGGCTAGACCAAACCCTCTGAATTCACAGAAGGAATCTGCAGGCTGTTATAAGTTGGTCATCTGGAACCCAAAAATATCCAAGAGGAGTGAAACCAGTCAGTTCTGAAAGTATGGTTTCCTAGTTTGAATTGGAACCTTAGTCTTGGGAAGGAAAAAGTTCCTATTATCTGTCTTCTCACACAAATACACTTGTATTTCCTGATGGAAGTCCAAATACTTGTTTTTCAGAAAATTGTGATTTTTCTAGGCTCTGTGTTAAAATGCCTTGGCTCTTGATTATGACTACCCTGCAGTCCCTAAGAAAAAAATGTCAGTTGTATACTGTTTTTCTCTTTGTAATGAACCCATTGGGTAAGGACATATGAGAACAAGCACTCATAGACTGCTTTGTAGTAAAATACTTATACTTACTCTGTTATAGCTTGAACAGTTGACTTCTCAATGAAAGGCTACAAGAATCAACTTTTTGTGTAATTGCTGTGATTATAGGTCTTTATTCTTTTCTTGTCTATTTCAGCTCTCTTCAACATCAAAGCTATTTAATTCGATGCTGAGCTCAGAGCATGTTACCTACCTATAAAAAATAGGAGTATTGCTTTTCCTGCAGCATTCATATGTCAAACTTTTTTGGCCATAAGAGAAATAACCTTCTACTGGACTAGAAGTATATTGGCAGCGTCCTTGAACTGGATGTTTCATTTCATGGTATTTGCATTGTCACAGGAAGGATATGGGTGACAATGAAAATGACAAGGAAACCAAAGAACTTCTGATTTCTCAATTCCATCAGAACTTCTGCTGCATTACCTTAGCTATATCAAGCCACCGTTGTTGAAAAAATGTCTTTCAACCTTTACACTTACATCAGTGCCTGCCACTACATAAGGCTTTGCCTGTGTAATGTTCTAAGTCACTCTTTTTATTTATTTCTTTGCAGCAAAACAGATTTTTCGGAGCAACTGAACTGCATTCAAATATAAAACTCTGTCCCTTTTACATCCTTACTCCTGGGTCTCGTCTGCATATCTGCTTATCCCTAGAATGGTTTAAACCCAGAGAACTGGATGTGCAAATAATACATAGCATGGGACTAGGAGGACAGGGAGCAGACCCTTGCTTCTACAAGTCTTTGGAAATCTGCATTTCTTTATTAGGAAGGAAACTGTCTTACTAATGAAAATATCAAGCAAGGAAAAAAAATAAAACAAGGCAAAGAAAAAGAAAAATAAGGAAAAAAAGAGTCTAGGAGACATGAATAGAAGAAAAAAATGACTGGAATAGCAACAGCTAGTCAAGTTACAACAGAGCCCGGGGACATATTCCAGAGCAGATTGCCTCTGATACTATTGCTCTGTATCTATAACATATCAGGGACAAATATGATTAGAATAAATTTTAAACAAAAGGAAAGTAAGACACTTTAAGTACATAACTGACAGTTCTTTGAGCACAAATTAATTTTAGGCTTAGCTATGATAGCTTGCAAAATTCGAAAAGTCTTCTGCTCTGAAGGATTTTAGATTTCCATTCTCAGCATGCATAGCAGAAACATTTCAGAGGCACTGATAGTTGCTATCAGTGCTGAACTTTATTCATCTGCCTTGGCTTGTTTTCTGGGCTGTTTTCCAGAGGAGTCTTTGGCCATGTCAGAGGCTCAGAAGGCTTTTGGCAAAGCTCTTCCTCTCCGACGGTCATACTGTTAGTCTGGCTGAATGTTGTTCCACGTGGGCAAGCCCAAGACATGGTTGCTTTGAGCATAGATACCACAGAGAGTGCTGAGTGAATCAGTGAATTCAGCTTTGTACATTCTTTCTTTCACTCTCTCTTCTACATTCACATCTAAGTATTAGAAAGTTTTGCCTCTGCCACTTGCCTGAGGGTGACTGTGTGCCTTGCTTAAATAACTATACTGATAAGTCTTCAGGGATTCAGTATTTGTATATATTTCTCTTTACAAAAAGAAAAAAAAAAAAGCTTTTGTTGAAGTCCTTTTAGATCAATAATACACTGCAGTACACCACACTACAGTGAAGAGAGTTTGATGAAAGGTCATCCTATATTGCTCTTAAAGTCCTTCTTTTTTCTGGTAAGCTTATTCTTAACACATATTAACATTAGTGAAAAGACAACAGATGGTCTCAAGAATGGATGTTCACTATTTCTAAATGATGTCTCTGTCAACAGGGATAAAGAAAGAGCCTAGCAAGGAAAAAAAAAAAGCCAGCAACATGGCTTCAAGCAAAATTAAGTTTGTTTTCAAAACTGTTTTTGATTGCTTTTTGTAAGTTTTCTAATAAATTTGAAAGAAAGAGAGAGTAAAATAAAATCCTCCCTAATTCTTTTCTTCTTTTATTTTTAACTTCCTTCCAGTTCTGAAATGCAAGCAAACAGTAATAAGTAATACAGTTTTTCTCTTTGGAAAGTTCTCTTTTGACAATGCATCCTCCCCTCCTCTCCTCCCAGCCCCAGGCAAAAGAACATTTGAAAATGTTGCTATCATATCAGTGTTTGGTACATATTCAGATTTTTTTTCCCTAAGTCATAATAGTGAACTAATACATTTTTCCCTCATACTAATGCAATATATAAGCTTTAAAAACATATATTTGATATATTATCAGTAGTAGTACCTAAATTAACCTAAAATGTGTAATATAAAAATAAACAATGTGAATATATCAAAAAAGATCTTAAAGGCGTTCACTTTGAATCGGATCAGTTTACATATATTTGCTACCAGCATGAGCTAAAATGTCATTGTGAAGGCTGCATTCTCAGCTGTTAAGCACTCATGAAACATGGAAAGCCATATGGTACTTTAACATAAGATCTGAATGAAAAGCATAATTTTTTAATGGATGTTAAAGATGATATCTGCTCACATAATTAATAGTTGTTCAACTAAACCTAACAGTTAGTTAAGTTTCCACAGCAGGGAGTAACAGAACTATGGAAAAACAAAACAAAACACAGTGTCTTAAGTTGGAGCATTTGTCATTTTGTTCCAGTCATCTTCCGGCAACTGAGTACAACAGAGTCCTGCAGCCAGGAAGAGCTGTCTATACCAATAATAACAAACTCTTACTTCAGAGAACACCTGCCCAGCCCTGGAAGTCTATTTTTGCTCTCAGAGAGGGTGTTCAACATCCAGAAGATGCTAACCACTCTCTGGGGTTGGTACATTTACAGTCTTTCCTAGGCTGTTACCAATTAGCTCTTGATTTTAATTTCAAAGACTATATTCTTGATTACCCAGTGAAGCAGAAGCTGGGATATATTTTTGTCCAGAAAGTTGAGGTGAACTGCAAGATGAGATGAACTTTGCACAGCAGTTCAGATAGTGCACATGGCACTGCATTTAGAGGCTTCTACTGAGGTTGCTGTTAAGGCTCCAGCAGGATCAAGGAGGTTAAACTTCATGTCTAGCAGAGATCAAGTAAGAACCTTTACATTTGTAAAGATCAATAAGAGGTCAAACTTCCTAAAAACAGTGTTTAATTTTCATTAGTGACTAACATAACAGACATGATTGGCACATCTACTGTCAACATGTAAGAGTCGTCTAAGTGGTGGTGAAAAATGTGATGAAGTTAAGTGATCAGAGACCATATTGGAAAAGGAAGCCTTGAGAGATAAAGTATTGTACTTCTGCTTAGTTCATCCAATATTCACGTATACATTTCCAAAGTTTCTTTTCAAGTTTATCCCTAGTTGTGGGACTCCATACGATTCCAAGCTAGGACAGAACTCTACAAAACCATTTTTATCACATCCCTATTCTAGATGACACTTCCCTCACTGAATGGCTTTGCTCTGTCTTGTCTGTATAAACTTTATTTGCTTCTTTGTAGCCTTTTGGCTACTCCGCACTTCATCTAACTTTTGCCACCACAGAAGAATAGACCTTGGAGAGTATGGATTATTGCAGAAGGATTTACTTTCATACACAATTCGGAAAATCCAGTTATAGCCCCCAAAATATCTGTAATACAATCACCTTGATAAACAATGTTTTGTTTATCTCATCTCTAGAATTTTAATGCTTTAACATGAATTTGTGATATAACTGGGTTGCAGCAGCTTCGGGGAAAACAGTTTGGAATTTCCTGACATTTGCACACATTCATTTTCAAATACTTACTGCTCATGAAAATGCTTGATTTTTTTCAGTGTCATTTGACAGATAGTGCAAACAGTACTTGGAAAGTGGCATTTCATATTTTTATGGATATTTAAAAGAATTAGTGAAAAAAGTACACTAAGATTATTACTATAGGAATATTTCTGAAGGATAGTTGCTCAAAAACAAGCCCCTGCATGCCAATTTGAACAGAACAGACAGCGTAAGATGTTTTCTGGTCTGAGTTTATTTTGCTGATAGCAATCCATTGAATCTCAATTTAGAAAAGTGACTTAGTATGTATATGTAAGTTCAAACTGAAAATCAATTGGTTCTGAAAGATATCACCATTTGTTAGACACTGCTTTTTCCTAAAGGGCCCAAGCACTCTAAAAGTGGTACAATACTTTTCAAGCTGATCCTCTGATAGATTCTGGGATGACCAAGAGGGACTCGTTAGCAATGAATGTCATGAATTTCACATCAACAGCCTGAAACTGATGGCAGATACTAAAGGTACAATCATGGTTCCAGTCTGAATACTCTCCTTTCTTTAAGCTATGGTAAGGATTCATATGGAGCATCAAAAAATACAGTATATATTCTAATTGCTTTCAGTAAATTAAGAAATATGACAAAGGATGCATATTTAAGAATGATGCAAAGAATGCTAAGCCACTGAAAAATCCTCTGCATCTTTGAGTAAGACTTTTGTTGGAGTCATTCAGAACATAAAGGCAAGAGGCTTGATTTGCCGAGTAGATGATTCTAGAAAGGCCATCACTGTGTATTTTTTTCTTCCAACTCTCAGATTTTAGCTCTTGAGACATCCCACTATTTTGTTCTAGTTTCATTTGGGGTATTCTATGCGTACTGCAATGTCTTGTTATCCTTGATATAGAAAAGATGTCTATTACCCATAAGTAAAGTGTTAGTGAGGGTTTCAGCTTAAAGCAAAGGAGGAAATTTCCATGTATCTGTGGTTCCCCCCTCAGTTTTCAGAACTTCAGAGAGCTCTGAAATAGCTCAGAGCTCTCTCACTAGAGAAAATCTTTCTAAAACTACTCATTCTCCCTTTAGGTTGACAGATGGACTTGGTAATTATTGTAATCATATTGGAACTGAAGCAAAAGAAAATCTTGTTACTTCAAGACTACCAAAGACTGCTAAAATGATTGTTTTTCAGTTCTAATGGAACTTTCTGTTCTTTTTGCTTCTTTACCACTCTGACAATCCTATTTGTACACTCCTCTTCTCCCCGTGCCACCCCTGCCTAGATCCTGCTTGCAATCTATTTCAAAAGTAAGTAGCAATATTGAAGTACTTTCTGCTGTCATTTGTCACTACAACTCTAGTTATCTATTGAAATAATAATGTGTCACAGAACGAGTGGTGGTGGGGGTGAGTGACACAATGCAATTTACTCATGGGAAAGGAATAGGAATAGGTTTTATTGGTAATGACAATGGTTTCACGAGATTCTGTGGCAAGGTCACTTACTATTTACTGCATGGAGGTTCAAGACACACACAGAATTATCAAGGACACCCTCCGGCTGAGTCATGAGGTTCAGATTGGACCCCCTTGCTTTCCAGACTCCTTCTAAGAGGAGTCTGGGTGCAGCTGGATCCAACCCTAGTCCCAGACCTGGTCAATGGTTTATGACTAAGGGGTTTGTGCACAGCTACAATGTAAAGTTTACAAGTTCAGAAAGAGAAAGGTGCACTATAGTCACTTACCAGGAATCAATGTGGCTAGGATCTCTCAGCTCCGAGGAGTATCCTTGATACTCCTGCTCAAGGCTAGATCCCCATGTGCAGCCTGCTGAGATGCAAGGAGAGCTCAGTTGGCCCTTGGAGTGTCCCCTTATATATGGGATAAGATGATTGACTGATAGTCATTCTTTCCATTGGGAAATGACTGTTCCCTGGTGTACTCACAGTTAGCCTTATCTCCCCGTCAGGATAGGACCATCAGGACTGTTATCGATGATTAATGTGTGGGTGGGGAAAGAAATCAAGAAGGCAACTACCAGGATCAGACAATGTGGTAGTTAACGCCTGAACAGGGCTACGTGTGAGAATTCAGGTTAAGCTGGGGAAGGAGCACATCTGCCACATAAAGAAAGAGAGAGAAAAAAAAAAAAAAACCACCAGTATCCCATACAGTTCATCTTGCTCCAAGGTTACCACAGTGATAATTTTCATCTTGCTTGTTTTGGTCATCTTGTTAATGAAATTAAAATTAAATATGGGTCACTAACAGTGAGGGGGTTTGTTTTTTCAAAAAGAGAAAAAAAGTGGTATATTCTAATTCTTGTAGGTGGTATTAATGACTCATCTGTTTTGTGCATTGACAAATGGACCTGTGATGCTTTTTTCCCCCCCTCTTTTCTCTCTTAATTTATCATGAATTTAAAGATACTTTTCATGTTTCCTCTGCATATTTTTTTCCTGTGAGGGTGACAGAGCCCTGGCACAGGCTGCCCAGAGAGGCTGTGGAGTCTCCTTCTCTGGAGATCTTCCAAACCTGCCTGGATGACACCCTGTGCCACGTGCTCTGGGTGTCCCTGCTGGAGCAGGGGGTTTGGACTAAATGGTCTCTAGATCATCTACAAAACCATTTTTATCAAATCTCTGTTCTAGATGAGGCTTCCCTCACTGAATGGCTTTGCTCTGTCTTGTCTGTATAAACTTTCTTGCTTTCCAGCCTCAGCTATTCTGTGATTCTGTTAATTCCTTTATATCATATTATGTTTAGTACTGTCTTAATTTTTGCTTTTGGTTCTGTTCTTACAAAAATAAGAATTATGAATATTTTCCCAATTAAATCTCATGCATTTTATGATGGAAGTATTCTTTCTTTTCAGAAATTTTGCCTCCAAATCCTCAATTATCATAAATCATCAGTTGTCACGAACTGACAGTCTCCACAGTGTCTACACTCTTAATTTCTTTCAGTTGAGTCTTACCTAGCGGCCCTAAAATAGCTTAACTTTGTTTTAGACTGAAGTTTCATGGCTATCCACTTCCAATTCAATAAATGCTCACAAACATTTGCTTCAAATTAGTTTTATTCCCAAATGCTACAAACCACATAATAAAGATGATTATTAGGCAATAATGAGGATGAAACCAGTGAGCTGCAGTGATGTGACTGTGTTTGCAGGTTGCAGATATTCATGATGAACAGGGATGAAAAAGTAAAGCTGTGAGATTTTATTTTTTATAGTGACAGATCTGTCTGGCAAGTTTAATATTAAAGACATGATAAAGATGTAATTTTGTTTTGATCTGTTTAATTCAAGAATTAATGGAATAGAGGAGATTTGGCAGCTGATATTTTGCTGATAATGGATCATTGAATAATACTGAAGAATGTGAAAAGCAAATTGACATAGAGTAAATGTTAATCTACTGGCAAATGAGGAGAAACAAGCTTTCCAGCTATTTATTTACTGGCCAACACTGCTGTCCAGGTGAACTGACCTAAACAACTAAAATCAATATAAGATTTTCAAGTCAGTAGAGAATTTAATGGCAATCATATACTCAAATTAAAATTAATTTGATTGAAAAAATCCCAAAATTATATTTACTGACCAAACTCTGTTAGGTGACACAGTAGTCTCATGATATTTTGACTTTCCATATAGTAATGGTATCATACTCATGTTAAAATACATATATTTTAATAAAGCATTGAGTTCACATATACGAAATAGAAAATACACAGAGGCTGAAGTCTCCTGTTTTGAGACAGGACTACTACTGTAATAGCAAGTCTGTTACAAGTCAGCACTGCTAAATCAGTGAGTATGGTGAGGCTTTCTGTGAAACCATCACTTATTTATAAAATGTCTGCTTTGATCTTTATAGAAATAGGTTTTCATTGTTCAGTGTGTAAACTCTTCAGGCAACAGTTTTAAAATATGGGAAATTTGCATGCAACTTCTCTTGTTCGGTAACAAGTGCCTCTGACAAACAGTCTTCCTCTCTCTCCCACTTTACCAGTTCTGAATCTCCTTCCTTATATCCTCTGAATATCCAGTTCTGCCTGCAAAGTTAGATGTATCCCTGTAGCGATGTACTTGCTCTTTCAATATACTCAACTGGCACTCCTCTGACAGTGAGAACTTTAATGACAGATGAGCACATTTACATTTCATGCACACATCTCAACAAAGTCAATAAGCCAGAAGGTGGGCTTAAGGTGTATCACTGTAACTATGATAAACACAACTGTGACCTTTTCTGCTTAACTGCAACAGGGAACAAAGCGCAGCCAAACAACACTTAGCTGGACTGGTAGTGGTGGTAACTATAATCTTGTTGCATTTCTTTGGCTTGCTTGCTTATCTTTCTTTCTTTTTCCCTTCTTCTTCTTCTCTCTGTCCTATGGCACTTATGAGAATAAAGCTAACGAGGTTGTATGGCATTTGACCCTGTTGGTGTCTAAATCTTGCTCTTGGGATCGTATTGAAACCTCCCCCGATAGTGGATCAGGACAGAAGTTCACAGCTTAGTGGGATGAAAGAGGCTAAAGGAATTGAAATAGGCACCCTCTCTTTCATATCTCCAAAAATAATCTCCAGCCACTTGGAAATTAGCTACTTTCTGTTGGTTTATCATCTTAAGATAAAACTCCACTTTAGACTCATAAGTCTCTCCTTAAATAAATCCCTGGAGTCACATTTGGCTGAAGAGCTGCAGACTTGATATATCAGTGTTTTCTGATGAAAGATTACAAAAGAGCTCTAAATTACAGAAACAATACTGGAGGCACTCAAATCACAGGACTCCTTTTAAATTACTTTTAATACAGCTGTTGTCTAATAGTCTTTTGGATAGGAGAAACAGAATGTTTATGTCATCTGACTCCCTTGTAATAGATTCCAAATATACTGGGACTCATTTGACTAGCATAACTGTTTCAATTTGTCCTACAGCATATTGCCTAGGTCTTTAATGATGCCTTTGAGGTAATAAACAGATTTAGACTGCTTTGGTCCTCTATAACTTACAAACACAATGGGTTTATTTTTTCTGAAGTTAGAGTAAGCCTACAGAAATTAGCAAATCACATTCTCTGTAATTGTAAATTAACATAGTTTTATTAAAATCTATTTTTGAGTTGTATCAGCTGAGAATGTGACATTGTGCAGTGATATAACTTCTGAGAAAGAAGAATGAGAATTTGATTGTTCTGACCATGATTTCATCGCTAAGATCTCTTTCACCCATTCTTAGGACATGCAACGGTGAACTCTTAGAAATTCAAGTAATTGCAAAAGACTATATACAGAATAATTTGTGTTGGCCAGGGTTTGTGAATGTTTCTAATCCCTTTGCATTCTCAAAGAAGAGCCACTTCAAAATTCTGTTTTTGAAACTTCCTAAGAATAAAAATTCTACTGGGTATCTGGTTTCACAAAAAGGAAACATATGATGACATAATTTTTTCTTATTTCCAGAACTGGGAGGATAGACAAGATGGTTGTGTTGCCATTCAGACAGACCTCACCAGGCTGCAAAAACGAGCCAGGAAGAATGTCATATAGTTCAACAAGTGCAAACGCAAAGTCCTGCACATAGGAGCAATTATCCCATGTTCCAGCACAGGCTGGGAACTGACCTGAGAAACAGCCTTGCAGAGAAGGACACAGGAGTCCTGGTGGACTCCAAACTGTCCATGAGCCAGCAACATGCCCTTGGAGCAGGGAACATGACCAGAATCCTGGGCTGTTTCAGCAAAACTGTAGCCCCAACTTTAGGGAAGTGGTCCTATGTCTTTTTTTCAGCACTTTTTGCCTATATCTGGAGTACAATTTCTTATCCTAGTTGTAGTTATTTTGGAGAAGAGACCCACTCCCAGCTCACTACAACCTCCTTTCAGGTAGTTGTAGAGAACAATATGGTCTCCCCTGAGTATCCTCTTCTGCAAGCTAAATAACTCCAGCTCCCTCGGCCGCTCCTCATGAGGTCTTTGCTCCAGCCCCTTCACCAGCTTCGTTGCCCTTCTTTGGACACGCTCCAGTACTTCAATGTCTTTCTTGCAGTGTGGGGCCCAAAAATGAAGATGATCTTGCAGATGTAACACAGCACAGAGAATATTCATATTATTCTGTGATCCAGGGTTCTGCACAAACTGTTAATCTTAGCCTTCCTTACGCATGTATCAGTAGCCCTAGGTCACCCTTCTGTGTTCTGAAAGTGGACTAAATATCGACAGAACAATCTCTCTCTGAGTTAACGTACAACCTGGATGTACAGACGGAAAAAAGGAGGATATATGTGGAGAAGGTTAGTATCCCCAAGACACAGACCAGAAATTCAAAATGTGAAATTCAGTGATACTAGTGAAGTGGGCAAATTGATTTTACTGTGTCAAGTTTTGTTGTGAGAGTAATGCAGGGGTAAGTTAAAGTTATAAATCATTTGCATTTTATTTATTTATTTATTTAAATTGGGAAAAACACCAGTCTGTGTTTACTCTAAAATTAAAATATGCAATTTCTTTTTTCTTTTTTTCTTTTTTTTTTTTAACAAAATAGGAAACTCGTAGTGCTTATAATAGGTTTTGCTTTCTTGTACAATAAATGCCATACTTTCTTTAATGATATCATGCACACACTTAAATGTACACACACAAACTCACAGCAAGAGGGAATTCTTTTGTGTGAAGATCAAAGCTAAACTTCTAAGGTTAAGTCCAACTAAATGGTGAAACTGGCTGCTAAGGTTGCCTAAACACACATAAAACAAACAACAAACAAACAAAAATACCCCAGAATGAATCTTTTACCTAAAATTTACATAAAATGGGAGTTTAGGTAAAAAAGACTTTTTCCCTTTATAATCTTCATTTTTTTTCCTCTGTAAAATTCTGCCAATATAAAATATTAAATAGCCTGATATTTGACTCATTTTTAATTATCATTTAAATGAGTCACCACAACTCTAATGCATCACTGATTTTTTTTTATAAAATGTCAGTCAAACTTACAGAAAGTTTAATCTTATATACTCCTTACTTTGAAGCGTAATAAAACCTAAGAGATAGTTGGTTCTGAAAAATGCAGAAGTCAGTCATCAGCCTCTTAATAAAACAATTAAAACTGAAATACCTTTCACGAGAAGATTTCCATTCTGGTTCCTAGAACAAGAATTTTAGGAAATTGATCAAGAATTGTTTTGTGGCATTTTACATATTGCTAAAAGATAGTTTTCAAAAATTTGTTTGAAAAGAAATAATCCCCAACAATTCATCTAGATAACAAAAATTAAATACATATATATTTACGTATCTTTATATATATTTTATATATATTTATGTATGCTTATATACATACAACTCTTACCTTGAAAGTAACTCAAGATACAACTCTTATCTTGAAAGTAAAAGAAGGAGCAGGGTAGTTCAATGGAGGTTAAAGCAGCAAAAAAATAACAGAACTATTCACTTTGAACTATTTCAATTCCTCAGACAAATCACTGGACAAAATTCAATAGCTAACTGGCTTTAAAAGTTTTAGTTTAATTTTTTGAGTCAGCTTTTGAAAAGTTTATTTGAACTGTAGACAGAGAAAAAAAAAAAAAAGAAAGTCTCAAAGCAGACAGACAAGCACGGTGACTTTTTCTCCTCTGGACCCCGTGTGACTCTCATGGGGCTCAATTACTTTAGTAAGTTGCAACAAAATCACTGGCATCATCTGTACTAACTTCAGCAGAAGATAGGCCAAAGGATGCAAATTCTCCCTTGCAAAAAATCAGGGAGAAAAAAAAAGCTCCTATTTCATAGTTATTAGTTCTTAAAGCACGAAGGACTTCCTTGCCTAGATTGCTCGTTCTCACACAAGAATATTAACTCTTCTGAAGGTGTCACACTAATTCACGCCAAACCTAGTTTTATTGCTGAACAAGCCCTTTATCTATTTTGTTTTCAGGCCCAAGCACAGACAGACTGTAAAATTAACCCTCTGAAGAATCTGATATTGTAAATCAATCTGTTTTAAAACTTTCTAATAACAGAGTGTTCATGAACCTCAACAATTCTTGTGATTTTTTTTTCATGACAGTGAGGATTTGTGGTATTCAAAGTCTTATCTCCTAAGTTTCTGTTACCATACTAGCCCAACTATAAAGCAACTTCAGTATGCAAAACCTATTGACTTTCCAGCCATTGAGTTTGAAGTTCTTCAACTTCTCCACTCCTGTTTTCTAGGAAGCAGTACAAAAGCAGTACAATAAGCTGCCCTACTTGGTATAACCCTTATTTTTCAAGTTAAGTGCCTGTGTACACAGAAATGACATGAGATAAACATTCAATAAAATATTACATGTAGTAGAAATAAGACATAAACTTACATCTTAAATCTGTCTGAACTTCCTTCAAAAAATGATGTGACTTTCTGTGGCTCTATTCATCTCTTTGGAAGCCCTACCTACAAATTCTATTGTATTTGCTTCTTTCCCCTCCTTTGAATATCTGCAGCAAAGTTAATTCACAGTCGGCCACCAAACCCTTTTTATGTGAGTTCCATGTGCAGGCACTCAGGAGTAAAAGCAGACAAAACTATAAATAGGAATTTAAGGAAAATAAGCTAAGGAAAAGAGATGTATAATTAACAGCAGCTGTTGCAAATGATCAGTGTGGTTACTGCAATAAACATCCGTAACTTTTCACCAGTTAAAGCTACTTCATCCACTTTCACTTTATTGTAGACATGTAGAGGAAGAGGTCTTTTTAACTAAAGAAACTTATATCATGGGAAGGATAAAATACACAATGTGAGATCCATTCTGGTTATTCTCCTTCGTGTCCTTTTTTTTTATTATTTTTAATTGAAATATTCACGCACTTTCATAACATCTGCATCTTGGAACTCTTCAAACATGACAATCTCTCTCAAATTAAAATAAAAAATCAATTTGACAGACCTATAAATAGGGCAGATGTATAATAAATTTTCAAAGAGAAACTTTCTAATACAAGATGAACGTCTTTCACAGGTTACTACCCGTGCGTGATCCTAGATAAGGATAGTGTGTCATTATTGCTTCTGTCCCCAGCAGAGCACCGTACAGCTCTGTCCGATACTTGCCTATTTGGAAATAAGAAATGGGAACAAAAAATGCAATAAGGCATAACTGCAAAATGGAATATTCACTCTTTGCCTTCCTAAACCCTAATTTGACTTTCTCAAAGCCAAGCAAAACAAGAACATACTTTTTAACCTCCTCTAGAATATGCTTCTGGGCCAGTTTCTTATTTCCCTGGAAAATGTGATGATAGTCTAAGGCATGGTAAAGCCTTTTTTCTTCTCTTCATTAGTGAATGTGAGTCTGTTACAGTTCACTTCCTATCTGCTGGATGTGGGACCTATGACCTCCCAAGAAATGATAATCAGTTTCAGATATTTAGTGGCAGCATGCTCAGGCTTGCTGCTGTTCAGAGCTGTTCCTTTTGCAGAGTACATTTGCTTGGCCTCTAAGTCTCCAAAATTTGCTAATACACTTATTACTCTAGCCTGAGACAGACGCCAGGAACAGCCTACACTAACAGTGTGATGCAATATAATTTAGTGTTTTATATGAAATGTTCACATACATGGAGAAGCAGGAGTCCACATTTTAATCAGATGAAAGGATTTCTTCATTTCATTCTATATTTTATTTTTTATTGTATGTACACTTTGCTTTACAATACTTTGTTTTGGTCCAAGTTTCCAATTCTGTTTAACAGGATTTAGTATATGCAGCACTAAACTGACTATCATAGTAAAGAAACTGACTGGTCTTTAAACCCAGAGTATTATTTATGACAAAACTCGAATTTATCTTTATCTTAGCTTAGAAGCTAATTATAGTTAATGGCAATTCAGAGTCACTGAACTGATATTCTGACGTGCCTTTGAAATATTTATTTATCTCTATTGAATGTAGTGGGTTTCTAAAAAAAAAAATCAGGCATAGTGGTCTAGCAATAGTCAACCAATAGTCTTCATGTGTAAGCTTCACACTCAGAACTTTCAGCTGCTTTTCTGTATTTACTCTCATAGTTTGTTCCTTTAAAACTGGTGACAAGGTCCACTGTCTCTGAAGAGATATTTGAATTGTTAGACCCCCATTGTTAAAAACAAAAAATCAACTTTAAAATACATAGTTCTAGCATTTTGTCAAAACAGCAGGATTATGAATCTTGTTTTTGTTTTGTCTTTCATTGATCCATACTTCTGGTTGAATACTCTGAGATCAGTGTGTTAGCTGTTGCTTTGATATGCTGTGGTTTGTGAAACATTCCTTCCGGGAGGTCTGCACAAAACCTCCCTTCCCAACTATGACAGCTTCAAACTCTTCAAACAACACGTTCTCTGAGGTGGCCCAACATGTTTTCTGCTTTCCCTCCATCTGCTGCAACTTCAACAGTAAGTGTGCTGCCGGGTGTGGAGAGGGGATAGAGAAATTTTGAGAGTATCACTAAAAGACACTGCTTTCAAATTGCATGAGTGGTTCTGGAAAATTATTCCCAAAGTGAATCCTGTTCCAAGCAGAAGGCCTAGGGGAAAAAAAAAAAAAACACCATGATGTAAACAAAAGATAAGACATAACATGTACGCTTCTAAGAGTTATTTTTCTTTCTTTTCTTTCTTTTCGCCTCTGAAAACATATCTTTCTTTCTCATTTTCACTTTTATGTGATTCAAAACCTAGAAGCAGAAGACTGGCGCATTTTGTCTTCTCTTCTTGAGAGACATAACAACAATTTGGAGCTGATGGGATTTTTCTTGTTCTTACTGAAAGGTACAGATATTGAACTGTGGACATATCACTAGAAACCTCAGAGTAATGGGAGTTTGTATAAGGGAATAAGAGAAGCAAAAGACACTTCATTCTTTCAAGTCCCTTGAAATATTCTGTGTTTACAAGGATGCGCAGAGATCTAACCATTAAAATAGGATCATCATCAACAATCAGCACAACTTTTGTGCTCCACAAATGAGGAATAAGTCCAAGAATGCTCTAATGATCATAGGGAATTCAGGGGTGTGTCCTCTCTGTCCCTACAGATATATTGAGGTCAATTTGTTTAGATTCCTTCTTTCATAGTACAAAATCAAAATTGAACTAGCCTCGCAATATACAAAAGACCTGTCAAAACAGTTCAACATATTAAATAAGGCAAAGAGTTCATAGTAACCACAATAATATTTTGTTTACATATCAAAAGCACCTATGGTGGGGTGTGTGTGGGTCTGCATGCAGTAACAGCCACAAGGTGGAAAACATGGTTCTCATCTATTGGTTTTGTTTGTTTGTTTTTTAATTTCAAAACAATATGCAGAGAACTATTCCTATCTAGGAGATACAAACTTTATACACCTCAAGCATAGATATGATATATGGTTAATATATCACATCATATAAGAATCAAATGTAAATCTGAATTTCTAGCTAATTTCATGATGAGAATCAGTCTTTAATATTGTAATATCAGTAAGGAATGCAATAACTTTAGACAAAGTTGGTTATCTTTTAAACCGTTACATTTACATTACCGTATGTTAAATAATTTTTTTATTAATTAAAAAATTACATAGACTTACAAGTCATTACAAGTCATTGCTTCATAGATATTGTAGGTATATGGACATACTGTCCATTTGTGAATAATGCAACATTTTAATCGTGCTGGTTATAGAAATTATACTGAAAAAGTTGCTTACATCAATAAAAATTTCAAACAGTATCTTCATATGCTTTTTCAGTAAGAGCTTGCGTTTTGTCTCTCCCCCCTCTCTCTCCCTGAACACATGCATGTAAATATGTATATAGGTGGTATATAGAGACATAGATTTTGGCATTTCATTTTCTTTCAAGAAAGAAAGGGAATAACAAGGTCCTGTTAGCACAAAGAAATAACCTGACGAGAAATGATCCTCAAGTTTTCGGCATAAACCTGTAACCATTCTTAGAGATAGTTGTTTCTCATAAAGGTTATTCAGTATTTCAAGTATTCTTTTCCTTTCTAAACTAAATACCTTTAAATATTTGTACTTGACATCACTCCCCATTAGAATAAAATCTTATCACTGGTAGCTAGTTATTTTAGCTTCAGCTCCTTAAAGTGGTGTATGTTAAGGTGTATACCATATATTAAGGTGTACATTTACAGAGTGGCTGGAGAGCTGTAAGGCAGAAAAGGAGCTGAGATGGTTGGTTGACAGCCCACTGAATATGAGCCAGCAGTGTGCACAGGGGGCCAAGGTGGCCAATGGCCTCCTGGCTTGTATCGGAAATAGCGTAGCCAGCAGGACCAGGGAAGTAATTGTCCCTCTGTACTCAGTGCTAGTGAGGCTGTACCTAATACTGTGTTCAGTTTTGAGACCCTCACTGCAAGAAAGACACTGAGGTGCTGAAGCGTGTCCGGAGAAGGGCAACAAAGCTGGTGAAGGGGCTGGAGCTGAGACCTTATGAGTTGCAGCTGAGGGAGCCGGGGTTATTTAGTCTGGAGAAGAGGATGCTCAAGGGAGATCTTATCACACTCTACAACTTCCTGAAAGGAGGCTGTAGAGAGGCGAAGGTCGATCTCTTCTCCAAAATAACTAACAGAAATGGGATAAGAGGAAATGTCCTCAAGTTGTGCCAAGGGAGGTTCAGGTTAGACATTAGGAAAAATTCCTACACATAGAGAGTACTCAGGCATTGGAATAAGCTGCCCAAAGAAGTCACCATCCCTGGCATGTTGAAGAAACGTGCAGATGAGGTGCTTAGGGACATGTTTTAACGGGCATGGTATTGAAGGTCTTAAAGTCGGACTTGATGATCTTGAAGGCCTTTTCCAACCATTATGATTCTGTGAATCTATGATTCTATTAATTGGCCTCTTAGTAGCTATCTTTTTGAAAAATCAACCACAGGGATAAAATGCAGATAAAATTTTCATGTTTGCATGCACAGGTAAATATAGTGCGAATACCAACAACCATGAAAATTATGCCTCCTTCAAGATGTTGCATCATCTTTAGGCATGGCCCTGACCAAATTTCCAACTTGGCCTTATCATCAGGAAAACAGCTGGACCAAATGATCTCCTGAATCCTTTCTACTCTGAGTTATTCAATAAATATATGATTTACTTCACACTGTGTTGAAGATTGCATGTTTGCTTCACACTGTGTTGAAGGTTGCATGAAGATTGCATCTAAATTCGAGATTCTATCAAAATTTACTAATAACTCTGATTTAATATCTAGGCAGCAAAGAGTGCTATCTGGAAATGTGGAAAGTAATCAACATTTCTAAAAATCAGAGAGGACAAACACTAGCAATGAAGGAGGATTGGCATTCTGAACCATTGCTATTCATGAACTGTGAACCAAGTCCAGATCTACATGAAGAAAGAGGAGGACTTCAGAGACAGACATCTCTGTTTTGAAAATGTTTCCTCTTCATTAAAAACCTTTCCTACATTCCTTTCCACTGATGTTCCTGTGAAATGTGGCATATAAAAACCTCATTGTACACCATGGCAAAACTAACAAATCCAACCACACTTGTCTGAGCCTGTTCAATAGAATGTGTCACCTGATAGATTTAATGCATAAAAAAGGATTTAAAGGACTTTGTACTGACATGAAATCAACCCAGCACTAAGGATATCTAAGAACGCCTTTGAGAAAAACAAAACAAAACAACAAAAAAACACAAACTAATAAACAAAAAAAACACACTTGTGCTAACTTTTAAGATTTTGTGTAGTGTAAGACATAATAAACGCACCAGGAGAACACTGATGAGTAATTCATTCTGTTCATGAAGAGTCAGCTTCTGAATCTTAGCATTGCAATGTGAATGGTCCATAGCAAGCATTTAGCTCTTTCTTTCTTACTTCCTTTCCTTTTGCAGTGTGATTACGTGCTTTTCAGTCATGTTTATTAATAATTGTAGTAGTATTTTAAATCAGAACATACTTTATGGGTGTTTATTACAGGCCACCAGATCAGAAAGATGATGATGAGGCCCTCTACTGGCTTCTGGAAATAGCCTCATAATCATAGGCACTAATTATTATAGGGGACTTCAACCAACCTGGGATCTATCTGCTGGAAAGACAACACAGTTAGACACAAACAGCAGAGGTTCTTGCAGAGCACTGATTATAACTTTTTGACGCAGGTTGTGGAGGAGCTAATGAGAGGAGGACTGCTGCTGGACCTGGTACTAACAAATAAAGGAGTATTGGCTGGAGATGTGAAGGTTGGGGACAGCCTTAGCTATGGTGACCATGAGAGGGTTGAGTTCAGGATCCTGCAAAGAGGAAGCAGGACAGTAAGTAGGCTTGCAAACCTGGACTTCAAGAGGACAAACTTTGGCCTCTTCAGGGACCTACTCGGAGGAACCCCATGTGCAAGGCCTCTAAAAGGAAGGTGATCCAAGTGAGCAGGTTAATATTCAAGAATCACTTCCTCCAAGCTAAAATTTGGTGCAGTTACTATGAGTAGTAGTATGAGTATGAATATGAGTGCGAGTGAGGCAGAGGCCGCAGGCATTCACAGCAACTTGTGACAAAGGGTGACAGTGCATTTAGGGGTTCCTTCTCTCTGTTTTTAGCCTGTCACATGCTAGACCCATATAACTCATACAAGGTAAGACTTTGAACAACCCACACTCTGCTCATCTTTTTGATTTTGGTCATGTTTATATAGGCCTCTATCGTACATTTCTTCAAGAATATTTCAGTTATTCTTTCTACACGTTTTAGATTATTGTCACCCTTTCCTGCCCAACTACATTATTTGGAAGAGTAGCTATCAAAACAGAACTCACTGTTCCAACTGCAGATGTTTCATCTACTTTTACAGTGTCAAAATGATGTTATCTGTGATATATTGTTTTCTTAATAGCTCCTGACATTTATTTTGTTTCTCAGCTCCTAAGCACTACACTGCGTTTTTACAGAACTAGCCATTATAATGACTGTCTCACCGCCCATCACTGCACACACAATGGCTGTGTGCATCTCCTTCCCTATTTTTATCTATGCTGAATTTCTTACCTGCTCCCTAGAAAAAAAAAAGGCACTCTTTGGAAACTTTTCCTCAGTTATTCACAAGTGGTCTTCAGTCTACAACTCTGGATGGTTTTGTAGTATGGCAAACTTTGCCACCTCTTCTATACCATTAAGAATACTGAATACTTTGTCCTATGCTGGGCTCAAGCCCAGCACACTAAGCTCATGATTCACCTTTTTTTTTTTTTTTCAAATGCATTTGTGCAACATTTGGACAGCAGAGTTGAGGCTATGGTTCTAGCTAACCACCTTCTTTATGTGTTTTTATATGTGTCTTTGAACCAGAACATACTAGGGGAGAGAGTAAATCTTCTACAGACATTAATCAGATAAATGTTTGGACTTTGCAAAACATCTATCTCATTCTTCATACAAGAGGAATGGTCTGAATCAAGGATCTTAACGTGACTCTGGCACGCAGATTCGGGAATAAATCCAGGCCTGCTCCTGGATGGTGCTGAGCATACGGCCATTGACTTATCAGCAAATATTATATTATTCCAAGTGTCCAACTCTGTACTTTGTGTGGAAATCAGAGGTTGCTGAAGTCAGTGATAGCTTTAGGAAAGCATGAGGAGCATGAGAAAGCAATGATAGCATGAGGAAAGTGTAAACTGTTTATTACAAATTTCAAAATATATTCTAATGCTGGTGTACATTTCTGGATCTGTAGACTTTCTCTGTAAGACTCAAGCATTGTTCTGCTCATTAGCTATGTGCCTTTATGGAAAATTAATGAGGCCATGAAAATGTTTTTTAAAGTACACATTATTTGATGCATGTAGATAATGAGCAAGAGAAGGAAACCATATTTTTCCTTCTTAAATGCTACCAACTTTAGTTAAAACCTCTTTTGATAACGAATCCTAATTCAAGCTGTCCCCTGTATTCCACAAAGAACC
This sequence comes from Tinamus guttatus, assembly GCF_059628265.1. Lineage (NCBI taxonomy): Eukaryota > Metazoa > Chordata > Aves > Tinamiformes > Tinamidae > Tinamus > Tinamus guttatus. The sequence continues at coordinate 403,018 of NW_028289430.1, forward strand.
TTCTACAAATGCAAAAAAAAGAGAAACATCTTTGAACCCAAGTGTGCAGAGATTTACATATGTATATGTATAAATATATGTATATATGTGTTCATACATGTCTGTGTGAGTGTATTTAAGACTCTTGTCTCAAGCCACCCTATCTGGTGACAGACAGTAACTTCAGGAAGGTGAGGCATGATGTCAATGAGAGCTTTGTAGTGGTAAAGCATTCGCATACTGCTGCACTCTAAAGGAGTAACTTCAACTTTATAAATTAACAGAGAAATAAAATCTGCTGCTGAGATGAAGAAATGGTCATGAAAGTTTGAGAAGCTAATAGTAGAAGGAATGCATCTATGTAGATCTATTATATTCCACATTGCAACAGCCTTTGGAATAACCTAGAGCACTCTGTGAAGTCTGGTTATGAATATAAAGTTGTGTGCATTAAAGAAATACATTGCTGCAGGGTGTAATATTATGCAGAGAATTGCATCGAGTAGGGTGATTAGTCCCATGCTTCCCTGACGTTTTTGTCATGGTTAATGTAATTTGGATGTACTCTTATAAATTCTGACAACATTACTTGTTTAGTATTTGGAAAGGTCTACATAGTTCTTCCAGTAGGGATTAATTTACTGTGTCACAATCTGGACTATGTGTAACAAGAATCCCATGAATATTTTCATTATGAAGCATTTCTTTCTCGCTGTTTGCCAGTAGCCTCAGAGTCAAGAGCAGTCAAAGAAATTGGCAGCTTCTTAAAGGATGCATTGAAATAAGTTTCTTTCTTTTCAGGTATCATATTCCTGCACACTGTGTACTTTTGAAGTACAGAGAATGAAAAGGTCTTAGCACCTCAGTGCTAAGTTTTAATGACTCTCGCCTACACAGCTGTCTAGCTTTCAGAGAATATTGGCAATAACAACAACATAGCCTGAGGGTTGTAACTTTTCAAATCAAAGAAATGTATATTCTTTTAAGGTCAACTAAAGTTAAAGATGGGAAGGACAATGAGAGGGTTTGAGGGGTTTATAATCTTGTTTATCTAGCTGACCTTAAGCATGTTCTGTACAAAATCCTTGATGTTATGTAAACAGTTCACATCTATATAGAAAATTTGTTGTTTAATTGGAAAAAAAGAGCAAAACAAACAAACAAATCTAGAAAGCTCCACGAAGAAATTCCCTTGGATCCCTCAAAAAAGGATTGTCTCTGGAGAAAGAATAAGAACTCTGAGGACAGAAAAACTGATTCCAAATGTGTGTTCAAGAATAAGACTAGAAAGAGAAATGTTTTTGAAGTTTCTTTGAATATTTTCTGTGGGAAACACCACGCTGAACAATGTAATTTGGCCACTTCATCGCTTTTATTGATGTTACCTCCTGAATAAAAGTATATTGCTGCCAAAATGTATGGACTTAACTTTCTTCCTTCTTCTGGGCTAATTATACCTTAATTGTCACTGGTGGCAAAACAAAGACTGTGAACTATTTGCCTGAAAATTAATCTGTCCTTCTGGCCAGGTCAGTTTTCAATCAGCTCACTTTCTTGATGTAGTCCGTCAACTAGCTATCCAAGCTCTAATGCTAGTTAAGAGAAGGAGAAAATGAGATACTGAAAGTAATGAGATTTTTTCTCTGTGACCATATAAAATAAACTTTTGGGTTGCATTAAAGCCCTAGATCATCTCTAACATAGCACAGAGATTTTTACACCATATGCATAGCTATCTGCAGAAAAGATTATGGCCTGTTTTTCTTTGGAAAGAAAAAAAAAATAAAAAGACACTTTTTCCTTCTCTAAATAATTTTTTTTAAGTGAAATCATCAGAGAACCTAAATTTATTTAGTTTCTGCGTTTTAATATTTTCTCACAGATGAGGATGTTCTTGAAGGCAGCTAATTCTCACAATTGACTTACTAAATAAAAAAGAACAAAATACAAAATAAAGCATGGATAACTGCAGCTATTACAGAAAAATATGTAGAATATACTCAGTGCATATAAATGTTCAAGAAGGATGCCAAATTGATGGCCTGTGTGAATGAGACATAGGTTCTTTGAGGCATCCTGGATTCCAGTAAGCCACGCAGAGATTTCCCTGTGTCAAGGGAGCAATTTCTCCAACTGTCTGAAATATGTGATAAAAATAAAGCAGATGTTTTCTGAGTAGAATTAAGACCAGGAGATATACAAGCAAAGATCTAAATAATTTCGTTCTCATTTTTATGACACTTTTGTGAGTTATCTCCATTATGCATTTGCAATTAGAGGGCAGAACAGATGGTGAAGGTTTAGTTTTAAAAAATAAAGAAAATATTTATCTTCAAAAACAGTGATGCCAAGGATTTATTTAATGCATCAGAAAGGTTCTTCTTTCTTCTCTGCAACTGAAGTTTTGCTTAACTGATGTTAAATTGAAATGAAGTGAGACCTAAGGGCATGTCTACAATTAAAACTGATTGCCCATTTATGTGTCTACTCTTAATGATCCACAACAGCTGCACATACCCACCATTTTCTTATTTTCTGATGAAAATGTGTTCACAGTGATAAATATTTTTGCAAAGACAATCATGGTCACTACGCATCAATGCTATATTTTGAAGTGACCCGTCTGTCTTCTAGTCAGAAAGTGCAAGGTCAGTTAATTCAAGATTGTATTGCAGTGTATTGTATTGGGGGTTCTGTCATTACGTATTTTGTATGCAGTGAAGGAACTCTAGGTGTTCACAGGGAAAAGACTGTCTAACGGAAATTGTGGTGTTTGACCCCTTTCAAACACCACTTTGTTTTTGTTAGTGAGTACCATGTTGAAAATGTTGACCTACAGATAAGGGTGAACATTGATAATTTCAAGAAGGCTGCAAAGACAAGCTTAATGAAGATAACAATTAGGTTGTTCTGTGATATTGGAATGCATTTATAAGGTCACAGAAAAGGAGCAGGAGAAAGAGAAGGAGGAAGCGGAGGAGGAGAAGAAGGACAAAGACAAGGACAGAGAAGGAAAAGGACAAGGACGACTAGGAGCAAGACGGGAATGAGGAGAATGAGAAGAAGTAGAAAGAAATAGGCAGTTATTCTACATCATTCAGAGGAGTTTAGCTCACATTAACTTAGAGTCTAGCCAGTCATTACTGACAGGAGTACTGCAGTTGCACTGCAAGCTGTCAGTGGTGATGATCAAGACAGAATGTGCAAATCTGTGCATAATTTACCTGGGGTACAGCAACAGGATGTCTGTATGTTTTCTCATCAGACCTGACCTCTGCTGGTCAGTAAAAGTTTCTCTATGTCAGAAGTTTCTGTGAAAAAAAAAATCACAGAATGTGAAAAAGAAGTTTAAGTGAAAGCACAACAGTTCACAGTTATTACAGTGAACATCAATTAACCACCATAAACAGATCAACCAATTAAATCATTGAAAAGGTGGGGTTTGTTTCCATCAATATGTATCATTCTCCCATATTGTACATTCTCAGATATGCAAACTTATTGTGAGCAGAAACCATACGGATAATCAAATCTTAGAGTTATCAGGATATTCAGGAGGTGACACAGACTTACAGCTGCTGATCAAGTAGGGGGTAAGTCATTCCCATATGTTAGACTATAATGTTAGACCATAACCCTTATTTCACCAAAGTAGGCCAAGATATAATAGCTAAAAGATGAATACTGGTCAGTTCTTAATCACAGTCTTCTAAACAGAAAGGATGGATTCAGCACTATGAAAATATCAAAGCAAACATCAAGAGCAGTCTAACAGTAAGGAATGAATTATTTTCTGACTGCTGTGCTTTAATCAAACAAACACTATAAATCTGAATAACTGCCTAAAAGTCATTTATATTCAGGAAATAATATTCATTCTATCCTGGTGATAATTTGTGAAGAGTCTGTAGCAAAGATTCATGTGTCATAAGACTGGTTCTAGTGTCTTTGACTGGCACAGTAATGTTACAAGGTGAATCCAGGAAAATATATGCACCTTTAAAATATGCTAAATACTCTAATTTCTCTTATTACATATTAATATAGACATACTAAAATCTAATATTTTTAGGCAACTTTTCTGATATCCAGGCTTTTGTATTCTTATTTAAGTAGCTTAAACAAACAGATGAATAACCCTTAAAAAAGTAGAATTGCTGACTAAGATCCCAATGATCCATCACAAAAAGAGATTCAAGCATTAAGGACAAAACAGTACTTTTTTTTAAGGCGTATCCTTAGTTTGAGTAACATTGTTTGGTTTCCGCAGCTTTCATCTCCTGTGATAATTCATAAGAAAACTATTTAAGTCCATAGTGTGAAATGGTATTTAAAAGAGTTTAAAAGAGCATAGTTTCACTTCTTTGTTCTGTTAGTTTTATCACAGGAGTATATTTTATAGATGAATGGCTCTTGAATATAGCTCTAGGTCATACTAAATAAGTAGGCAGAGGGGCATAGCTTATCATAATTTATCATAAAATTTTGCCCGTAAAGGAAGACATACAGTTGTTGAACAAAAAGCTTTGGCTGTGAAATGGGCTGTAAAGTCACCCAACTATTGTTTGCTAGATCTGAAATTAAAATGGATTATTTGCTCCTTTTGCTGCATTAGCCAAGTGTGAAATACACATACACATACAGTGTGAAAACCAGAGACTGTAATAACAAATTCTAGATGCATGTCCAAGACATATTATAATTTTGGCTGTGTGATGTGAGGGCCATAAGGTGTGTAAGGTAACTATCTCTACTACAAAGAAATAAATCAGTTCAAAAAGGAAGGAAGGAAGGAAAAGGAAGCAAGGAAAAGGAAGCAAGGAAAAGGAAGCAAGGAAAAGGAAGCAAGGAAAAGGAAGCAAGGAAGGAAGTTCAAAAATTTATGGAACTACTGTACAAACTGAAGTTAGAAATTTACATAAGTAATACAGCTCCTGTCTCCCTGGTCACACTTACCCACACTTGGGTTTGAGGTCATGTGTAGTGAGGGCTTCTTTTACTGACGTATGGTTTGTGTGCCGAGGAAATATTTTTCAGCCATATACAGATTTTTCATTCTGAAGCTCAGCAGATCATATGACTGGCTTAATGCTCTCCCTGTCCATTTTCACCAATACCTCCCCATTGTTATGTCCTCAGAAGGGACTGTACAAATGCTTCCTAATCTACTCAGGCAAAATAAGACCAGTTAGATCAAATCTCTTGCCTTTGGATTGGAGGCGGATAAGCTGACCTTGCCTGCAACAGCTTGTGAAGAGTTCATGCGATCCCTCCAGATGGCAAAGTGGTGAGGTGAGCAAACTCCACCAGAATGGCAATGACAAGCAGCCTGGGACAATTACATAGAATATCACACCATCTGTTTACTGTGTAAATATATGTCCACTACCTGCACCCTCAGTGAATTGGTGTAATAAAAACACACTTCACAAGAGGTGCATCCTCTTCAGGAAAAAGTGCTCTGCGCATCTACACCAAAGCACTTCTGCTGGCATCACTGCTGCATCATGTGGCAGAACTCATACTGTTTACAAAGAGATGTAACCAGTTGTATTACCATAGAAGCTTGATTTATCTTTACATTTTCCCCAGTGCGGTCAGGAATGTGGCTTGTTATTGGCACTACAGACATAGCAGACCCTTATAATAAATACAGCTAGGCAGGTAAAGGATACAGATATTGCTATACATAGGGACACTGATAGAGTTCTATACATTCAATACCTCTGTATACAACATTTTGGACAATGTGGTAAACCATAAAATTCCTGTGCAAACAGATAAACTTGCAGAAATCTGCAATTAACAGGTGCTAACAAGTGATTGGTCTGATCTTCAAAATCTAGTTCCTTTCTTAGTCTTTTATATTACTAATTTTAAAGAGAAACATAAAATAATGTGTACCTGTAGTTTATGAATGATTTTGTCTTTCCAGTAGAATGGAAAACCAGACAAATTCTGCACCATAGGAGATTTTAAGTCCATCCCTCTTGCTTCATGGAGCTGCTGAGTTGTCTCCAGGTGAGACCTGTGACAGCAACAGAACAAAAGTGGGGCAACACTTTGGCAATAACTCTGCTGATTGAGCCAAGTTCACTGAGTTTGCCTAAAGTAGTAAAGGAGGATCTGAAGGTTTACAGGTCTCTGCCAGCAGAGCTCTGAGCATTTTGTGGCAGCCATATCCAGGTGAGCCTGATTGCCCTGATTTGAAGTGTATTTTCTCAGCTAAGGTGAAACATTAATTTGTGGCAATATGTATTTTTTTTTCCATTCGATAGAAGAAAATTAGATTATGTTTCTTTTCCTTAAACAGCTTTCTAAGCCTTCTGCATAACAATTGAAGAAGTAGGAAAAAAATAAGTGGTTATGAAAAAGACCAATTATATGGTGAAATTTTGCTTTTTTTAATAATTAGGATGCTACTGTTCTTAGAACTACTCTTAATTACATTATTCATATTTGTGTACATTATCTGCATTTTAAATTAGGTAGGATTACACTAACACAAAATTGGAATCTAAATAAATCATGTTTTTGTCTTTTATGACACTCAGCAACAATGATTTATTGCATACATGGAGCTATACTGACCTTTGCAAGATAGCTGTTCTCAAGAGATGCTTGCCTATTTCATCATAAGCAGTTTAACCACCTTTTCAAGACAATTTATCCTACCTAAATGTTCTTAGCTAAAAAACACCTGGAAATAAATCTATCATGTTTTAATATAAATTTTAAATTTATATTAAAATATATTGAAATTAATATCCCATACTGATACAATTCTTCATGTTTTTTTAATTAAGTGAAAAACATTTTATGCATTTCTAGCTTTCCTATTTTAAACATGGGCAAGTAGTGAAATAACTCAGCTGATCAGATAATTTTCTATGAAGAAGTGCCACTTGTCCCTCTCTAGATTCCTTCTCTTCATGTATATCTAGTTCATACCTCTTAGAGAGAATTCTCCCATGTCAGTCACTGCAAGAATAGCAGTGGACAGAATATTGACCGGAGATACACAGTTGTCTTATTTCCATCTGAAAGTAGTGTTCTCATTGAAAATGCCTCACCTTAATACTAAACATGCACCAAATGTATCATTAAAGGAAGGCAAAGGTTAAATTGTTCTATCTGGCATTAATCAAACCAAAACAACCAAAGGAACACCTCTTCTGAGCTCATCTATGGCATAGCAGCATGTGAACTATTCAGAAGTACCTGACCATTGACCATTGACATCTGTCATATCTGATTCATTGCCATCAGAAAGTTAACATTCATTTTCACAAGTTTAATTTGGAGGATGCTTTTGAAATAGTACATGAAAATAGTATCCTATGCATTTGTATGATGGCCTGACTAGAAAAAAATATATATATTCTCAGAAAGAATGTGACAATATAATTCTTTTTGATCAAGAATCAGCATGCATGAAATTTTGTGAGGAAATCAAATTTTTATTTTTTTTTCTTGGTATAAGCGAATACGTTGCCAGACTGCCTCTCTAAGTAGAGATGTAATACTATAAAGATACAGTATATTTAAATTTTTACTAGCTGCAGACCTGCCCTCAGGTGATGCTAGCTAATCTGTATCTGTTTATAGCAGCTAAAGATACTGGACATTTGAGCCACATGCCTAATGCTGGTACAGTCACTCGTTACTTTCTTATTCACATATCTATTGTTTGTTCATATGCTGCCATTTACCATCATGTTTCCGTGTCATTATTTGCAGAAGGTTTAAATTGCACAATCAGTCTTCTTCTGCCTGCTTAACAGAGATTCTGAACTGCACTACAAATTAAGGCAGTATTTTTCCATTGGTTGCCAGACTATTACAAAAAAACAAGAACAACAACAAAGAGTGAGACTCTAATTTTATTTACTGTGGGGCAAAAAAAGAAAAAAGGAATATTTATATTGATTTTATTGAATATGCCTGCCTGCTCTGGACTGGATTGGATGGTTCTCTGACAGAAATAAAAATGGCTCAGTCATTGATAATATCAATTCCTTAAGTAAACAAATGGTTGCCTTTGTGATCATTTTTTTCAATAATTATAGATCCACAGTCAAAGTGAGTTTTATGCTGTTTACTGAGCAAGCAGTGACTCTTGAACCAGCTACAAATTAAAAAGTAAAAACATAAAATAATTTAGGTTGGAAGGTACTTCAGGAGATCACCTAGTCCTAGATGTTCATCCATCTAGATGACCTCCAGGGTCCCTCTGAAGTAGAACTAACTTAAATCAGATTGCTCTGGGCTTTCCCCAGTCAAGGTTTCAGAATGCAGATCATGAACCCTCTCCAGTCCCACCTGAAACACACTGGCAATTTTTATTTTCCTCTTTATATGCAGTCAAATCGCCCTTTTTTGTCACTTGTGACACTTGTCTCTTTTCCTTTCACCATATACTGCTGAGAAAGGTTTGACTTGATTGGACTCGATGATCTTGAAGGTCTTTTCCAACTATAATGATGCTATGACTCTGTCTTCTCAAAAATGCATCGCTTTGGGATCTAGATCCCTTTACCTAGACTCTGCTTTAATCTCCCCTTCCTCTTCTTTCTTCCAGGATGAAGAAACTTCACTCCTACAGCTTCTCATTGACTGTCAAGTGCCTAGTCCCCTCACTAGCTGCTGTCTATCAGATGGACATTTACAATACGCATTTGCCAGAGGAAGAACATGTCATCAAGATGGGAATGTTTCAGGAGACTTGAGAGACTAACACCAAGCTGTAAAATTAAACTTTGAAAACTAGAGGCCCATCTTGTCAGTAATGCTCAACTTTTCAGTAATCAGGAGAAAGAATTTTTTGCCCTTAACCACAAGAATTTAAAATAATTGAATATTTGGGGAAAAAAAAAGTTAAAAATATAGTGCAAGAAATAGTACAGAAATATTGGACATACAAGTAGAAAAGACAGGGAAGAGAAAATAAACTAACAGTCATTCACAGTTCAGTTCTTAAGACTATTTAAATTAATCTTCCTCTTACTTAATGAGATGTAAACAGAAATTACACCACTAAAGTCAATGAAGTTACAGGGCTGTAAGTATAAAAAGAACAAGGACTGCTGGGTAGAGTTAAAGAGAACAAGTGACTATTTGCTAGAGAAATTCCTCATAAAAAAAATGTATATCATATATATATATATACACACATATGTATATATGTGTTTGTGTGTGTGTGTGTGTTTATATATCTGTATAGTTTGCAAGTATCCTGATCTTCCAGCCTGGTGGTTGACAAGACGCTGGTTTGGTTTCCTTTGCCACACACCTCTTGAAGCTGTTTGGGGAGATAGAGTTAATGTGTTAAGGAACACGTGTTTTGGGGTAGCCCTGCAGAGAGGCACATGCAAAACTTGCACATTGTATTGCGTGCCTTGCTGCAAGTGCAGGAGAGAAACAAGGAGTGATTTTCTATGCACGTCCACACACTTGCCGCTTGGTTTTAAAGCACAGTTATTGCAAAATGGACTGTGTTACCGTCACTAATTGCAGAACAGCCCAATTACCTGTGTCATTACTGTTGATTTTCATACTAGTTTACTGACAATGTGCTCTGGTGTGATAGTGCAACAATAATTAAAATTACTTGTAAAAGCTGCATGTTATGTTAGCTGATACCCTGAAAGCTTTTTTTTTTCTAGGTAAAGCAACGTTGTGAACTCTGAAATTTGAAAGGTGAGCAATTCCAACACAGTAGATGTTCTGCTTTTCTGAAATGAGGTTTTTCTGGCCCTTTTAACTAACTGACTATTGACTATTTTCCGCAATTCTATTTGGCTCAGTTTTCTAAATGTTTAAGAGGTTGTAAACACAGACGCAGTGAATGTGATACAAAACCAATATGTTATATTTTAAAGCATTGTATTGTAACAGAAAAAAAAAATCTGTGTGTAGAAAGGTCTAATATTTAAAATCTAATCTGACTAGAAAGACATTTTTTATCAGGAATAATGCAAGTACGATATTTTATTGCTAGAGCACATTCAGAAATTTCTCCCTGAACATGCAACTTTTATTTCTTTGTCTGATTCCATTAAGAATGGGACATTTTGCTGATTCAAATGCTCATTGTAAGTAACTCTGAATCTATCGTTATGTGTGAGTGGAAAGGTGTATGAGACATTTGTCTTCTTTTTATTTATGATAATTGATAATCTCTAAGGAATATGATCAGGAAAGTTTGAGATTGTCAGACAGGTTAGATGGTGGACTATGTTCAAGTACTAGAAAGGAGACAAAAAGATATATATGCCTGATAGGTGATGAAATCCAAAAGCATGATACAAGTGCTAAAATGAAAGGAGGAAAAATATGTCATGATGAGATAAGAAAAAATAACCTAAAGACTAGCCTCCACAGGCAGCTGAAAATCTGAATTCATTGCATATCTTCAAAATTAGCGATACAAAGAAACAAAGAACAAGAAGAAATGAACTGTAAGAAAAGGTGAAATCTGATTGTGCAGCAATACACTGAGCCTGAATTCGCCTGAAAGGTCTAAATTAGCCAGAATTGCAGAAAATTAAACACAAAACTATAAGTGCACCAGTTTGAATTTTAGGTCTATCAGGATAGAGCAGCTCTGTCAAAATGGAAAATGAAGTTTTTGCAGTCCAAAACCAATTCTTACTCCTTTAATGACTGAATGAAATGCCATAAAAGTCATACCCTAATGCCATCCATGAAAGCGCTGACATAGATGCACATTTGGGATTCTACTGGAGACATATCAATAAAACATACACGTGACACAATAAAACTTAACCCAAAGGCAAAATTAGAAAATTAATAACAACAAAATCTATCTAGTCAAATTTATTCTTACTGCAGCCTGTTGGCTTAACTCTGTGATGTTATATTTGATCCAATGAATGGATAGCCGCTACGTAGTTCTCCAAATTCCATATCTTTATTTGCATATTGTATTTTCAGTATTTATTTAGTATGTTATAGTTGATTGTCTCCTATATGCCTCTGAGCTATCTAGCTATACATCTCTCTGTATCAGTAAGTACAGAGTAGGTATGTATTTTTCCATGCTTCCCCTTTTACCATTTTCCACAGCTGAGAAGCAATCCATCTCGATATTATACTAGTCTATCATTATCTTGATTACAGCAGTTATTGCGGGTGTCGTACTAACAGCTTCGCCTTCAGTCTATTTCAGACAGATTTAGATCAAAGCTGTAAGTTGTTATGCATTTCACACTCCCGCTGGAGCTGTTGTATTTTATAGAGATGTTTACCAGAACACATGCTCCATATCTTGAGTCCCAGCCCCAAACTGGACTAACAGAAATGGAAACTCTTTTCTCCTTTCATTTTGACCATAATTCCCACTCTCAACTCCTCATAAGCCTTTTTTATCAGAGATGTAATTAAAACAAGTGTATGTTTCGGTCAGCTTTCCCAGCTTTTTGTTTCACTGAAAGTCTCCTGCTTCATTTCACATTTTCCGATGTAGTCTGAGCTTTTCTCTAACTAAGTAAATTTAGAAAGCTGATTGTTCTCTTTTCTTCTTTGCTTCTTTTTGCTTTTAAAAGTCTTACTGAAATACTATGGGAACTTTTAGAACACAGTTTAAAAAAATCCTGAATACACATAACTGTATAATTTAACAATTAGAAAAAAAATTATGAAGAGCAGTTTATGTAAGAAAACCATTCCTGAGAAACATAATTAAATTTGATCTAGGGAAAATATCCAAACAGAAATGAACAATTTGAATATTTGGAATACCCTGTCTCTGCTTAAACCTGAAAATAAATAGTGATTATGACACTTTTCAAACTAGCAATAAATATCTTATTACATACTTATGACTTATGCTGTGTTGCAGATAGTTAGGGAACGGCGGCTGGAAGATATCGTGCTGTACGGAAAGATAGGGCCCCTAATAGCCAATAGTGTTTAGTCTATGGTGTAAGCAGACGGATGTGACGTTGTAAACCTAGCTATATAACACCTTGTTACCCATCAATAAACGCCATTTGCCGTCCACCACATTGGTGTCGACTAGCTGATGGCCCGAGTGGCTTGGGGGTGGTCGCCGTGCTGTCCCTGAACCAGGTCGCTGCAGCCATTTGAATTGCAACAAGTGGTGCCGAAACCCGGGAAGTCATCGCCTGGACGGGTGAACGCCGGCCGGAGTGAGTGGACCAGCCCGGCAGAGAGGACGCTATCAGAGCAACAAGGAGGATGGAAGCCCTCGTGAAGGTCGTATCACAATCACATAAGCATTGGGGCATTGATTGTAAGCCAAAGATTTGTAAGCCGAAAGATTTTACTCTCGCAGTTGCGAGGCTTTTAAAAATTAAGGTTATAGACCAGCCGGTGGATATTCTGAAGTCCCTGAAGCGTGTCCCTGAAGTGTGGGACAAATGTACTAAGGCATTGGCTGAGGAGATTATGTCTTCAGGGTGTGGGAAAAACCTTAAGGCTTGGGGAAAAGTTGTACAAGCCTTGCAGAAAGCTAGAAAAGAGCAGGAGACCTGGGTGGCAATAAGGGACTGTTTGTTAGCCACCCCGAAAATGGGAGTCGGGGCAGCCACACAGACTTTGCACCCCCCAGATGATGGCAATTCTGCTGAGCCTAAAGGTCAGCAAGAGGGTGATACATCCCCTCCATCCCCGAACCCCACCCCGCTTACAGAGGAGCAGAAACAGCCGAAATCTGTTTGGAGCGAGCTAGCCGAGGAAGCTAGGAACATTGAAAAGAAGTCAGAGCATGATGACGTCTGGGCCAGGCCACCACCCTATGCCCCTCAATATGGCGCCGAGCCACAAGGAGAAGGGCGGGGCGAGGGTGCCCCCGGCGCGAGTGAGGCGCCGGAAACCAATGGGAGTGACTGGACAGCTGAGGGAGGCCCGAGGGAGGGGCCTGCAGCGAGCCCGAGGGAGGGGCGGAGAGGAGGTCCGAGGGAGGGGCCGGGAGCGAGCCCGAGTCAGGGGCGGAGAGGAGGTCCAAGTGAGGGACCTGGAGCGAGCCCGAGTCAGGGGCGGAGAGGAGGTCCGAGGGAGGGGCCGGGAGCGAGCCCGAGTCAGGGGCGGAGAGGAGGTCCGAGTGAGGGGCCTGGAGCGAGCCCGAGGGAGGGGCAGAGAGGAGGTCCGAGGGAGGGGCCTGGAGCGAGCCCGAGTCAGGGGCGGAGAGGAGGTCCGAGTGAGGGGCTGGGAGCGAGCCCGAGTCAGGGGCGGAGAGGAGGTCCGAGTGAGGGGCCGAGAACCGATCAGAGCGGACATTTCAAAAAACGCCGAAGCCCAACGAAAAAGTACCGGAGCCCGGAAGTGACCAGTCAATCGAGTTCCGACTCCGGATCAGACACTAGTCAGGACGAGTGGCTCACAACCGATTCAAACTTAAGGAAGGAGAAAAAGAAGGTAAACATCCGAATTAAAGAAAAACCGGCGGGAGCATTCATGATTAAGCATGTTGCAAAGGAAGAGCATCTGACCCCAATTCAGGTGGCTGTTACCTTCAAAATAAAACTAATGAAAATTGTGAGTTTCTGTTCACAGGACCGGATCATCGGACACCCCCGTAACCCGTACACCCCGGTGACAAGCGTCCCGCCCGAGCCTGCGAGTTCCACGCTGACCGAATCCAGAAAACAACAAAACAGCCTCCGCAAGAGGGGGCCGCGATGCCTTTGCGTTATCTTAATTTTGCAGCTTGTCACTATAGGACAGGTAGAGTCACACCAGCCCTTTAAATGGGGTACTTGAAGAGATCGAACAATCTCGAGCAATTAGTACAAAAATAACTACAGGGCCACCAGTTTTCAGTGCCATGCCTTGCCAACTAGCACCCATTGAACCCTGTTCCAAACGCAGCTGGTACAAAAATTTGTTCACCGGTTCGCCGTGGTTAACCACCCTGATATCCACCTTGATAGGGCCGATCACAATGATCATGATGATGCTAATCTTTGGACCCTGTATATTGAATAAGCTCATGCCGTTTGTCAAGAATCGGCTAGAGAAGGTTAACATCATGTTAGTAGAACACCAACAACTGCTTTAAGAATATATCCACTCAGTATTACCCCCAAGTTATCCCAAGGTACACCCTATTCCTACACCCTGGTATTAACTGTCATTCCCTACCTTCTACGCGCCTTCTTCTTTGTGCCTTATGTTTTATGTCAAGTTTATGATATGTAATTTTAAGATTGGTATAACTATAAGAATAGAATAAGATAGTAATAAGAATAAGATAGTTGTATTTTAGCTAGTTTTGTTATGCATAGGGAGGGGGGAAGTTGTTGCAGATAGTTAGGGAACGGCGGCCGGAAGATATCGTGCTGTACGGAAAGATAGGGCCCCTAATAGCCAATAGTGTTTAGTCTATGGTGTAAGCAGACGGATGTGACGTTGTAAACCTAGCTATATAACACCTTGTTACCCATCAAAAAACGCCATTTGCCGTCCACCACATTGGTGTCAACTAGCTGATGGCCCGAGTGGCTTGGGGGTGGTCGCCGTGCCGTCCCTGAACCAGGTCGCTGGAGCCATTTGAACTGCAACAATGCTGTGCAGCAAACTTTTCAAAAATGCCATTATTTATAAGAAACAACTATGGAAAACATTTTTCTTCATGTAATCCTCAAAAAGTTTTTAAATAATATTATTTTGAATTTAATAAATGGCAGACTATCTGTAACCAAATCCTATTCTTCACAAATACTGCACAGACAAACCAATTTTTACAAGTATAACTTAACTGGCTTACCTCACCTACAATTCTTTTTGTCCATTTTATGAATCCAGCATTTCTGAGAGTAGAATCATATTAGCTATGATGGAAAAGCCTGTGTCGGTGTTCTGCATGTATCTACACAATGTGCCTTTTTTTGCGGTGAAAATTTTCCCATTAAATATTTGCAGGATATATAAAAAAAATGTAATTAGCAAAACTGCAGTCACTTCTGGTTCTCCACCTTCTGCCTCAAGCAGAAGTGTCTACAATTAGAGATCGTGGGTTCAGATGAGAAAGAGAAGAATCCATTACCCATAATTACACTGTAAAATGAGAGCAATATAGCATGGAAGTGTGGTGTCTTCTGTTTTACATCTCGCACCTATCCCTTTCTGAGAACACTGAGAGGGAAATGCTGCATTGATGGTTCACAGCGGTTATAATTTTCTCTACACTACACACATGCACACACTAGTCTATATTTTCTTTTGTAACATTTTGGTTAGCTTTTTGCTGGTGTTCTCTTACTGATATTTCCCCTTAATTTACATATTTTTTTTTCTTCATTTGTCATAAAGCTAAATCTGACTCACAAATATCTTGAAATACAACTGCTCTGCAAAGTGACACCAGGAGGACTGATGGGTTTTATTTCTTGGGGCATACCAAGAAATAAAATAGTGGATGGAAATGGCTACCTGAACCCACGTCATTTCCTCAGTGCTAGGAAACTCTGCAATTCCGAGCCACAGCTAAAACATTGTGCTTCTTTTTCCTGTTTACACAGCACAGCCACTTGTAAAAATGGAAGAAAGGTAACAAAGAAAACGTGTATATAAAGATGCTCTCAAGAGGAAGAGGTCATGCATCCACTTCCAGACTGCTTCTGGATCCAAATAGTGTGGACTTGGCTTCTCAATGCTTCATGAGGTGAAAGATCACTGTTCAAGATAATGTAAATAGACCAATTTTGTTTCTTTTCAAATTAGCTAAAAGAAAAGCTTCCAGAATCGTGAGTCAAGGAAACGTCTTCCTCACTTTCACTGAGAAGTACTGAACATCTTTAGCAATTTTGAAAGGCATCTTCACAGAAATCGTCACATTTTGTAGCTCAGTGAACTCACTTCCAGGGCTGGTGCAGAAAAAAATACAGGTTAACCAGGACTGAGTTCAGATTGAGTTTTATGCCTGAACTTGGTTAGGAAAATCTTTCTGAGATGCTCAGAAGTTGATGTGAATGTGCTTGTCCTGTGCTGATGGCATGCATGACAGAAAGTTCAGATAGGAAAGCTTGCACATATGTACATTTTTTTCTTCTTCTTTTTCTTTTTCTTTCTGGTTGCCCAGTTTTCTCAACATCATTCACAATGTATGTCACACCCACTGAAACTGCTCCAGCATGTTTTTAATTCTTTTGCATCTCTTTCCATCTCTTAACAGTTCATAGGTCTTGGATGCTAGGAAAAGGCAAACTAGCCGTCATCACTTCAGAGACATATACTAGTCCCATGGGGTGCCAGGTTTATATGATGTGGCCTTCTTGGTCGTTTTTATATTACTAACACACATTCTCTGAAAAAGCAAAAGATGTGTAGGCACTTTTAGTACAGTAACAGTCTGGCTGAAGAATTTCCAACTGTAACACAGTGACACATCGATAACGTTAATGCAACAAGGCCTCACAGTTAAGGCAACAGAAACCTAAATTCTAAGGGATTTCTCCCACTAACTTGTGATGTCGCTTTTCTTCATTTCCATTTCCTCAGTAGTGAAATGTTTCTAATGATTTGCACTTGCTTTATCAAGTGCTTTATGTAGGTGGAAGGAGATGTTTAAGAGAAATGTGAGCTTAATATAGAATGGAGGTGCCCCCAGGGTTACTTTCAGTTTATACATTTTTTATATGTATAATCCAAATAGAATCTGTGGCATTGATGGCTTTGCATCTGAAATGTTTCATAAGGTGTCTGGTAAACTGAAGTCAATGCAGGTTCCTCATTAAGTGTAGGGAGGTTGTGGAAGGAGACGTCCCAGCCCAGAGATGTGCTGATTCAACTCATTATGGGCCTTGGGTCTAAGTGGCATGCTCTTTACTCCTGGTATTATATCACTGCTGATTGAAATCAGAGTGCTTTATGGATGTCAGTATCACTCTATAGCCCATTGTACTATAACTTGAAGCTAAATATGTGTGCATATTCTTTTTGATGTGTGCATGCTAAATTCCATGTTGTACAATCCACATGACAATGATTATTAGTTTGCATCCCTCTCCCTTTTTTATCTCAATCATTTTCTGTCTTTATAACCTCGGTAATCATATGTGTTTATTTCATGACATTTCAGTTCATCTGGAACTTTCCTCCCTCCTCTCCCAGAAACAAATATTTCATTCATTGCCCACCTGACCATACAAAGCCTTAGGGATGGCATAGTGGCCAAGGGCTAAGGAAGCTTCGGTTTCCCCTATAGGAAGCAGCATACACTTTATGAAGCTTTTTTAAAATCCAAAATGTGTTTTAGCATAGATGAAACCTTCTGAAGGCACGCACAGCCTTGAGGCAGGCTCCATGGCTTTCTCTGTAATACACCAGAGTAAATAAGTAGATGCTTAGAAACAGAATACATAGAAACTAGATGACAGAACAGCACAATACATTTAGCTGTTGCATGCCATGAAGAAGTGCCTATATAGGGAAATAGCAATTTCCTTAGGCCTAAACACATCTAATATAACACTGCTTTGCATGGACTTTATTTAGATGAAAAGGTCAAGTACTATATTGTCTCTTCTTTCTCTCATATTAAGGAAAATTTTATCAGACTCGGGTTTACTGATTTAATGTTGTCCTCTGTCCAGTAAAGGACAACCTCTCTGTCTTTTGCATAAAATAGCTCAGTGATTAATGTGAGTTCACTCTGTTCCGCCCTTCCAGAAGCCATCAAGATTTTAATTAGGGAGCACTAAGTTTGAAAATTGGAAGACTATGAAGGGGGAGGCCCAAGACTCCAGACAAGTACTGAAACACTTTACAAAATCTCAAAAAGGCAGAACAATTCCAATGACAAATGTTTCTTCTTCTCAGGCCCTATTTTAAACTAGGCAGCCACAATCGTTTCATGAGCCCTAAAGCTCATGAAATTTCAGAAGAAAGCAGAGCTCATCAACCTTCTAACTTATTCAGGCTTCAGGCATAGCTCATCACATTCCTATCAGATCTAAGAGGACCTGTGAGTGCATTGGTGCAGCGTTAAGGGGAAGTTACCAGTACGCTATTAAATGGGGGACTCCAGGGTATGCCGAGTTGGAAGAGCAAATCAAAAAGCAAACAGGGAAGTTTATTTTCAGCAAGAAATGATTTGAAACTCTTTGTACGTCCTCAGCACCTTTGCTTAAAGTAATAATTACTCTCCTGTTCAGATAGGGAAGGAAGGTGGAGAATGATTCAGGCTGAAGAACAATGTTGGCACAAGAACAAATGGGTATCAATTGGCTATTAAAATGCTTAGGCTGGAAAAAAAGATGGTTTCTAATTGTCAGAGGAGGAAGGTCATAGAATAGCTTCCTTAATAGAGGTAAGGAAGAAAAAACTTAATGGCTGTAGGACAGAATTTGATGTAATTTATGATTGGGATTTTAAGATTTGATTGCCTGACCAAGATATGCCTGCCAATCTGTTACTCATTCTCACTGTCATAGTTAAAATGTCCAAAAAAGAGATATATTGTAAGTTTCCCCATTTAACCACATAGGATGGAGATGGAAGAAAAAGTTTGAAAAACGTCTGCCTGGATGGCTGTCAAAGAAACAATGACAGAAATTTATAACAAAGAAGATGAGGTAAAGTTACTTAACTCTTTCAAGTGCTCTTAATAGTTTTGGAGCAACTCAACTCAGCATCCTGTGCTGGGACACTTTAGGAAGGGGTGGAGAAGCAGAACTCTGCCCTTGGCATTCAGCATTCACCTACAACAGTAAATAAAAAAAAGGAAAGCAGGATATGTTTAACCCAAATTTCTGTATTGACTGACACATCTTGCTGACAAAAAGATTATGGTGTAGACAATAAAAGTGAAGTCTGAATCTTCTGCTTAGAAAGCCACAGAGGAGCATGAGAGTGAATTTCTTGACTAACCACGTAGTTCTTGAAGTATCACAAGGAGACAATACATCTTGACAAGATTCTTATAGTATTTCTACTTTTTTTTTCTCCAGTCTTTTTTTTTTTTTTTTTTTTTTTTTTTTTTTGTGTGTGTGTGTGTGTGTGTGTGTGTGTTTTGTTTTGTTTTTCAGAAAGATGACTTTCACTCCAGGTCTTTTAAAATGAAAACTAGGCCTTTGTTTGAGACTCAGTACTTATACCATGAATCTGATTTCCTTTTCTGCTCTAACAGGACAGTGGGGAGAATTCACTGAGAGGAAGACTTAATCAACTCAAAGGAAGGTTTTTTGCTGATGCTCTAAAGAAGCAGAAGATGACAACATCACTGAACAGGGAGGAGGATTTGGTCTGCTTTTTCTGAAAAGTGACTGCTTTGGAAGAGGTAGATTAACAGGCAGAATTTTATTGAATTGACCATTATTATGCAAAGCCATATAAATTGGAGTCTGAGTTTCCTGCACTTACAGGGACTTCACTCTATCTACTCCCATGCATGCATTGCTTGTGCATTTGTTGTTGCTGCCACCAGACATTGCTTCCCTTCTACAATTATCTTTCTTCTTTTGCTGCCTTGGAACTTTATGAAACTTTGTGGGATATATGACTCCTGTGAACACCAGTAGACCAGAATACTGGGCATTCTTTCCAAAAGCATACATACGCTTTCTTTCAATATTATGAAATATGGTAAGATGTTTTCTGACTTAGGAATCACAGAATTACAAAATGACTGAGATTTGGAAGGGACCTCTAGGGATTACCTAGTCCAACTCCCCTGTTCAAGCAGGATCACCTAGAGCATGTGGCACAGGATGATGTGCAGATGGGTTTTGAAGATCTCCAAAGAAGAAGACTCCACAGCCTCTCTGTTTCACTGCTCTATCATCCTCACAGGCAAGAAGGCTTTCCTCATACTTCGTTGAAACTTTGTGGCTGTTATCTCATCCTGTTGTTGGATGCTACTGAGTAGGGTGAAGCTCTTGACAGCCTCCATTAAGATATTTGCATACACTCATGAGATCATCTCTCAGACTTCTCTAGGCTAAACAGGCCCAGCCTTCTCAGCCTCTCCTCATGGGACAGATGCTCCTGTCTGCTAATCATCTTCGTAGTCCTACATTGGACTCTATTCAGTAGCTCCATATACTTCTTGTACTGAGGAGACCAGAACCCCGCACAATACTCCAGGTGCGGCCTCACCAGAGCTGAGGAGAGGTGCAGGATCCCCTCCCTTGACTCGCTGGCAATGCTCCTCCTGATGCAGCCAGGATCCCATTGGCCTTTTTGGCCATGAGGTCACATTGCTGCCTCATGGTCAACTTGTTGGCAATCAGGACTCCCAAATCCTCTCCTCAGAGTTGCTTTCCAGCAGGGCAGCCCCAGGCTGTCCTTGTGCATGGGGTTACTTCTCCTTAGGGTGCAGGACCCTGCATTTACCTTTGTTGAGCCCCATGAGGTTTCTCTCTCTCCAGCCTGTCCAGGTCCCTCTGAATGTCAGCATAGCACTCAGGTGCATCAGTCACTCCTCCCAGCTTTGTATCATTTGATAACTTGCTAGATTGCACTCTATGTCTTCATCCAGGTCATTGATAAATAAATTGAACAGTACTGGACCCAGAAGTGACTGCTGAATCTAGTGACTGATCTATACTGAGTCTATTCACCTTTTTTTTTTTTTTTTTCCTCATGTAAATACTCACAGATTATTTCATAACTCAGTTTATCTAGTAGAGCAACACCAGAATAAAATTATTCATTAGATTTTTAGCCACCAAGGTCAGGTTGGTTTGGAAAAGACAAAAACAGTGTTATTTTTCACTGTGTACCTTCCTCTTCCTAGCATTCAAAATGCTAGAAATGCTAGAAAGTTCAGAATATTCATGAATGATACATTTTGTAGATAACTCTGTAAGAACTGCAAGAAAGAAGTAAGGCTAAAAAGTTTGCGAATATATAAAAATATAAACAAATATTTTAAGCAGAGGCTTAGAATAATAAGCCTAATATGTTTCACGTACTTCACATAAATGTCTTTTAGTCTAGCAGTTTACTCCAGCTCACTTTATTTCCTTTCCTGCAGGTATTCCTTCCATGTAATTTAACAGATCAAGGTTACATCTACACAGTCAGGAAGTCTCAAATAGTATTTTTTATAGTGTTTTCCATAGTTAAGGGGAGGAGGTACAGGAAGGAAGTTAAAATATTTTATATTATGATTTTTTCTACCTGAGAATGCTGCCAGATGAGCCTTCTTTATTTATTTATTTGAAAAGAGAGAATGTAAGTAGCTGCAAAACTGTTATTTCATGCCAGTCCAGATTAAAGCTAATATATAAAACTACACTTTTTGGGAAAAATAAAATAATATATATAAAATATAAAATAATATATTTATGATATTTACTTTTTTTTTTTTTTACTTCAAAAACATTGGTCCCCATATTTATCTGATCCTGAAATCACTTCATGCAGTGAGGTACTAGCTGAAGATTTACAGTGCAGGGAGCATGTCATTATATTGTGGAGGAAAATTCAGTGTTACATGATAGCATGGATACTTTCAGATTTTCTTTTCCTTCCTCTGGTTAGACTGAGACTTCTGAAGTGCAGATATACAACTTTGAAAGTATGTGAGGTCAAAGGAACACTGTATACAATAGAAGTACCTTGGATAACCGTGCCTGAAATCCTCCTCAGCCTCAGAATTTTAATTAAGTTTACACTCACTCTATTCTGGATTTTGTTTGTTTTTCTGTTTTCCATGAATATGTCTGATTTCCTTAGGGTGAGCAATATTTATAAGTAGTTCAGTCAAATGATGAGTCAGGTAAGATGCTAAAATAGCCCCATTACTGGCTGAATTTTCCAAAGTCCATACTTGCCTGCTAATTGCATATGTTGCTCAGCTAAAGAATTCATTTATTTTCTTCAGCCAACACAGTAAACATTGTTCTAGAATCATATTAATTGCTAACATACTCCAAAAATAAACTACTCAAACTTGTAACAGGGAAAATAATTATGAGAACTATGACATTTATTTGAAAAGATAGTATCATGCTCCAATTAAGAAGTGTAGTTTACAGGTCATTTTTACAGAGAGTAGGCATAATAAGTAGAGAGAGGTACAGGAAGCAGGTTAGAATTCAGAAAGGAAAATCCCTTTTGCTAGGCAACAATGCACAAGTGAGGATCGTAAGAGAAAAATCAGTCTGGGACAAGGATGTTACCCATGACATATACCATTCTGAGGTTATGTTTGTTTGTTTTAAGTTTGGCTTGAATATTGCACTTCTTTTTGTACTTTCAGTAGCATAACCGGTTATGAATTGCAAAAAAAGACACCACAGAGTGTACGAATTTAAAAGTGTTTCACTTCCAGACTGCATTTCCTTTCTTCAGATTTTTGTGTTGATTCCTTTACAATTTATACATTACAAAATATGGCACTAAAGAATATGTGTACCAATGTAGATCATAAAATAGTCAGTGAATAATGATGAAGCAACAGCAGAAGGGAGCTAGAATGAAGCCTTCCTGAGATGCCATGCTTTAACTTTGATTTATATCTCTTGGTCCTTGTTACTTGGACCTTTTGGTCCTGACATGAATACCTACTTTACTTCTCTGTTCTCTGCATTTGAGTGCATCAAAATCCATCTCCAAAAAGTGGACAATTTTTACAAGCTTGCAATGTATTTATACAGGCTGGCAAATTGGTCATTTCTTGCTTTTCATTGAAAGTGCACTTTCACAAACTAGGAAATTAGCCAATAAAATGGTTATCAATGGTTTTGCATACTGAAATCCACCTACTTTAAAAGGCCAGAATATTCGTTAAAGGCACCTAATGGAAAACCTTTTCCTCTAGAAGCATTCAGTATGGTAAAATTTCAGTAGTTTTCTTCCATATTTTTATTTTCCTGTTTATTTTCTTTCTTTTGTATGATCTTGCCTTCGTGAGAAAGCTAGTGTATCTCATAGATAGAGTAGCCTTTAAAATTTCCCTTATCTGTTGCCTTTTTAGTGGGGGCTTAGCTTTACTGCATAAAAGGAGCTAGCACATGAAAAGAAATGGGTAGACAAAATTGTGTGAACATTTTCAATAGATAGGGAGTAAAGATTTCCAGGGTAAAAGCTGCATTTTTGGGGCACACCCTGCTCTTACCATTTATTGTGTAATGTCCTGCTATTTTTTGTTTTTTTTTTTTTATTGTTTACTATGTGTAGATTTACACTTGAAATCCTGATCCTATATTTCCTTAACCTCTTTTCCTTTTAAAATGATACCGGTTTAGAAAGGTAATGTTTTACAGCAGAGGTGAATTATAGAAACTACAAGGGACATCAGCGGTTTGATTACAGAGCCCTGGCAATGATCATACGGTCCTGACAATGCCAACTCCTGTGATCTGAGATGTCAGAGAAATGCAAGGCATGAGAATACAATTAAAATTGTCAGTTTTGAATATCGCAATCCTAGCTAAACCACTCGGCATTAGTGTGTGCATATTGGGTCAAGGGGGGAAGGAGTCCTTTCCTGACACTCTTTCTCCAAGAAAACCAACTAGCAAGAACAATATTTCAGGATACTTCCAGCATCATGGGAGAGCTTGAGCATGCAAGGATTCATTTCCCTCTGCTGCTGGAAATGCCTGCTCAAAGCACGTTGTTAAAAATCACTTTACCTCTGAGGAACGACATGGAACATGTTTCGGGAGATGAAGTCTGTTTCGTAAATCTCTGTAGACAAAAGTGGATGTCTGAAATACTGTGATCACAATTTCTACAAAACACTGAATCATCTCTACTGGAAGTCAGTAACATGTTGGATAAAAAGATATCTTTGAATGTTTAAATTACACCAACGTCTTTTTGTTTCCCCAGATGCTTAAATAGACTTATGGCCATTAAGCCTAACAAATCATTTGGGGCATAAAGTCGTAGATTCAGTTTCTTCATCATTGTTTATAACTTTCAAAGCCAGGCAAGACCAGCCATTAAATAAACCAGTTTAACTCCGTGGATAGAAATATAATCAGGGCTTATTTCAAATCCTTGTGTCTCTGTGCGTTTCAAATATTTGGTGATAAAAAATAATTTTGGTATGAAAAGTCACATATTCATCAGTAAGAATCATAACAGGCTCTCAAAAATTAGTGAAGTGGAAAATAAATAATTAAATTCATAAAACAGTACTTTCTCCTACACCTTTTTCATTTCTATATTTGTAATTTAAATGATGATGAAACATGATAAGCAGACATATGCATGGAAGGAGACAAGAAAGAAAAAAAACAAAATAACAAAAAACCAAACATTGAAGATGTTAGACTATTGGAATTATTTTCTTGTCAGTGTAATAGTCAAATTTAATTTGTCAGCAGTGCTTCCTGTGATAATTTATACCTCAGTTCAGCAGGCTGCAAAAGCAAATTAGCTGTGTGTTGGAGCCCTTTCTGTGCATGGTTTAGTTAAGAATAACATGAGAACATGGCAGTCTTGGGAAAGATGGACAGTTTTCAGCTAGAGAATGTCTGTGCCTCATTTAAGAGGCAAAAAAGAAGAATGGAGAGGGCAGGTGGCCAGTGTCCTCCACAACCTCTGTACCTTGACATAACGTGGATATTCTAAAAAAAGAAGAAAATGCATTTATGCATGTTGGGAACAGTTCAGGAAAAGGTGAATATTTAAAAAATTCTCCTGGTACCTCTTCTTCTGTTTGTAACTGAAATGGTATCATACCTTTAATTTAATATTTCTTGCTGATTACCACTAAAGACACTTTTTTATTGGGAGAACAACTACTCAAGCCCAAGGACAGTGACCATGCCCTGATAGGACATGGAGAATTTTTGTTTCTCTTCCACCTCAATTAAATTTTAACTAGTAATAATAAAAAAATTAAAATAAATTAAATTAATAATAATAAAAAAATTATATATATATATATACACACATATATATATATATAAAAGCAGAATCACAGATTGTAAGGGACTTAGAGAAATCATCTAGTTTGACCCTCCTGCTAAAGCAGGTTGGATTTTGTGTATCTCCAGGAATAGAGACACCATCTCTTGGGAAACCTGTTCCTGAGTCCAACCACCAATAAAGAAAAAACATAACGCCACATTCAGAATAACAAAGCCTGGATCCACTTAATAATCTTCATCAACATTTTCATAGTTAGAATGCTCTTGTAAATGTCTCCTGCAATTTCATTTACCAGCTATCTGTTTTTTTAGAGTAGCTTGTATCACTGGTAATTTATCTATTTTGCCCTATATTTTTAAACATGGCTGGTGGTTTTGGAAGTGTCTATGCACATTTTCCGGTTTACAGACTGCTTCACAATTCCAGATTTCAGAATCTGTATGCTCAGCACTTCTCATCATACTGCAATGCTGTCCACAACATGATCACGTTCTACCTGTGAATGGTTTCCAGACGTTCATCAAGACATGATTACAGGATAACTCAACTGAGAAGCCTCACACTAATAAAGACTTTAGTGGGAGTGTAGTCTGCTATGATGCTCTGCCACGACAAAGAACCGGGGGATTCATTTGACAGACTACACTAAGAAGTTGTGTAAGATCTGGTCATTTTTGAATTGAAGTCTCTGGAGGTCTGTTTATATAAGATCCACTTCTCTTCGATATTTTTGTATTTCTATATTCAGAAAGCCCTCATAAGAGTCAAACTATTACATTTAGTGTCTCTTCTCTTTTCATCCCACCTTTTTTATAGGTATTAGTATATTCCTTAATGTCAGATAACAGATGCAAAACATTTTCACTTAAGAAGGGCTGGAGATCTTGTATTTTACTTTTGATGTGAACAGGCTGCTTGACTTTGTTAAAATTTGTATCAAAATCTGAAACTAAATAGGCTTGCATTTTGCTGTGAATTTCCTGGACACCTTCACTCATTCCTTCCTACTAGTTTATTTTCCTCTCACTACTTTGTCTCCAAAAAACAGAATTATATTAAATTGGAATAGAATTACACAAACAAAGCAAGTTGAGACTTCTTCTAATAGAATGTGAATTTTTGCCAAGACCAGGAAAAGCAATCAAGGCTCATAAAATGTGTCATTAGTGGATTAAAGAAGAATGTTAATGGTGCATTTATCATTCATTATTAGAGAGAATAGGAAGTTTCAACCAGCTTTTGATGAGAAATGTGTTTGTGCTCTCTCTTTTTATTTCCTTTTCTTTTTTAAAAGATAAATAATGTCCTAAATCAATGTTTCTGTAAGGGTTATACAAAGCAACTAAAACACTTTTTGCCATTAAGTATCTAAAGATTTCATTACAAAAACAACAATAACAGAGTAAAAGCAGTGCAATTATGACTGTGATAGAGAGGGAGAGAAGCAACAACAAAACAATAACAGGAGGCAAGTATAATGAGCTTTAAATGGAGGTTCTATAGTTTTCAGAGAGCCTGAAGCAAGAGCAAGCCTGTGAATTGTTCTGCACAGTTAGGCTGGTGTCACAGAAAATTACTTACTCATCAAAGTACACAGAAAAAAGGAGAGGAACAAAGAAATACAAATTTGCAATACCCTTTCAAAATGAGCTTTGTGTGCACACAAGTATTCAAGACAAGGTAACTAAGGGACTACAGAATATTTTTATGAGTGAGTTGATCATACTAATTTGAAAATAAATTAGTTACATATAAAAAATCTATCCTTAAAATATTTTACTCAATTGCTAAATAATTTTTTTGTGTGTTCGTTTTCAATAGATACCTCTAAGAAATCAATATATTGGAAAGAAAGCCTACTAAAGCATAAAGCTTTCCCAAGTTCCATTTACAACACAGCTTATAGGTGGGAATAACCAAACAGGTTTTGGAACAGCAGAACTTCACTAAAATCAAAAAAGCTCAACAGTCTGTTTGTGTTTAAGATGGGTATATAAGATTTAAAGGTAGAAAGTTATATAATACACTTTCTCCGAGACAGTACCAGTAGAAAAAGAAGTGATTCTGTCTTTATCGCAGTCTGAGACAAGGAAATCAGTGAGATTCTTTTCTTGAGTCTCTTCTTTTGATTTTTATCAGAAGAACAAAGATCAGGCAGAGAAATAGCTTACTCAAACTACAAGACTCCTCAACATTTTTTGAATTTTCTGTACCAAATAGGTACTACATATTGGTAAAAGAGAGGAAGGAAGGGAGGAAGGGAGGGAGGAAGGAAGGAAGGAAGGAAGGAAGGAAGGAAGGAAGGAAGGAAGGAAGGAAGGAAGGAAGGAAGGAAGGAAGGAAGGAAGGAAGGAAGGAAGGAAGGAAGGAAGGAAGGAAGGAAGGAAGGAAGGAAGGAAGGAAGGGAGGAAGGGAGGAAGGGAGGAAGGGAGGAAGGGAGGAAGGGAGGGAGGGAGGGAGGGAGGGAGGGAGGACATGGTCAAGAGACTGTTACAAAATCTGGGGATATTCAACCTCATGATCCCTGCAAAGGGTCTTCCAAGGGAAAGAGGGAGTTTTTCAAAAGATTAGTTTCTACTGCCTTCCTCAGAAAAATCAGTCTCACTATCTGTTTTGCAAGATAAGACCACTTGCAGGCCAACAGCTGGCTGCCTCTTTTGCAGTTAATGTTTCTTGTTGTTGAATATGATGGAGCAGTTGAGATTATTTGCTCAGTAAATAATTTAATGTTGTGTTAAATGATTTAATTATTATAGAGAGTCTTGTAATTGAATAAAAAAGTCTGCTATGAAGAACTGGATTTCATGTAGCATTTCCATGTGATTTGAAGTGCTTCAATGAAATAATTGCAAATTAACCAGTTATTATCTCTTCCCTTTCTCACTAAGTTTATGGAAAAAAGTAAAGTCTAAAATGAGGATGTTCTTTACACACAAACACCTGGTAAAATAATTGCTTCCTGAAAGCCATGAAATTGTATCTTTGGTGCTTTCAAGGACAAATGCTTGTAATGGACACAATTTGCAGCAATTATAACAAAAGTTGACAACTATAGATATTATACTGGGGCCCTAAAGGGAACATTCATAATCACCATAACAAGTCTTTCCACTGACAGCTTGACAATTTGGGTTTTATATTTGGAGAAACAAAGGAAAACTGATATATCCTTATATTTAATTTTCATTTTAGACTAGGTGTTTATCCTTCCCAGCAAAGCATAGCCTTACAGATCACTACACATTACTTCACAGATATTTTAACTATATTGTACTGGTCATATGTAAATAATGAAACATCACTTCTAATGATGTTAATTATATAAATCATGTTGAAAGAAGTTGCTTACATCAATAATAACATAAGGTCAAACAGTATCTTCATCCACTTTTTCACTGGGAGCATGTGCTTTCTGTCTCCCTCTTTCCCTAAAACATGTGCATGTACATGTATGATATATAAACAGTGACATAGATAATAGCATTTCATTTTCTATCAAGAAAGAAAGGGTATAGGAAGGTCCTATGAAGATAAATAACCTAACAAGAGATCGCTTCTTTGAGTCCAATCCTATAACAATTCATAGAGGAACACTCGTTTCCCATAGAGGTTCGTCACTGCTTTAGCTCTTCTTTTCCTTCCCTAACATAGAGTCCTTTTAATATTTGTACTTGATATCACTCCCCATTAGAATAAAATCTCATCAGTTATTTATGTCCATTTTGGGTATGTCTTTTTGTCTGGAGAAAGGAAGACTTTCCCTTGTTGGATGAGAATCTGGTTAGAGATCATTTAGGCACACTGCTGCCACAAATCCATGGACATGGCCAAAAGTCCTGTGAGAGCTGATTGATGTTATTGCTAAGTCAATCTCCATCATCTTTGAAAAGCTCATGGAGAACAGAAGTACCTGAAGACAGGGAAAGAGCTAGTGTCTTCAGAAGGGGCAAGGAGGAGGAACCGAGCAATTGCAGACCAGCCAGGCTCACCTCCATGCCTGGAAAGGTGATGGAACCACTAAAGTAGGCATTCCATCTCTAAGAACATGGAGAAAGAGGAGATCATCATGCATAGTCAGCATGGGTTCACCAAGAGGAAATCGTGCATAAGTCATCTGACAGACTTCTATGCTGGGATGACTGGCTGTGTAGAAGAAGGGAGAGTCGTGGACGTTGTCTCCCTTCACTTCAGCATGGCTTTCATACCATTTCCCATAACTTCCACACAGAAAAGCTTGGGAAGCGTGGGTTAGATGAGTGGACGCTGTGGGGGATTGAGAACTGACTGAATGTTTGTGTCAACATCAGGTTTGCTGATGATACACAACTGGGAGAAGGCTGAGAGGGGATCTTATCAACACATACAAATATCTAAAGGGAGGTTGTCAAGAGGATGGGGCCAGGCTAAGTTCAGTGGTATCCTGCAGTAGAACAAGAGGACCTGAAACACAGGGTCCAGCAGAATATGAGGAAAAGCTTCTTGACTGTGAAGGTGGCATAGCACTGAAACAGGCTGCCATGAGATGTTGGGAACATTTTGAATATCTGGAGATATTGAAAAGGGACTTGGACATGATCCTGTGCAACATGCTGTAGGGGACCCTGCTTGAACAGGGGTTGGCCTGAATGATCCCCAGAGGTCCCTTCCAACCGCAAGCACTCTGTGATTGTGCCTTGGAGTGCTTGACCTGGCAGTGTCAGTGTCCATCCTCTTCAGTGGTTTCTGCAGGTGGCAAGCAGAACCATGGCGCAGTTGGCAAGGAAGGATCCTATTCCCAAAATCTGTCAGGTTCCAGCATCTTCCTGAAAGCACTGGGGGAATTTTAGCCCAGCACCAGGTGATAAAAGAGGGAAAAAAAGGCCCTAGGAGCACTGTCTCTTTTGGCATTATTAAGAAGAGATTAGTACTGGGGAGAGAAAGGGAAAAGGCCAAGGAGCAACTCAGTGGATGAAAGGAAGAATTTAGCTGCTTTTGAAACTATCTAGGAAACAAAATGAAACTACACCAATACGAACAGCCACAGATTTTATTACTAATACTACTACTGTTATTATTATTATTGCTATTATTATTTTTTAATCACATATTTTTTTCTGGAAGTCTTCTTGATACCAAACTCAGGTGTGGCTGTGCTTTTTTGCCATGCAACTTCAAATGGTAAAGGCAAGTGTACGCTTTATTGCCCCAGTTGCTGAGTATATTAATTTTTATGTAATGAAAGTATTTATGAGGCTCATTCTGCAACAAAAAAATGGAAAAGAGAAACCACATTAGTGGCACGTAAAGAGAACCAACATCCATCAGCATATGTCCCTCTGCCACCACTGCTGTTGCAAAGGGAAACACACGCCCTGCCCTTGCTCTCCTTTCACTGCCAGACACTACTCTGTCCCCAAAGACCACATGTCTCCCTAGACCCTTGGTCAGCCATCCCGGCCCCCCAGGGAGGCCCTGTGAACACTTGCTGTGCCACACGATTGCTGACACGCCAGCCCGCCTCCCTGCTGTTACCCACACACACCCACTGTACCTTCAGGAGAAAAAGCTGGATGGGCTCCTTTTCAACAGCAAATACAAAAGATGACAATAGTATTTCTTTACCCTCCTTATCCAGGCCCTCAGAGACAAAGCACAAGGCAAGCAAATCAGGTGTGACCCGAGGGAGTGGAAACACACCCAAGGTTTGTTTTCTGCCCATTCCCTCCCATGCTTTGAGCAGGAGCCTGGCACAGCTTACGGTGCAGCTAACTCTCCTCCCCAGGTTTTGCCCTCAGACATTTGCCCAAAGAGCACTGCACAAATCCAGAGGGGCACAAAACTACCATCGTGCTTAAAATAGTCCCTTTGGACACTGCCCTGTGTGCTCAACAGACGGCAGCACAGAAATGCCAGCAGATGTGCAATGACAAGCAAAACCCCTCTATGGCCTTTCCCCATAGCCACAAGCCCACCACAGGGGCCCCACAGAGACTTACAGAGATGCTGATATTTTGGGGGGAGCTGCTGAAATCATTATGCGGATGCTGCACTGTCACAGCAATAGGCCAGATTTGAAATGGAAGGCGGATGACAGTGTGCCCCTGAGACCTGGGAAAGGCCCAACAATTTCCTGGCGTCAGGTCAGGCTGAAAGCAGAATGCAACAGCAAGGAACAATGAGGGAATGTCAGGAACAACACCACAACTCCTGTGACCAGAAGCACAAGACCCCCTTGGTGCACGTGGTGTAATT
Source organism: Tinamus guttatus (assembly GCF_059628265.1). Taxonomy (NCBI): domain Eukaryota; kingdom Metazoa; phylum Chordata; class Aves; order Tinamiformes; family Tinamidae; genus Tinamus; species Tinamus guttatus. The sequence goes on from NW_028289430.1 coordinate 434,047, forward strand.
CAGCTCAGAAAGAGCAGCACATGGGAGGCTGTGGAGACAAGCGGGAGGCCTTCTTGTCACCAGCTAAAGGGGATAATCAGCTGGGCTTTGATCCCAACTATGCGTGACAGAATTAAAGCCAAATGGAGGATTCTGGCTACAATACCTGCAAAATGACATCAGGAGGATTGGCAGCACATAGAAATGCGAACACTCTGCAAATCCGATTGCTAACATAGTTTTGAGAGGTTCTTGAGTGTTCAATTGTAGCACCTGAAAGGCAAAGTCATTAACTGAGAGATGCCACAGCCCTGGTTCTTGCAGGACATTTCTAACACTCCATCCCAGATGTGCCTCTCACTGCCCCACTAAGCACCTCACTGTCAGAGGGGCCCAGGTACCTAGGGAAAAGAAGCCTTGCTGGGCCTGGCCACTGCTTCTCTCTCACAGCAGCAGGAAAAGACAGGTCTGCAGGTACCGAGAGACAATAAAACCCAGGGGAAGGATGGCAGAACAGAACTGTGGTCCTGCCTTACCCTTTTGTTTAAGAGAAGGCCTCATGGAGAGCAAGAGCATCGAAAGTGTGTAGGGCAGTGGCAGAGACACCAGCACGGAACCCCAAGGTGGGACTGGGCATGAGAGAGGCCCTCTGTCACAGCCTTGCTCGTGGCACCCCATGTGTCCTTTCATCTCCCTCCTCCTTTGTGAGCAGGGGTTGTTACACAGCCTCCCTTTGTACACAAGCACAACACAAGGAGACCAGACTCCCTGTGTTCTAACCTGAGGTTTCCAGGGCCCAGTCATGTAGCTTGACACGGTGTTCTAGCACCGCATTAAACAATAATTCTCTTATATGAGTCACTTCCTGGCAAAGACAGAAACAAAAACATGAAACCACCATCTTGACAGGACTCCTTCCCGTCCAAAACTCCTTTCACAAAACACAGCATCACCTGCTTCATGACAGTTATTTCTGAACGTAAATCATCTATTTCTTCCTATAGCACATTCATCTTCCGCTCTTTTTCCTGCAAAGTCAAGTCCCTGCAGACAGCAAGAAGCAGCTGTTTAAAAGCTGTTCAGCCCCTGCAGGGAGCATCCCAGCTCAGGGGAGAGAAATGGTCTCACTGTGTCGTCTGCAGCCCTGGGCTCCTCCTGCTCACCATCTCCTGAAAGGGAAGAGCTTTCCATGAGCAAAGCCAGGTCTTCCTGCTTGAGGAAGGCCTAGCAGAAGTTGCTGCTTCACTCTGGCAAAGGGAAGCTTGGCAAAGCTTCTGTCTGCAGGAAACTAGAGGGTTTGAGGGTGTATCCTGTCACAACCAGCACCTCTCCTTTGCAGGAGTTTGCTGTCCTGCAGCAGCTGTCACTGACCTGTAACAATGCTTTTCCTCCAAAACCCCAGGTCAGGAAAGAAAATGTATAGTAGACACCAACTGTAATTCACAACAAGAAGAAACTGGGTTACTAAGCTAACGGGACTCCTTTGTAGAGACATCTGTGGAGCTCCCTGAAGCACAGGAATGAGAAGCTGGAGAGTGCGCCGGTGGGGCATCTCTCTCAGCCCAGACCCTGATGTCCAGCAGCTCTGTGCTACTGATGGCAGCTCATTTCTCACAACTACTCACCAAGAGCAACAGAAATATAGAAAACAGCTTTCAGGAAGCCTTCTTTTTTCCATGGGATGTTCTCCATGGAAAAGAGGGAGTAATGTTATTACCACAGCTTCAAGCTTTCCGGCACTATGCGCCATGCAAGTGATCTCCCAAATGGCCACATTAACAGAAAACTGTCCTTTTGGTACTTGCTTTCATCTTTTGCTTTAAAATCAGGCTTGTTTCAACTTGAAATCACTGAGGTGTTCATAGTTTGTGGGGTGTGGGAGAGAGATACTCACATGGTGGAGATGCAGATGTTAAAACGTCTCCTTATGAAGGTGGTGGTGGTGGCGAGGTAACTGGTGAGCCAAAAGATGAACCCTGCTCAAGAAAGCAGTGGCCAGTGAGCTCCACCTGCTGCAGTCTCTCCTATGGGATCCCCAGGGGTTTCAGCCCTGCATGGGAGGGACACACTGAGCCCCACATGCTGCCTCCACGGGAAGGGTCAGTGCCAAGGCCGTGCCTTGGAGCAGGACACATCGGGGAGCCGAGGAGCCGTCTCCTCCAGGCACTGCTGCCACAGCTCGGCCAGGGTGGTTTCAGCAGCGAGTCCCACGGTTACCATGGTGCCAGAACAACATGGAGGTTGTAGGTCATTGCGTCGCAGTCCCCTGACTGCCCCAAACCCTGCCTGCGGCCGCGATTTTCCATTTTGTCCAGTCCTCAGAAATCAGGAAATGGCTTGGACATAGCTCCTTGTGCTGCCTGTTTCCCCTTGCCAGCAGTGTCCACACTGAAGTAAAATGCCAGATCTGCAGAGTGACTGATGGCACAAACATATCCAGCCTTTTCCCCCATGGCTGCAGCCTCCTCATGAACCCAGCACACTCCTCCAACACCGTGGGCTTGGAAGCGTCCCCACAGGCCCAACACAGAGTGCATTTTTCTGTGCACTGTTTCCAAGGATCAAGAAGTGAGTGACTTTCACAGAGAAGTGAATGTTGACAGTCAGCTTTCCTCCCAAAGCTTTCCAGAAGCTTTCTAAATCATCAGAGAGCAGTTAGCATAGTGTAGTAATCATAACTTCTATTCTTTAAATGATAGGATACCACTGGCTCTGTGTCTCCATTTTCTCATGAAGGTAGATAGATTTGAGCTCTAGCTGCATTTTCTGGCATCACAAATTTATGCTTCCCATTTAGCTTGTATCTAACTTCGTCTCATGACTTTAGGTAGGACTGTATGTCGTGGACTTCCATGGGACAGAGATTTGGCATGAAAAGGGACAGGAAATTTTCCAGGAGGTTGCTGCCCTTGCAAAACCGGCCCTTGCAAAACTGGCCTACAAGACCCGGCAAACCTTTCTTGGAGTCCTTGTCTCTCAGTAGTCTTTCTGGTTTCTCATGAGGTGCCTAGTTTCTGAGTAATTCAAGGTGGAATAAGGTGGAGCAACCTTTCTTAGGATGCCTTTGCCACTGGGTTGAGTAGGTGTATATCACTGGACAGTGAGGCATTGGCAGTGTTAGTGCCTGTAAACAAGGTCTTCTGTCCCTTATAGGTGACAGTGGGGAGTGCCTTAGTGGATGGACTCAGAACGGAATAATCTCTCAGCCAGTCCTGCAGCAAGTTGGCTCAAATCCTTCTTTCTTAGCGGTTGCCCACCACGTCAGAGCATGCAGGAAAGCTAGCCTGATCATGTAGTTCAAGTGGGGCCCCTGGGCTTGCCTTGCCCATAGTGTATGGTATGTCTAGATGTTTCAAGCCAGCGTACAGAAGGCATTCCTTCCCAGTTCCTTGCTGGAACTGTATATATGTTTATATATATATATTTGTATATCTATGTATATATATATATTTGTATATCTATCTATATATGTATATTTATAAGGAGAAATAACGATTTTAGTATTTCATTTTCTATCAAGAAAAAAAGGGTATAACAGGGTCCTATTAGTACAAAAGAATAACCTGAGAGGAAATCTCTGTATGTTTTCAGTTAAATCCTGTTACCATTCTTAGAGGAACAGTCATTTCCCATGAAGATTCTTCAGCACCTCAGTTCTTTTCCTTCCTAGAGTCCTTTAAATATTTGTACTTGATATCACTTACGATTTGAAAAAAAAATCTCACCCCTAGTAGCTTTTTTTTTTTTTTAGCCTCAACTCCTTAAAGCACTCTTATGGCTTTTTTTTTTTTTTTTTTCCAGATTTGGACTCCATTTTTGTTATGCTTTTTGCTCAACTGTAAACTGAGTGCCAGAATGAAGATCCTTAAGCAATCCTTCTATTCATCCTTTTAAATATCAACATTTTGTTCATTGTTTTTCTAGCCTCAATCACAGTTTGTGATGCTAACAGTAACATAATCTGAACCTTAATGTACATGTGTATATTAAGATACTGTATATTAAGTTATGTATTACAGAATGGCTGTAGAGCTGTGCAGTAGCATGTGGGGATATTGGTAGACAGCCAGACAGCTGACATGAGCCAGCAGTGTGCCCTGATGGCCAAGAAGGCCAGTGGCAGCCTCACTTGTAAAAGGAATAGTGTAACCAGCAGGACTAAGGAAGTGATCCTCCCCCTGTACTCGGTGCTCTACTAGAGATGAGGCTACACCTTGAGTTCAGTTTTAGGTCCCTCACTACAAGAAAGACATGGCGGCGCTGGCATTTGTCGAAAGAAGGGCAACGAAGCAGGTGAAGGGGCTGGAGCAGAGACCTTGTGAGAAGCGGCTGAGGGAGTGGGGGAGAAGAGAAGAGAAGACTCAGACCTTATCACTCTCTACAACTACTTGAAAGGAGTTTGTAGTGAGGTGTGGGTCAACTTCTTCTCAGCTACTGAAAATAGGATAGGAGAAAATGGCCTAAAGTTGTGCTAAGGGAGGTTGTGGTTAGATATTAAGAAAAATTCTACACATAAAGAGTGGTGCAGCTTGGAACATGCTGTCCAAAGAAGTGGTGGAGTCACCATCTCTGGCAGTCTTCAAGAAAAGTGTAGATGAAGCACTTAGGTGCTTCACAAGGTTTAACAGGAGTGGTTTTGAAGGGCTTATGGATGGATACAATGATCTTGAAGGTCTTTCTAACCATAATGATTCTATGGTTCCATGATTCTATGATTCTATTAATTGTGGGAGTTGTAGCCACAACTTAAGAGCTTAATAGCTCTTTCTCTTCTCTTAGCTCCCTTTCATCTACAGGCAGTGTGACTCGATATTTTCTTTGATATTTTGAAGAAAAAAATGTCGTTAGTCCAATGAAGCACACAGTACCTGCCCTTGTCCTTCACTATTCAAAGAAATGTGCAGTTCAGATTTGAATTAATACATTTTCCAAATCTAAAAATCTTCCATGAGATGGTAGTTGTCTCTAAAAGTTGGTCTCTATTATTTATCTTGGTTATCTTAATGCCAGAATTATAACTATGAAGCTCTTGTGTGTATGTTATCTGCTAGTTTCTAATGAAGTATTAAAGATTCATTAAGAGCATGTAATTTCCCATGGGCTTCACTTGTGGTCATATTTTCAAACAGATTATTCTCTTTTAGTTTCAAGAGTTAGCCACCATTGAAGAATTGAAATTGCTTCCTAATCATTTTTTTTCCCTAATCATCTAACTTGTGGCTTTAAATTCCAGCTGAGGATGAAGATTCAGGGAAAAAAAAAAAGTATGGTAGAATTCAATATGATTTCATTCAACTCCTTTATAACTAATAAAGATGTTGCAAAAAGTCTTTAAAAATGTTTGAGAAGTCCTTACCTATCATCCTATCATCCTGTTTTTTTACACTCCCAAAAAATCCTTCATCTTTAATTTCTCTAAAAGAAAGCAAAAGTAGATATTTACTATATGCATAATTACATTACTTATGTAAACCTACAAACTAGAATGGATTATGCAGAAAGTTAAGAAGTGACTTTCGCCATAGATATTTCTGTCATACAGGTGCTTTTCACATATAGAATACAATACTTTTGTATAAGTGTGAACCCAGTATTTTCAGATAATTGGGAAGCCTGCAATAATTCCATAATTTTTGAAGTTTTTTTCTATTATATTACCATTGTATGATTTCAGTAACTCATGACAGAGATTGCCTCAGCTCATAATCCTTTAAACATTCCTGAAGCTTTCGATCAGGGAAGGACGCAGAAGTTAAAGCAATACTGGACTGATCAGACACAGGGCTCGTTAGTCCCATTTTTTCTAGACTACAGAAGTGAAAGCTTAGGGAAGAAAATATCAGAGCAAGTCAGGGAAGACAAGAATGTTGTCCCCCTGACGTTGCTTCCAGGCTCTAGTGGACTCCTTGTTCTGGAATGCTGCTATGGTATTTAACAACACTCAATGGGTATTTTTTTCTTCCATGAATTTGTCTAGTCACTTTCCAGGCAAGAGTGCATTCACAACAATTCACAATGCAAGCAGTTTCACAGATTTTTGAAATTGTTTTGGACTTGCTATCTCGTAAGATCATTAGATGACTCTAGTTTATGTATTAGAAGGGACAGTGAACAATAAATGCTCTTTGCTTCAGCCATTCAGTGGTAGCTAGACTCCTGCTATATTCATCTCTTCCATCTTTCTTCCAGGCAGAATCACCCAAATATATTTCACAATATGTATTTTTTTGCACAATATACGAAATGGATTTAGCAAACTCTCTGAATTCAATAGCTTAAATTGTAGGTGTGTTTAAAACTTAAGAAAATTGTTCTGCGGCATCAGCTTTATTCCAGCTCCTATTAAAAACTCTATAAAAGTGCAGTTGAGAAGCTGATGCTTGCATTTGTTGTTCAACGAGAAAAGTAAACTAAACTGAAGCTTTATTGGGCTTCAGGAATTTAATTTCAGTTTTACTTGTCTTCTTCTTTCGCTTCTGTTACTCACATCTCCAGTAATAGAAAGCTGGCATTAACAAACTAAAGAAAAAGTCTTATTGACTCTGAGGAGTTTCTGCCTTAAATTAGAAGGAAAATGAGGTAGAATTACAAAGACTGGAGGGGGTAGAAACTGGTGCAAAGACAACTTGATTGCATGTTTTCTCCTCAATAACAAAGCTCTGGTGTTACTGTTAATATATTATTTTAGGCTCTTTAGACTAGTTGTCTAAGAAGACAAATGTGTTTTCTTTCTAAGTTGTTCCAAAAAGAGCAGGAATCCCAGCTCAACATGATGAGGAATGACTGTTTTTTTTTTTTTTTTTAAAAAAGATATATCATTAATATTTTCATGCAATTAGAAAAACTTAGCCTATCCTCTAGCAGTTGTATTGCACAGACACACATGAGTAATGTTTGTTTTAACAATATTAATAATAACAACAACAGCTATTATTATATCTTTGTTTTTGGGCTCCTCGCAGAGGAGTTGCAAGAGTCCTTGAGATGATGTCTTCAGCTGGCTCAAGGGAAACTTCCCAAACTGCTACTCTGCTTAGTTCTTATAATCCAGATGGATATAGTGCTATGTGACCACCTCAACACGATCCTGTTAACTATTATCTTCATCTGCAAAACATGTTATAAATATCCTGTGTATGCACAAGAGACTGCCAGCATGTGGGTTTTTTTGTTGTTTGTTTTGCTAACAAATACCTAATTTCTCCTGCCAGTCCATTGTCTCATCTCTGCAGGTGGCTGGCTAAGGATGTCCAGGCCCATCCTTGGGGAATTAATGACTGAAATGCACTGCATGTGCACATGGGCACAGCCTTCATACCAAGATACTCCACAAGTGTAAATAAAGGATAAACTTGCGTTTCGTATTTATAACAAATTCCATGGATTCTGCCACAGATAAGAGAACTACATTTTTACATTCTAAGCCTTTTTGTATAAGAAAAATATGGGGATGTCTCCAGGTAAGCAGCATTAATCTACATAGTTTGTAGGATGTGCTCTAAAATGATAATCTAATTTAGAAGACAAATTGCAGAGGTCAGTGATAATCCATCCATCAAACTAATGATGTAAACCATAGTTATTATTTCATTAATTCTGAAATGCTTTTGTTAATTCTGAAAACTTTCAAAACAAATATTTTCAAGTTAACTTAGCAGGGTAATCCTTTTCAATTATATTTATGAAAAAAAATATTTCTGACCTCAGTTGCACACAGTTTTTCAGCTAGCATAGAAACAAATTTATACCTGTAATATACAAAGAAAAACTTAGTACATACTACAGATATTAAATCCAATCTACAGTGCATGAGGTACTTAACCTCAGCAAAATATTTGTATTCTTTTTTTAAAATGAACATTCAGAACACACCCCTTCTGATTAACCATTTCAATGAGATATTTTAACACTGATACTACAGCATTAACATCAGAAGTTAAAATGAATTTCTAAATCAATAGCCTAAACTCAAAAACTAGAAAATAGAACTGAAGTTGAGATGTTTTAAGTATCAATGTAAATGCAAATTTAATGGAGAGATAATAAAAGCATTGAGAAAATGAGTCTTTTCATTAAACTGTCCTGAGAACAAAGTAATAAAATAGGCTGTTTTTAAGTTCTGGATTTGAATAACAGTAGGAGAATTGCTCTCTTTGCCAGAGAACTTTTTTTTTTAATGTGCTAAAAGGCTTATATATTAATAGTCAAGGGATATTTAACCATATTAACTTTTCTACATTGAGCAGGAGCTCACCACCATGATGCCTTTTCAGAAGAAAAGCTAATATTAGTATTAATTTCTACTACAGTAAATATATGTATGTATATGTAATGGTAAATGCACTGTTCTGATCTTGCAGGTAGCCTATAAATACGCTATTTTGTCATATTGTGTTAGTGATCTCCGGTTTACTGTGTTTTTGAGAGGTGAAGGCATGAACATTCATGTTCAATTAAGAATATAGATCACAATTTTCTAGCAGCCCCATTTAATCTATATTGACTCCTCGGGACAGATTTCAATTTCTCAGTTACCTTCTTGTGCTTCTTACATTAACAATCCAGATCTGTAAAAAGCAGACCATGTTGAAAAATGCCCAGGAGATCATGTTAAAAAATAACTGTTTTTTTGTTAAGACCCAATATTTAGGTCTTAAGATATGTTCCTTCTGAGTAATAAATTTGTTTTATTTATATAAATGTTTCAAATACTGCAGGAAAAGGCTGCATACAGTGCAGGAAGACACTTGAAATCCTCCTTTGTTCATAAACTAGAAAAGCGAAAGATGACTCAGAGGATGAACCTAATTTAACAGAGACTAAAATATTGTAAAATTCTCTTGACATCAAGCAAGTTTTAAAGGGTATTAATAGGTTCAATGCGAGCCTTTCGCAGGAGCTATAGAAATTAATGTTAAAATAGCAAAATGTCATGAGGATATTCAGCCCCAAATTTAAGCCCTAAATCAAGTATACATACAAAAGCTTCTGGCAAAGCCTTTTTCATCCACATTTTGATAGTGCTTGACTCTTTGTAGGCATATGGATTAGAAATAATTCAATCTTTTAATAAAAATACAATTTGCTGAAACCTTAAGGGAACTAGAGAAGTATCTTAGGTTCAGTGATTTTCGGGCAGTTTGGAGAGGAAAGAGGAAAATAAAAATTGTCAGTGTTTTCTACTTTTTTTTTTTTTTTACTGCAAAAGGACAAAATATAAAAATTTGCCATAATTTGGGGTGTTGTACCAATTCACGACTTAAGTATCTTTAAAATAACCGATGTACAAAAAAGATGGTGAATGATTTACATAAAAGACTGTCAAAGATGTTTGTCTCACTTAAATAATTTAATTTGTCCTGAAATGACTAAATGAGGGTTGAGTCAACCCCAGATTATTCTCTTGCATTTCCTTTTATTGAAACCAAGATTTTCTGCTTGTTTGTTTGCTTTTATGTTGACTTTGTTTGACTTAGACAATGTGTATGTTTTTTTTAGTTTATTTATTGTTTCCATTCCTATATTTCTTAAAACAATGTGTTATGGACATCACTGGAATTGCATAAAATAGCAAAAGTGGGGAGGAAAAATAGTAACTTCCTTGAGCTTTGTGCTTTGATTTTTTTTCTTACTTGAAGACATTTCTTCATCTTAAAAGATTTTTTTATTCTTTTAAGGGAAGAACAAAAAAACAGAAGTTTATCTGGTCAAGAGTGCAGAAAGATTAAGTACAAGAGAATATAAGAGAGTAGAAGCAAAGAGAATTTCCTAGTCTCTGCTGGAAAATATTCGGGCTTAAAATCCAGAAATCTTGTCAAAGAAAATCAGATATTTTATTCTTTCCATAAAATATGAATACCCTGTTTATGAAATACCTATAAGTATTATTACAGAACTAATAATATTGAGTGCATTATAGTTTGGTAGCCAGTAGTTCCTGGAATGCACCAGCTGCTTTAATAATATATAGAAAACCTAGCAATCATGTGATGGATGGCACTCAGCAAGAGGTGTTGCTGAAGGTGTTGCTGATTTCATGGATTTAGTGCCTAGCAAAGGCTGAGCCCTCTTTTTTTTTCAGAACTGAGTTGTTCATATTATTTTATTCACAGGGATTCTCTAGTATGTATAAATCTTAGTCATGTTATCTGTTACTGGAGAAATAGAGTCTTCTGTTTTCTCTCCTTTTTTTTTTTTTTTTTTTTTTTGCTCTTGCATGCATTGTTTTAACAGAGTAATTAGAAAACGTTATATGTTCCCATAGATCAAACCTACTCAGAAATTCACTCTACAGTTTAATATATCGATTGACAATGGGAAAGAAGAAAAATAAGAAATGGAAAATAAATGGAAATTTGTTTGCTTTTAGTCAGAGAAAAAAAAATAGATTTTTGAATAGGGAGAGTTAAAATGCTGGAACAGAATCCAGGGTCTAAATCCTTCCCATTCCCCCTCCCATTTTTTTTCATTACACTCCATTACAACCATTAAACCCAGACTAATAATTTTGTTTTCATGGAAGACCCCAACTACTACATTTCCCCCCACACACCTCTAAGTAGATTGCTGTTTATAAAAAAAAGTCCTTAGGACTGTAGGACTTCAGCAGAGAGATGCAGAAGACACATTTTGGTCCTGTCAGGGAGTAAGCAGATCTTACCCAGGCACTTGGGACAGTTGATGAGGGCAAATCAGTGCATCTCTGAGTAAGTTTTTTTCTGTGCAGACTCCTCTAATTACATCCCATTTGGGTTCCCATTACAGACAAATTTCATTTTCAAATTAGGGTAATGTTGGAATGCCTGTCAGCTAATTGGTTTCATTTACATATTTCTCTTTGAATGCATATGTTGAGGAAAGAAAACTTGATTTAGAAAAATCCATCAGAAACAGCTCTCCCCCATTCACCTTTTCTCCTAGTAAAATTTTTGTGATTCTCAATTGACTGTTCAGTTACAATGGCAATCGCATTACATTTCCAACTTTGCAACTGCAATTAAGACAGGTTAAGTAAAATTTACATAACTCTGCCCTAGAGCTCTTGCTGAAGAATGATGAAAATATCTTCATGTCAGTGTCTGGCATCTGTGTGTGCGCAGAGGAAAAGGCATCAGGGGAATGGAAAGTGGCTGGCAAAGTGCTTAAGGCTAAGGTCTAAGTTTGAATTTATAAGGCATATAGTTCCACTGGGATGCTGATCTTTCCTGTGACTTGCATGTCTGCTGGAGAGTCTCATAAAAAAGAAATGTCTTTCAAACTCCCTAGAATGGGAAAATATCTCAGCTTTACTACCTGCTTCAGGAAGAGGTTTGTGAGTTTCCTTGTAGGGAATCCTTTGTCCTGTCTGTCATTTAAGTTTAACCTTAATGAGCACAGATTTAGTCATCTTATTAAATGCTGGAAACGTTACAGAGATGGTTGATATATCTTCATGATGCAAGCTGCTGTTGCAGTGTTTCTGTGCTGAGCAGAATGGAGGCATCTGTGAAATTTTCAAATTTGACAAGATGGTTTTGTTGGCTCTCAGTTGTTTAAAATGAACCACAACAAAGTTTAGTGGTTTGAACAATTATTTGTACCTTCCTAAATCAAGAGCTCTTGACAGCAGAAACATTCGTTCTGTTATACTGTGTTTAAAGATTAGTTTATGTATAATATTTGCAACAAGAAGCTAAGACAATTTCTCTTTTCTGTTTTCTATTTTCAGATTAGAGGGAAAACAGTGTAATTAAAACAGATTTTAATACAAAGTGGGACTAGTGTATCATAAACTGTTTAGTGATCAGGTAATTTAATTATCCTCTTAGCTCCTGAAGAGGAGCTAATGAGAATTTTCTAAGGCAAAATTACGTAAATTAAGTTGAATAATGACTATATATATATATATTATTCAACTTACCCTTTCTGCAAGAAGCTGTCAAAGTTTCTTACTGAAATTCAACTTTGTTCCTTTTTTTCTGAACAAAAGAAATATTGCCACAGCAATATGTAAACAGCATGAAACTCTTCAGCATTTTTAATATTATTTACACCTGATCATTGTGTACATAACTTTATTAAGCCTAGGGGACATAATGAGTTTACAGTAAATGTGCGAACAACTGTCTCCTCTCCCCCTCTGCCCTCCCCCGGCCCCCAAAAAATTGTTGTCAGCAGCGTGCTGGCAAATATGAATAATGAGGTGAAGTTTGTTATGGTACATGATACATATTAATAAAGATATTAAACACTATATTTCAGTGGCTAGCAATAGTATAGAGATAGTATGTGGGCTCTTATTACCACTTTAATTCTATTTCTTTTAATTAAAATGCTTCAGGGCCTTTGGTGAGGAAGTGGTATGTTATATCCAATGGTTTGTTATGTCTCTTTGTCAGGAAGGCCTTCAAGTGCATTAGGAGTGGAGTGTTTATCCACTTGAAAAAGAAGGGAGTCTGTGTTACAAGCCTGTAATTGTCAGTATCTTCAGAGAGCTGAAGGAACATTATGAAGGACCTGTTAATTAGATGAGAGAAGATGCCAAAGAGCTGTGGCAGCTCTTCCCGGGCCCTGGCTTTCAAATGTCCAAGGCAGCACAACTCTGGTACATGATGCCTGCTTGCTGTTTACTGTCTTCCCCTTCCAGGCTGCAGGCAGGTGCAAGTCTCTGAGGGAGCATTTAAGAAATAAGAGTGAAACCAGTATCTTCTTTGGAGTACTGTTCTGATAAACTGCTGAAGAAGAACTGTAACCTTATATTGTGATCTTTATAGAAAGAAGGGGATTTAAGGATTTGGATTTAGAGAGCAGAAGAAATCTGGAAGTGTATGAGCTGTAGGTAAAGAAGGAAAGACAAGATGACATTTACATTGCACATATTGGGTAAGGGTGGAACTCTTACAACCTTATAAAAACAGGAATGAACATAAACCACTAAGCTTCTGTGTTAAGCAATTCATGAACACTGATATTTCCAATTTTTTAGTAACTTAAATGAATAGCCCATTTCTAAACCATGTGTTTCACCAACATCACTGATATCCTGGACCACAATTTATTTAAAAATAAGTAAATAAATAATATAATGAACAGGAATAATGACCCATAATTGTGTAGATCAGTGTTTTCAGATAAGAGTAGCCTCAGACACCATCCTGAGTAAATTCAATGTAATTAGAATGAAAATGGTCCCCAGAGGTATTTATATTTCTTTTTTACTTATAAAACCAAAATGATTTTCCATCATTTCCCATGAGGTTTTAAGCATGACCTAAGGGAGTTAGCAGTATTTCAATAACAGTTTATACAAAATTAATATCTAATAAGGTCTGGGAACTACTAGCTAAATAACATCAGTAGAAAATATATTTTCATTAAAAAGGAAGTTTTGTATGTAAAACTGTTAATTTCACTAAATAACACAGTATTTGCATTTGACCTGACCTGAAACATTTTGCTGGGAGGTTTGTCTTGTCTGAGGTTTTATTTTGCCCAGCCTGAATCAAATCTTTTTGATATCTTTCATCCTGTATCTTTCTTTTAAAGTACCAGGGACAATTATGGGTTTATAACATGGATTCCCTTCTTTTTCAAGCAGATAAGCGCTTTGACCAATTTATTCCACTTCTCATGCGCTTGAAGCTCTTCCTGGGAGACATAACACACCATTAAGGTCAATTCCTCACCATGTGCCATGGAAGAAGTACGTTAAGCAGGAATCTCAGTCGGCAGTGAGGAATGAAGGAATGATTTCCCTGTCTCTAATTTTTAAATACACAAGTTTGTGTAAAACGTTTTACAGAGATACAGTTTAAGATCAATATGTTTTTAAATAAAAGAATACAGATTTCATCTTAAGCAATCAGTATGTCAAAAATTTCTGTTTTATGGTAAGCTGTATGTCATCACTCATATTTAGGCCCTTGAAAATTTCAACCTGAGTCTTCTACGCAAGGGCTTTCAGCTGGCAGTAGGTTCTCTTCTTTCTTTTGGTCCCCATGTGGGTGAATGGTGACGTAATAACCCAGAAACACCCCTGTGGTCAGGGGTAGCCAGTGGTGTTGGCTTGGCCAACCGGTTTGGCAGGTTTGCTATTCTCTGCAAATCCTTTCACACACGACACAGTATGTCAAATGTCAAAATTTCTTCCAACCTTTCCCAGAGTTCTTCACTCTCGCCCCTGACACCGCTGGCTTTATCCCTGACATATTTGAAGAAGTTCGTCACAAAACGCCTGCGCTGACCTGATGTCTGAGCACTGAAAAAATCTCATCCTGTACTAATGCCAGCTCCATTCTTCTGGCTTAACAGAGGAATTTCTGGGTTATTTAAACTTCCACTAAATTGAGAAAATCAGGTCAACATTCAACTACCCCTTAACTTTTTTATTATTTTTAATTTAATTTTTATATGAATATCCATCTAGTGAATTTCAAGAGAAGAATCAGTAGCTACTTAAAAAAAAATCCTAGAAGATACATATATACCATATATGTTTTCATGCCTGCAGAAGGATTTTGTGTTATTTTTTTCTTTTGGATGTTTCTACAGCTATCTGCCACTACAAATAATATCTTGCGCATATTCAATACAGCAAGGCTGGCAGTGCAACCTTGCCTCTTTTTGATAGGGTTAACAGGATAAAAATTGCGTCAATTGTGATTTGCTGTAGTTATAGACAGTAAGAGATAATGCTTTCCTAAGTATTCTGGACCATACTTGAAAACTACCATCAAATGTCTCAGAAAACTTAATTCTTGTAGGCTACAACTGCTTTTAGTGGTGGAAATGCCATTCATTTATAAGAATCTGATTCCATTAAAATCATCCATGCTAAAAATAAAATTAAACTTCTTGTGATAGTCATCAAAAACATACTTTAATGGAGTGGTTTTTTTTTCAAAAAAAGACCCCAATATATTGAAATAAACAATTATACTTCAGAAATGAAAAACAAAACAACAAGACAAATAGAATATCTCTCAGATATGTATAAAAGTTTTTAGGCACTGCATTCATAACTATATCCTATTTCCTCTTCACTCGGTTTTCACAAATAATTATAAACCCCAGTCAGAAGACCTTCATTGGTGATCCAAAATCCATTTCAAGAATCACTGTGTGAAATATTCCTTGCATCAGAGGAATGTTCTGGAGACCTCAAGCAAAACGATGAAATCTAGAGTACCTAAAATAAAAATTTCCCTCCCTGTTTTTCTGTAGAAACACAGTGACAGGATGAACAGTCTTGCATATGAGATCCTGTCTGCAGTTTAATAGCTGGGGTATATCAGCTGCCAGACTACATAATCTAATTTCATAAATACTCAAGAATTATTAAAGCTTCAAGCCCTATATAGTGGAAACTAGTGTGAACCAGCTGAAGGTAGATGAGGATGGTCTAGCTGTATCGGGGTTGTGTGCACTATTTAGATAATTCCATTTATTTCTGAATGACTAGAAATAATCACAAAACCTTCCAGTGTTTACAGTACCCTCTATCAAATATATTTTGTATCTTTTTTGTCTATTTTTGATTCACTTAAGAGCAGTTAACCTGCCTCATCTAAGACCTGCTTTAATCAAAGGGAGTTGCTCTCTGATTAACAAATGGTGGATTATGCCTTAAATCCTGAGATCAGTGAGCACTGTCTGAAAAATTCTGATAAATTTACACAGTTTTTCAGAGATCTGCTTAGTCGGAAACAGTTTAACTGATAAATGAAGCGGGACCAAGGAAATTAAAACCTGGGTAAATCAGCATATTTCAGCTTTTCACTTCCATAGGATCTGTGCCATGCATTTTGTTCTTCAGGTGCCAAAGCTCAATCCAGCTTCCCTCACAGAATGCAATGTCTAATCTGATATGTAAATAAATAAACAAAAATAAAAGCAAATTAAAAGACAAAACAAAACAAACCATTACATCTGCAAACCCAAACTGCATTACATCTCGCTTTCTCCAATTCAACAGCATTTCTAAAGCTGCAGCTGTAATTTATGGCAGTAGCTGGGCTTTCAGTAAAAGTTATTCTATTTAACATTTGGCTTGATACAAAGTAGGCAATAGAAGTAAAGACCCATCAAGGTTCGTGCCAGTTACCTGAGGAGGTTTCTTGGTGACCTCGGGGATTAATACACTAGTTAAGAGCAGATAAAGTACTGCTATCTATCCTGAACATGGCATAAGTATTTATTTACAGCAGTATTTAGATCTGAAAAAAAGCATGCTAAAAAAGATTCTGACCTATAAAAAGCCTAACTTGACTACATATATTTACTGGAAACTTTTGGAAGGACTGGTGACCAGAATAAAGAGCCGGACAGTTTCTTACAGGCTGTCTGAAGCAACTGTCATGTAAGGAGTCCAGCAATAAAGAAAAGCCTCGGGGGAATAATGCACCTGCACTGTGTCCTTCTGCTTCAGTCATAACCTTTCTGATTGTGTGGTGAAAAAGAAATTTGCTTCAGGAGAAGCATCAACCTTCTGTAGGCAGGAATATCCTGCATGCCTGAAATGAACTGTGAACTTCTCAGGAGGCCTCTTGCAAGAGCATAGGTGTTTGCTTTGTATTGTATATTTCTTCACAGTTGATTTAAACTGCATTAACTACTGTGCACAGCCAGTGAAAGCATCCAACATCACATTGCCCTGAAATGTGAGGAAGCTATGAGGAGGAGAACATATGTATAGAACTGGGGGTTCTGGAGCAAAGCCAGAACAAGGGGATTAATATGTTTTGAGAAGAACTCGATAAAAGAACTAAATAACCAGTCTCCCATAAATCTGAAATCAGATTCCTAACAAACACCTCTATGTGGCACTTACTATGCACCTCATCTCACCAGAATTACATCCACTTTGTGACTGCAGTGAGTAGAATGATGGTATGTTTTGATATGTAGAAGATGTGTAGAATAAGATATTTTAGTTGCTTGCTGTAGGAATCCAGAAACCACAGGTTGTCTATATTCTCATTTCAGTTAGACATACTGTAATTCACATCAGAATCTCACATGAAGTCATACAATTTTTGTAATGCACACAGCCCCTGTGAGAAGTTGCTGCTTCACCTGTGTCCTCTACTAGCCTGTGCAAAAAATCAGGTTATAATTTATTTGGAAAAAACATGCAGCATAAAAAACAGCCAGAAGTTTCCCCCTCCCAAATACTTACCCAGGACTCGAGAGGACTAGAGAGAAATCATCATTTTTATGACAAAAAAAAAAGTGTATTTACACTGCTAATAGTGCCGAGATCTTAAGGTTGACTTTAGCTTTTAGGTTGACAAGTGAGGGCAGGAAGCAAAAGGACAAGGATTGTTCAGCATTCCTCCCACACTGATGGACTGTATCTCTTGTTTGGTAGTAGTTGATGGCAGAAGTTTGTAGTGTAGGATTAAGGAAGTTATTTTTTTTTTTTTCCTGTAGCTATCACAATTTTTGCAAAGGATTTTATTAAGTCTAACTTAGCATCTAAATGGGTACATGGATGGTAAGATAACAACGGGTAAGATTGCTGCGAAAACAGCCTTCCCCCTGTGATTGTAATTATTCAGTGCTTTGCAGCTTGGATTTCTTGTCCTTTCAGTAACATTGCTTGATGAGAAAGATTGGCTGTTCGGTTAAAGCGTGCCTTAGGCAGAGTTCTCTGTGATATGTTTAGAAAATGACTATGCGGACACTAAAAATTAAATTTTTAAAAAAGTGTCTGGGGAGTTAGCTGAGCTGAATCTGAATTTTAGTATTACAGTATTATATATTAGAATAACACAAACTGATGGGATAAGGGATGAAATACACAAGAATGAAAAGAACTGATATTTTACCATAGCCAGTCTCTGAAGTGCAATACCCTTGAGGACATGCACTTCACTTCAAGCCCAGGAGTATTTCCAGAGGGGGGAAAAAAATTGTAATTTATGCATCAATATGCAGCTGAATCAAACCCTACATTCACAGTACACCTAGGCCTGGCAACAGATCAAAATAAAAGGAATTCAAGAGCCTAAATTACCCTTGAAGCCACCTAGGTTTGGGAGAGCAAAGATTACTTTCCTAAAAAACACAGCTCAGTTGCTAATGGCATCACCCCTCTTCTGCTTTTAGTCTTAGCAGTTCCCTGGAATATTACAGATAGTGAGAGTAGTCTAGAAGAGTTTTGCTGTTGCGAATATGGAATAGCTAATTCTCAGACCAAATCTGAGTATAAAATAAGATGTTTCTTGACTAACCTGTTTGAGGAGGTAGGGGGTGCATTTGATCTGTCAGCACCCCTTGAGTGAAACATGGTGTGGACCTGCAAGAAATGGTCCTATACACCAGGTCAGTGGGCAGAGGGCTCTCTAAGTGGAATGAATAAACAAACAAATAAATAAATAAATATTAAAAAGCATCTCCAAGAGAAACGTCTCTAAGAGAAAAAACATTAAAACATTAACAGAAGGACTCAGCTATTTCTTCTTTCCAAGGATTGTTCCAAAAGGCAGGGAAATTGCTTACCCCTCCTTTTGGCGCAGCTGAACTATACAGTGCTCTTTTGTTTTAACACAGTTATTCCAAAGATGAAAACCTCCACTGCTGTAGAGTTGTATCTGTCAAAGTGGTTATTCTTTTTGATGCTCAGTGAGATATACAAGATTAATTAACACTTCACTGCGACCCTGAAATCCCTAAAGATTGCTGCCAACATAGAACTGATGGAAAAGAATTGCTTAAGTAATTCCATTCAACTAACCGTTCAAAACAAAATGATGAATTGATAGCTCTACTCAGCTTTCTCTTGCAGCAGCAAACATTTGCAATTAATACACAACCCTTGTTTAATCTATGCTACCAAATTGATAGTACATTATTTATAGGAAAATATTAACTTTCAGTGTTTGGCTTTTTATAAGAGACAATACACTTGGATTTAAATAGCATTAGATTGAATGTGATGGGGTAAGATTGTATTGGAAGCTTGAGCAAGCCTGACATTCTTCAAGTTGGTAAATCACTTAAGCATGTGCTGTGGTATACTGCTTAACTATATTCCATTGGGCACCTGACTTAAGGATGCACTTAACTGATTTGTATTAGGGCCTTAATAACTGGATAAATTTCTATGAAAGTATGAGTGATGAGACAAACCTTCTCTTTTATGGTGCTAAGATCTATCTTTCATCATAGCTTTATGCATTCCACGCCTTCCAAAATTAGCCTAATGGCAGTGATAGATTTAAGAAACTTGCTGAGTGTTTTGGAGATTGCTGATAGTTTGATTAGAAAATGGTGAGGAATGCAAATAAATTGTTTCATGGATCCCTGACTCCTTTCTTTATCTGAACGATCATTGAAGGCTTCCGAGGATCCTCTTTTGATAATGTGTGTTAGGACACCAGGGAACTTTTAGTGGCATTTTTATCACTGCTAACATTTAAATAATTAGAGAGGGAGATATCTAGAGGATAACACTCCTAAATAGTTCCATTAGACATGTCCCTTTAATCTCTTTATTCCTTGCTACATAACATGTGTTAGCAGAGTGTGATGTATCAGCTATTGTTAAGGAAAAATGAGGACTAAGCTATCCAGGTAGATAATTACTTGTTGAGCAAAAACATAAATGGTGAAGAAAAACAAAAACTAAAACTAGAAAACAAAGCCAGGGAGGAGTAATTTTACCACTTCGTGACTAATTACTGCAGAAAAGGTCTTTCTATAATTAAATACTTCCTCCAAAATATTCATTTAGTAGCAGTTCAGTAAATAGTGCAACAAAGTCTAGTCTAGAAGAAATTAGAAATTAGCTCCTTGTGTTTTGAATGTTTACCCTTAATTATATGTTCTATAAAAAAGGCTCATCTAAGCAAGGACAAATTTTATGTAATTTATATAACTGCTCAATAGTAATTAGTGCAAGTGGATTATTTTTGAGAGTTCTATATATGCTGAACACCCCAGGGCAACCCAGTCCTAGAACTCATTGAAACCATATCATTACTTTGATCACTGGCATCCACATTAAATGAGGGTGTGGACTTAGTGGGAAGTTTTCCAGGAAAAAAATTGTTTCATACACATAGTTTCAATTTGTTCAGTCCAATCTGCTTAGGCTGAAAAATACCTTTGAACTTGGATGAAGCAAAGAGGTGGTTCTAATGGATTAGTGCTTCCATTATACAAAAAAATGAGAAATCTGAACTTCCTTGTGAGACCCATAAAACAGACCATCATAAACTTCATATCTTCAGGGAGCCAGGCTCGAGTTCAATGCAGAGTTGTCAGTGATCTTACCTGTCAGTAGATGAGGAAGTAAGAGTATTTGTTCCACTGAGCAGCTTCAGGGTCTATGGGAACACATCCTGTTCTCCAAAATGTCATGGCGTAATGTTTCCTGCCCATGTTCTTTCTACTGGGGGAAAAAAATATGGCTCGACATCTCCATTATGTAATTTTATAACAGTTTGTCCTAATTATTCAAAAATATCTCTAAAGTTTTCTTTACAAATAGAAAGAAGGTCTTTTTGGACACCTTTCTATAGTTAGTGTAAATGATATCACTAGGGCAGCTGGATGCTAATGGATTTTTTTTTTTTTGAGTCCAAAACCTTAAAAAAAAAAGTTATTTAAATGTTTATATTTATATAGTTGATGTCAGAGTGTATATAATGCAAACAAGACCAAGGGGAGAAGATGTGAAAGTCTATCCTGTAAGATGTTTATCTCAATTATACACAATTTCTGAAATTCACATAAAAATCTATATAAATCTCTGTCTTAAGGAGCTTGAATCAGTGCTAAGGGACAACTATAGAATAAGCATTGAGAAGTATCCAGATGATATCTAATCAAACTAGTCAGCTGCATTTGATTTCCAATGCCAGTAGAGAACCCCAATAATAAATCTTTACTAAGAATTTACACCAAAAAAAATCACAAGCTGTGGCAGTAAAGACAGGGTTTGAATTTCACAATTTGTATTTTCTGCTTTTTTTCAGTTCTCACTAAAAGATTTCCTGCTGTTTAAATAATGCAGCTGTGGGATGGAATGATATATCATGTTCATTCCAATTAGAGTGATTTACAACTTGAGCTGAATATTAAATAAAAAATGTTCTATATATAGCATTTACAGATAATGATTTTACTTTTCACATAAACTAAGTTTTACTCCTTATAGTTTGAACTGTAATTCCATTTTACACCTTACTGACCTCTTCAAATGTCCATCATAATTATTAATTAGAGGAAGCTGCTCTTTTTTTTTTTTTTTTTCCCAGAAAAGGCTGGAAGTGTGCACATACACATTTAAAGTATCATTCAAGAGATATGACCTGTATTCAAGTCACAAAAACATACATTTATCATTATCTGTATAACAAAACTTATCTAATGTGTTGCTGAAACCTTCAAATAATTCAAGTATTTTATTGTTAAACTGCATTAGGATCCATTGCTGGATATCATTTTCATTATATTATTAATCATGGATATATGTTTTTTACTTTTTGCATGTAAATATATCAGTAAAATACTAACATTATTCACAAACTTAGAAGCTGCCTATGGACTTAAGATTCAGTTACATGTCTTTATGATGGACTAATGCTGTTTAGATTACCTTTAACTGACATACCTATCAAAGAAATCTAGATGGACATTTTTTACAAACATAACCAGAAGCCTAGATATATACATCTTTATTTACTCCTAAGCTGTTCAGAATTCTTAGTATTTTGGAATCATTTTATATACAAGTGTAGTCTGCTGTAGATTTTCAAAAGAGAATCCACCACTTTCTGCTATGTGTTTTGATTTTTTGTAACTCCAGGCCTGCAATTAGTTTTGCCTGTGGACCCTAAATCTCATTTTTTACACTGGTTCGCTCCAGCACTGTCATCAGCTGTGGACTGTCATTAGCTTCTGGATCATCTTGAGGTGGCTGCAGATTTCAGCTGATCCTAATCTCTTCCCAGCAACACCAAAAAACAACCAGCAACAATCTGGGCAACCTAGAAATGCCTGTTTTACATGTCGTCACCATCTGACTGGAAAACCTTGCTCAAGTTTTATATCAGTGAGCAATGCTAACCCAGAATAAACACTTTCTGTCTCTGAAGATTGCTCTATAATCCTTCTATTGCTCTAGAGGTTGTAGTACTTGATAAATCCTTCTTCTCATATTAAATATACTTCAATATTCTTTATTAGTTCTCTCCTACTTAAGTAATAAATCACCTCATTCAGTTAATAGGCATTTGAAATACAACTGTTTAAAGTATGGTCTGGTTTTGCTCAAGAATTTTCAAGTCATTAAGTTCTATATATTCCATAATAGCAGCAACAAAAAGTTCTCCAATAAAGACAGGTTTGAATTATTTTAACCTGCTTTCTTAATATTTAACTCAAAGGCAATTTGAAATAAAAATGAATATAATACAATTCAGTAGAATCATTCTGCGGTGAAGTGTTGTGTTGTTAAAGAGTGAAGGGTAATGATGTACAAAAATGAAAACTATTGAGACTCAATTTGCCTTCTGGTCAAAGAAACAGATGATTTGCAGGGGTGGGGATTAAAATATCTCAATAAAATCAAGCAACAAAATGTTTAATTTTTTCTACCAAAAAGACATATGCAATGTTATGGGGGGAGATGTTTGCTTTAGTGAAGAAGGGAGAAAGTTTGTTTTAGAATTATCTTGAATTTAAAATGCTCTTTTAGGTGAGTTTAACTTGAAATAATCAAGAACAAAACCAAATTCAGCCTACTTACATGAAACATTGTCCTGCATTTTTTTTCTTAGCACAAGATGCCAAATTTGACCCATTATCATGTATTCTTTTATGTAATCTCATGTATAAGATTATATAGATTTATATTTCATCATACGAAGTTCATCTTCTCAAGGTGAACTTTGGTCTTAAAGAACCCTTAATTTAATGCATCTTATTTTTTGTATAAATATGGAATGACTTGAAACATAGAAAGCTACATTTTATTACA
This sequence comes from Tinamus guttatus, assembly GCF_059628265.1. NCBI lineage: Eukaryota > Metazoa > Chordata > Aves > Tinamiformes > Tinamidae > Tinamus > Tinamus guttatus. The sequence continues at coordinate 456,992 of NW_028289430.1, forward strand.
GAAATAGCTTACCCACAGCTATATAAAATATTGCCTGCAAAGTTAATAATTAACAATGGCAGGCTTTTATGTTAAATAGAAATACATCTTCCAAATGGCAGAGGAATCATAAGTTGTCATAACAAATTTTAATATAAATAGAAATGAAGGAGGAAAAAACTCTACCCTCATTTGTAAAGTGATCAATGTAACAAAGAACTCAGAAGTTTGGTTGGCTTTTGGTAGCAGCAAGGCAGTGCTTCTGAAGAGATACTAATTATGTTATTTTTAGACAAATGGTCGGTAGCATACGCAGATTTTCCTGCTTCCCTTTCCTCATTTGTTCTTAAGCTTCTTGTTAAATTTCTCTCACTTTCTCTACAGGCAAGTCTGAGTGTTTCCTTATCCTATTATTTTTCAAAGCAATGTTCTTCCACATGCTTGTATAACTCAAAAAAAAAAAAAAAAAAAAAAACTAACTTCCTTCCTTTTCTAGTCTTTCATGTCCTACCACCTTTTCCAGATTCTTCAGGATATAAAAGTCTTCATCAAAAGATCTCTTCCTTTCCATTTCTTCCTCCCGAATTCATAGTTGAAGACTTCGGGGTGATAGCTATCCATTTTCTAAATGGACTTTCTTTTGAACAGAGAACTGCAGAGGTTAGTGAACTGCTGCTTTTCACCACAAGTCATTATCGTAGGTTATCCAACCATAGTGAAGGTTAGAAGCTGTGTACAATAATCATTTGACACCAAGCAGACTGAAAAAGAATCTTCCTATTTATTCTTTCAGAACAAGATGATCAACAAGGACAAAAAAATTCCATCTGTCTCATGGTAGAAACTCATAGATGAAATTCACACAAAACCAAGACAAAAACAACAAATGTATACATTCAATTTGCAACATTATACATCATCAAACAGAAAGTGATCTCCAAGCCCTGAAATCGGCAGCTAGACTCCCCAAAGTTTCAAGGGGACAAGAGAGCGCATAAGTTTCTGAATTTCTTTCACTTTTCTTAGCTCTGATAGTACTTCAGGAAATCCTCATGTATCTAAGAAACCATTTCAGAAACTTTTTGAAAGAACTGCTGAACTGAGGTCATGAAACGACCTTCAGAACAGGTGTTTGATAAGTCATTATATGTATAACATATAACATTGTTCCTGCAATTTCAAATATAAAGGCCATCAAGAGTTACCACTGAAGTTAAAACATTAATTAGATAAAGATATAGGAACATGAAAGCAGCTGTTGATTACTGAAACAAAAGAAAACTCTTGATAAGGACTGCTAAAATTACTGAATTAATTCTTCTAAAATGGCATATTTTAACAAGAAAATGAAATGAAGGTGAAAAGTTAGTTGACATTATGATTATTTGATATTAAGTAGATATATCTTAGCATATTTATTTATTTATACTTGAAAAGCAAATATAAAATAAAGTATCAGTCCTTGATTTTTGACTACATTTGCAAAATCTCTATATGAACATTTTTTCTAAAGCCATTACTTCAGCCGTGGCTTTTCCTTATCCTATCACCTTATCCTCAGGCGTTCTATTCTATTGCGTTCTTTTGTTATATGAACTTATCATGCAACATCCCCAGACTCTAAATATTAAGGCAAAGAGGATTCAATTATCTAAATTCTGAGTGAAACAAAATCTTTGTTTTAGGAAGATTTTCACCAAGCATTCTTTGCATCACTTTAAAAGATGACACAAATTGATTTATGAATGTTTTCAGGATCCTTCATTTTGTCGCTGTTCATAGAGACAGTATATAGGGTATTTTCTATATTTTTTAGTATAAAATATTTAATTTTTAGTAATTTTTATATTTGAGGAGGGAATGCATGATGAAAAATGTAGTGGTTTTAGATACTATATACTTAAGCCTAATCAGGAAGAAGCTTTTTCTCAGCAAAGAATGTCTTCAGTTTTGGTGAATTATTGTCTTTTCCTGAGAAATGAAATGAGCTATATTCCTATATGATATAATTCACAATAAATAAATAAATAAATAAGGACATATTATGTCTTCTTTCAGTCCTCAAGACACAATCAAACAAACAAACCTCCCAGAAACATCTGTGTTATAATAGTGATTCTTGCAATGAGTTAGTTTAATAGAAGATTAAATTTATATTAGCTAAAGGAAATTCTTATTTGTCAAAGGTGATTGGATAGCATTATCAAAGAAAGCCAGAAAATCAGCTCAATACTTCCAATATTTTGGTTAGCAATTCATGAGCTTACATAGATACTACTTAGTCATATTGGAGAGTTACACATCTTTGCAATGAACCCAGACCAATCATTTACAAGCAAAAAAAGCTTGATACTTTGTGGGTATTTTTCCTTCAGGATTAACCTAAGCAATCATCATAAAATTTAGCCTCATCTTATCCCAGCAGTAACAAAGTTACTAGCAGTAATCATCTATGTGTCTTTTCCTGCTCCTCGACTGGATCTTTTGTGTGTCTGGTCCCACTGCAGACTATTCAGAGCAATTAGGACTGGTTGCCAGACAGTATTATCCATGCTGTGGTAATTTGCAGGGAATATTGAACTGTACTGCGGAGTTACTGGCAATATGTCTACATTTTCACAGTGAAGTGCAAATACAACCTAGGTTTTAAACTCTAGTTCCAGGCATGTTTTTACATACAGGCTTAAAGTAGTGCCAAATCCAAGACAAAAAATGTCATTGTGGACAAAGGCTATTTCAGTCGAAAATAAGACATTTCATTTGCCACAATAATACATGCATACATACATACATAAAAAAAAAAAAAGGCTTTTGAGAACTCTGTCCTGATGGTTTTCAAGGAAAAGCTGACTGGTGAAATATACAATGATGATAATGATGATAGCATGATGGTCCATGAAACTTTTTCACAGAAGGGGACAGTAAATGACAAAAAGGAAATAACACTATATTTCCAAGATGGATTAACCAGCCATTATAATACTCACAGGATTTATTTGGCCAAGAGATGTATTAGTGACCTGTGTAGCTTTTGGTTCTCAAGTGTGCAAACCTTTATTGTCAGGCATAGATGAAGTTGGGCAGATCAATTTTAAACTTGGCTGAGTACAGTGAGGCATTTGGAACTAAGCATCTAAACAAGTGGCTCTATTTTAAAATGTGCTGAGTATCCATGATTGTTATTGACAACCATGGGGATTGCAATACTCAGCAGCCCTTGCAGTCAGACCACTTATTAAGGTACCTAGAAAGGTACCTAAGGTGGGGGGTTAACTTTCTCTGTATCTTCTTTTATTAATTTTTCCCATATGCTGCTGCCTGTGTGGAAATATATTAGAAGATTTTAGAGGATGCAATTGTAAAAAGCACTATACTCATAATGAATTTAGAAAAAGTATTCAACAATTCTAAAATTCAGCTACTGATTTTAAATTATTTAACTAACCTATCTAAAATCAAGTCTCACTAAGGTTTGTAGTGACGATAATCTCAATGAGAAATGAACTACTTTTATCTTTGAATGTTCTTATTTAATCTTTCATTGTGTTTTTTATTAAACTCTATTAACTCATGAATTCTAATAAAGGTGATAGCCTGATAAGGAAGTGCAGTGTCACGAGAGAGAGAAAGAAAAAAAAGATGGGTAATTAATTTTCTTTGCACACTTGAGACATCATCAAGAATTTTTCTAAAACATCTATTTACTCCAAAAAATAATGCTGGTGTTTCTAGTCAAAACTTTTAGGACTTTTTGTCCAGAATGGACTAATAGCTTGTGATTGTTTTCCTGTAGTAAAATGATAGACCAGAACTTAAAAGTGACGGTCAACCTCATCTTAAAATTCTGATACATTTCAGACTCTATCAAAATTCAAGTCCAGTCAAATGCTGATTTGCACAACAAAAATCTGATAGCCATGGCCCTGGTTAGTGTTTTCACCTTGTATTTACAGGAAGTCTACCTCAGCAACAGAGAGAAAAAATAACACCACAACAGAAATGCTTTGTCAGCAACATAAGCAAAAATTTAGGTTAGTAAGGGCTTTTACCTCATTTGTTTATCCACAGTTAATGTCATTCCATTTACTTTCCTATTTTTAGTTTTCTGTTTTCTGAATGTTCAGAGTACAGATAGCTGAGCAATTACATAAATGCTTGTCTACAGTGTATTTCATTTCTATTCATATATTCCAATTTGTGTCAGTTAAGGCGCTTACTATCACAGGAGTAGAAGATGTTTTCTGCAGACCCCCTAGATATTAGAATGTTGGAAAGACAGACATCATGTAAGAATTTGGTATAGAATTAAAAGAGTTCAAAGTTGCTCCTTCTGATTATTCATGAAGAACTAACTGCAGTGATTAAAGTGCCTTTTACAGCCAAAATGTTAAACTGGAACATACAGAAATCAATTCAAAACTAGAGACATTAGAACCCAAGTTCAATTTATAGATACACCCAATACATAAAGGTCTTCACTGTCATTCCCTGTTGCCTGCATTCCCTGGCAGCTCAGTTTAATCACACATATGAATATTCTTCAAGGGAATGAAGGGAATATGATGTTGCTGTTTACAGCTCCACTAAGCCATGTGTTTGCTTTTGTACTAATTAGATGATGTGGCAGAGCATAACTTCTGGAGCATCACTACTTGATTCCAGCCAGAAAAGCACGATTTGCTCCTACTTGTGTGTTTGTGCCCATGGTTGCTTTTTTGTTTGTGTGTTGGTTTTGTCTATATGTCTATTTGCTTTCCTCTTTTCTATCATGCAAAAAAGTGATTCTGGAGGCATAAAGAAATTACTCCCTTGCCACCAAAATATCCAACCTGCTTTCTTCTCTGCATCTGAGCCCTGGGGAAATTTTTTGATTGTTTTATTCTTGTGATATCAGTTTCTCTTTCACAGACCACACAAAAAAATAACATATCATTCTTATCCAATAGTATTAAAAATTAATCTCCAATTATTCTCCAAAGAAGGGACTAGAGGATGCTTATGATATAAGTTGAATAAATCCTATCCATGTTGACATCAAGAGAAAAAGTATTCAACAGAACAAAGAGTCATTTTTTTTTCAGTATTTTATTTGCTATCCAGGAGTGCCAAAGTCACCCACATCAAATGAACCAATATAGGCACAAACTAATAATACCTTACATCAGATGCACCTTGTAGGTCATTTTATTTCTTTTCAAAAGCAACAGTTTTGCCAGTACAGTGCTGGGGGAAGGAAAAAAAAAAATAAAGTAATGCAAATGCTAATACCAATACCCAGTCACTGATAAAGACCTGAAAATCTTCTCTGTATAAGCTAACTGACACAGACACCCTCAGAAAGACTGTTGTAAAGATCATCTAGGGATTTGGATTTTTTAAACTGATAAACCATTGCTTTCTCTAAAAGGTTTTCTTTTTCACATCTTTACTATCTTTTAAACTTATTATTACCCTTTATGTCTGTCTTCTCAGAAGGCCAAAAAAAACTCCTTATCTGTAATGAGATATATTGCATTGCCTCTTGCTAAAAGTATCACTTTGTAGAAATTCAGAGATGAGAAATTCCAAAAAATCTTTTAGTCTTTAAAGTTATTTTCAAATATTTAGTGTTGGATATAAAAGCGAGATTGGGCATGTCATAGGCAACCTACCTTTGATAAGATATTAGTGATCTGTGTGCTTTGCCATAGATCTCTTGGAGATATTCAGTATTGCCTTCTTTTGTTGCACTACAATATTATCCTCTATTTATGATTTTAATTAATAAAGATATTTTATCAATTCAGCTGTAATTCACTCACTTTCTCTAGGTTATTTCTGTTAAGAACGTCCTATATTCTAGATATCAGAAATATAAACAACGTTTCCTTGAACATTTGAGTTTCCCATTCAGACTCTGGGCTACAATTTTTCTTCTTAAATGCAATATCTCTTTTTTGTTAAGATATCCCAAAATCATCTTTCTAGGCTCTTCTGACAGACATCCTGTCAATCTTGTAGCATCTTTTTCTTTTTTTTCCTTTCTGTAATGTGCACTTCTGCTTGCCCTCCTCCCACACTACCTTCCTGGAGTGCACAGTTTGAAGTGAGGTCTCCAAATAGGTGGGCTCACAGGCAGCTTTACCTGGTGTCGTTTTTTGGGGCTAGATCTCCTTTTAATTTGGCTAGGGACAGCATGCAGGCCAGATTTTAGGAGGGAGAGGAAGGTCCTTCAGAACTCATTCTTGGGATAAGACCTTTCCTTTCTATCAATGGGTTACCACCAGCAGTATTATCTCATATGGAATTTATAAATTAATATTAATTTATTTTAGTTTGCATGAAGGATGGTATCAAAGTGACTAGCTGACATCAATCATTATATTTCTACAAATATAAGAGTCAGTAGACTCCATTATTGGAAGATGACAACAGCTTTTGACAATGAACCAAAAAAGAATCATGATATCACTTTGCTAAGCTGCAAGGAACAGTTTTTGAGTCAGGAACACAGCGTGGCAGACATGTCTTTTATGACAAGCATTATTCAGATTAAGTCTTTGGCTTATAACAAGCTTTCAGGGGAGTAGCAAGTTCCTATACTTTTCTCCTATTCCTTTCCATATTAATTAGAAAACAACAATTTTACGGATAGGAAAGGGAAGCCAAATGGTAGTTTACAAAACTACAAAATTCAAATTTCTGTTTGCAAATGTTTCCTCATTTTGTACTTTAAAATTTTGACAAAACTTAGTGGAAAGAAGTGAAGCTCCTGAAAACAGAGTAAGCTCGTTTTTGGAAAGGACAATATTTTTTTTTTATGTGAGCCATATATCATACTTAACAGAACAGAATTCTGACATTCACTTTCATGTCTGTTCTGCTTGAAATTATTCATTCATTTACACTTACAGTTCATATTAAATTATTTTACCAACCCTATAGGTTGAAACTGTAATTTTACTGCTAGTTACTCCTGAGGTTGCATGTGAACATCTGCTTTTCAAAGCAACATGTGTTGACTCTGAGACAGTAAGGGATCTAAGGGAATATATTTTATGAGTTTTTCTTTTCTGGTATAATTCTCTGCTACTTTTATGGATTTCCTAAGAACTAGTATTTTTAACTTAAAAAATGTTGCTGATTAAAGAATTAGAATTTATTTTTTAAATGTTTAAAATTAGTTCTTATATTAGACATAATAGCAACCTCATCTCTAGACCACATTCACTTTTTAAAAAATCACATAAGTTCCACATGCATTCAGGTGTTTTCATTCTCCTGGAGAACAACAGGCTTCTATATATTCTTTATACATTATTTCTTGTCAGCTCTTTTAAAGTGGTCAGCCCAGAAAACAGAGTTATTTCCATGGTTTTGACTGAGAATCTTGTAAAAAATTATGCCTGTCTTGAGTCTTATCAGCAATTTTGCCTAAGGTAAGTGTGCAGTGCAGTATTAAGGGGAGAAAATGTTTCTTCCAGAAATTAACATATGTTCTGCAGAATAAGACCTCATAGATCCTGACCATGATAACCTAGCTAATGTAGCTAAACATTTTTATTATTATTCCTTGAATCAGTTATCTCTGCATAAAGTACCTTTCTTAAGAGTGTCTTTTGTCTATGTAGGCATGCTATAACTTCAGTGGTAAGCAACACTTCTTCCAGTCCTCACAATTCTTAGATTATGTGTACTGTGTCTTTATGAAGCTGTGTCTGAAAAAAAGAACAGAAAGGACACTGGAAGATGTAGCTGGTAGAATTGAATCAGACATTGAATAGAATAGACATTGAATCAGAAAGAAAGAAAAAAAAATTATAAATATTTCTAACTTTTTTTTTTCTGTCTTAGTGGAACTGAGCTCAAATATTTTATTTAAATAAGCAAGCAATCCTTAGAATTTTTCGCTTTCCCTTTAAGGTCCCACCAACTTACCTGAGACCGTTATCTTATTTAAATTTAGTGGGGATTTTAGTAGGCAAATATATTGTCTAATCATGACATATATTTTTCTTCAAAAGTAAATTGATTTTTTTCTTTCTTTTTTTTGATATACCTTGCTTTTAGTACAATTTTGACAATATATGTTACAATGTTGTAATTCAATATTTGATATAAAACCAGTTAGTCTGCAAGACAGAAGTTTTAAAGGAAAAAAGCTTTAAAGATAGAAATAATACTTGTTATCTTTAAAAGATTTGTAATTAAGTTACACTCCTTGAACATTACATTTCCTACACCCATTTATTTTCAGGAAATCAGAGTTAGTCTCAAGAGCATGGAACTGTGTATAAGTGAATATATTCGAAAACTGTATCTCAGTTCTTAGACTCTGTTTAAATTAACCAATGTACAACTTTTCCTTAAAATTAGTAGCTCAATTCTTAAGGAAAAGTTGTCCAGTTGGTTAATTACTTACTACAGGTAAATTAATGTTCTTATAATGAGCTGAGAAAGACAGAGATGTCAATTTTATATTTCCTGCCAAACTGTCCTTCCAAATCAGGAGAAAAGGAACATAACTGTCAATTATTATCTCAAAATGTTTGATTACCATCTGTCTCAATCAGCAGCAATATGATCAAATTATACTCATTATTTTTTCAAAGGTTGCATAACATATGCTTATCAATATGTGAAAATTCATTTTAAATGCAAGGTTCGGTGTACAAAATAGATGTCTTGGGGAGAAGAATCTGCTTTTCCTCCCAGTGTGTTAATGACTTACTTGAGACTTGCTAAGCACTATGTAATTAACAAGCCTGCTTAACTGGCAGTTTTCTGAGGGATTTTAGTATATTTAGAAGTTAGATGGACTTGAAAGGTAGTATTAAATAATGGAAAAAAAAAGATTAGAACTGCAATTAAAATATTATTGCAGACATCAGGGACACATATAGCAGAATGAAGCAAGATTTTAAAGCTAAATAGAAACCCAAGGGAAATTTGCTTATAAAAATGGCAATGGATCTTGATCTTCTGTGAAGAGGGGAAGATGCTTGCTTAAGAATATAGTTTTTAGCTTAAGAGATAGATATAAATCCGTTCTTACCTGGGATGCGACTGGAAAAAAATGAAAAGTATTGGCTACATTTGGCTTTTCTTATATCTAATTTGAAAGTGACATGACAGTAATTGGCAAACACCAAGAAATTATGTTTTTTTTAACCATACCAGTTATAAAAATGTAAATACGGGTGTACTCTTGAAATTTTGTGAATCTACTGCAAACAATCAATGAAATTATTTATGTTACATTAACATGGCTGAATGTTTCCATTTTTTCCTTATCTGCTGAAATACATGGTCCCATCTCTGCTTGACCGAGTCAGGAAACTGAGAGAAATAAATAAATAATTTATTATTTGTAAATAAACAGTTATCTTTTCTGTGTCCTTCTCAAATGTAATCATGATCAATGTCTTCCTACATTCTGAAAGAAAAGGATAAGCTTACTGTGCATTAGGTTAAAGGTTTTCTTTTAAAAAGATGCCTAAAATGTTTCCCTACCAAAGGAGGCTGATAATTAGAAAGCTTAAGCAAACTTCTGTCAGCAATTCTGCTGTGATTAAAATGACTCATGCTTTCCACAAATTAATCCATTAATTCATATGCCACTTATTAGTTCAAAATAACAGATGCATAATGTTCTATTTTTTTTTCTCTTATCTGGAGAGAAGGAGGGGTTATTTTGCTTTAAAAATATTTTTAAATGATGCTATCCACTTAAGCAATGTTAAACAAGATTTTTTTTTTTTTTGGTTGCTTAAAACTTTCAGAGATCTAATCCCAAATAAATACCAAGTTTCCAGAAAAGATTTTGCATAATTCGTCCTTGACGAATTTTTGATAATTTTGATAATTTGTCCTTCTTGAATTACGAAGCAGAATGAGCACTAGTGAAAGAACTGCAGATCAAGGAGGAAGCTACAAGGACAGTTAGAAAAAACTCCAGAAGAGGTGAACATGCATGGGGGTGTGTGTGTGTGTGTGGGTGTGTGTGTGTTTACGCTTGTGTGCTTGTGTCTGAGTGTGCTTTTAAGGGTGGAGGTGGATCCGAAGAAACCTTAGCCATAAGCACAAACAGATTTATCTTATGCAGTGAGGGAGCACATGAAAGGAGGGGTTTTTAGGCCAGTCCTGCTGCAGGAGAAAGGATTTTATGCTTCTAGGAAATGTTTGAAATCAAAGACAAGCTTTATAGGGATTTGTTTGATTTTTTTCTTTCCCCCTGGGGTATTCTGTGTTCTGGCAAACCCCATATAAATCCTCAGTACAAATCCTGAGGCATTCACTTGCAAATAAAACAGCTCAGCTCTTTCTGTTACAGCTTGCTTCTCCATGTGCTGTTGCTCACAGTCACTAATGTATTTGAGGACATGGCAGGAATACATTTTCCCTGGGAACTTTTGTCCTCAGCCCTTTCTTGTTTATTCATCTGCACACACTTGGTAGGTTACTTGGTTGCATTCTTGAAAGGTTGCGTTCTTGGTAGTGCTTGTAGTTGGATGAATGTGACTCAAGCTACCAGAGCAGCATGTGAAACACTGTGGAAAACAACGACAAGAACAAACTCATATATCCTATATACCTTATATATATGATAGAAATAAAATGTTCTTGAACTAATTTAGTGATGTCCACACAGGAAGAAATATTATAAGGTATAATTATAAGGTGTAATAGCAGAAGGACTCAACTGCACAAAGAGAAGATGAGTGGCCATATCATTGCTTCAACAAATTTAGCTCTGAGGAGCCATGCAGCTCTAAGAGATGTGTTGAGGTAATGCATGAGACCAGGGCTTGGTCAAAATCCTGTTCAGAGTTCAGCCAGCTTCAGTCATGCTAGGATGCAAACATGAAAGCAAAGTAATTTCAAGCTCCATTAGTAACACCAGTAAAAATCGATGATCTATAAACACAAAGAACAAAAGAAGCAATGAAAGAAATTTCACTTTGGAGATTATAATTTACAATGAACAATAAATGATATACAGCCTGTTCAAAAAAGTACTTGACAATGAAGCTTAAAATATGGCATTTGGGGAGTTAAGTTTTGTGAAAATTGCTAGATTCTTAAACAAGAAATTTTCTCCCTTTTTCTCTTTAAGTAACAATAACCTTCTTGCCAGTTTATCCCCAGACACCAAAAAAACCTACAATTAGCTTAGGCTTTTTTAAAACTTAATGAGAGAATTGATCAGTTTTATTATACAAGTTTAGGGAGGTTTTCTTAAATTAGAGCAATTCAGAACAGTTGCTCAATAGCAAATGTCCCATTTAAAATCTCAGTCTCTTCTAAAAGCTAACAAAGAAGACAATTCGTAAAACATATTTTGTATGTATTACTTTCTCTCTTCTCCATCTCTAGTTGTTAGCTTGTTGTCCTGATGAGCTGAACACCATCAGCTGACAATTTGTGCTACTATTTTCCAGTTCCTAGGGCTGTTGTCTCAGCCTTCTCTCCTGAAGATTTATTCTTCCTCCTTCGCTATGTTTAAGCAGGTGATCAGTCATCTTTAGTTACATCTCTTCAGTTGGATAACTTCAGAAGAAATCTTACTCAGCAGGTTTTGACAGGTGTATTTTAAGTATGTCCAGGATAAGTAGAAAAGATAGGCAGACCAATTAGTCAGTGAAATAACCTTGCTTCTTTCTGTATTCTAACTTAAAAAAAAAAAAAAAAAAACGACAAACCATTAATTTGAAAAAAAAAAAATCCTACTTGTTATTTATAATGTGCAGAAAGACTTCTAAATTCAAAGCTTGGAGTAGTTCAGGGACCTGGATGAAAGAATCCCATGGAATTTGGCCCTGGAGGGAAGAGGGGTTCAAGGCACCTATTTCATATTCAAGGGTTGATCCAAGAATGGTTCATCCCAAAATGCAATAGCTGGTGGCCATAGACCTGCATGGATGAACAAGGAGCTCGTGATCCAACTCAAACATATAAAGAAGGTATACCAGATGCATGCAGGAGTGTGTGACTCAAGATGAATACTCAGACCCTGTGTGAGCATGTGGGGAAGGAGTTAGGAGATGAAAGCCCATCTGGAGTTGAATGGGACAGAGGGACATTAAAGGGAAGGCTTTTAGAGGTACATCAGCAGCTAAAGGAAAGCTGTGCAAAGTCTGGAGCGGACGTTGCTAAGTGGAGCAGAGGACATAGTGACAATGGACATAGAGAAATGGCTGAGGTACTGAGGTTGCCCTCTTTACCTTGGAGTTTCCTGTAAGTTTGTTTGTTTGTTTCACTGTGAGTGTGGTCAAACGCCGGAATAGATCACCTAGAGAAATGGTGAAATCTCCATCCTTGAAGATATTCAAAATCTGATTGGATACAGCCTTGGGCATTCAGCTGTAATTAACACAGTTCTCAGTAAAACAGTTGGACTAGATGATCTCTGGAGGTGCCTTCAAACTTTAGCATTTCTCTAGTATATATTTCTAGGAAATGTTTTATGTGTACACTAAAAGGGCAAAAAGTCATCTTTTGAACAAAACACTATGCATTCAAAAAAAGACATTATATGCAAAAAATGAATGAGAAAACCTTGTTGAATTAGCATTACCCAGTCATTTAATTTCTTACTTTGTTTTTAATTGCATTGTGATCATTCTTAAGGTCAGCAGAAAGGTCTTATAAAATGAAGGCAGGAGTAAAAGAAAAAGGAAAGGAAGAAAAAAAAAGTTAACATATAAACTCTCTGAAAGGACAAAATTATTAAATAATATCCACAGCCATACTGAACATCCACACAGCATTTTAGATGAAATGGAAGAACTGGAAGGTTGCCTGGTCCTACTTTACTTTAGTTCTAAAGTTTTTAACCTCTCAACAAAATAAAGAATATGAATGAAAAATTTGAGCCTATGTTCCAATAATTCTTGGATAGGGACCCATACATGATTGTGATGAAAAAATTGATAACTACAGAAAACACCTTGAGCCTTTCAAAATGGGCAGCAATTCAATTAAAAAAAATCTTTTTTCTTTGTTAAGAAATGTATTTGAAAGGAACGATTTGAACTCTTTTTTTTTTTTCCATAAGTGCATTGTAGAGTTCTCTGCATGATAATCTTTTTATTTTCTTCATACGTTTAAGATTAAATATAGCCAAGTACATTTAAACTGTTAGGTAGAGAGAAAGCTCAAAAGATAGAAAGACAGATAGATTCTGTCTTCAAAGAACAACTTAAAATTTAAAGGGTGTCTGTCCTAACATATGAAACCTATATATTAATTTGAAACTTTAGATGTGCTCTGAATTAATTCCATGAAGGTTCAACACCGAGTTTTGCCACTTTGGGCTGGAGACTCAGACAAACATGGCCTTTTATGTCTTGAAATTTCTGCTGCTCATGCTCACTTTCTGTTCCAGTTTTCTATTACATATATAAACTACTCAGAATCAGGGAGGCAGACCACCATTTTGTAATCCACTGACTCACTGCCTAAGCTGAAAAAAAAAAAAAAAAAAAAAAAAGAAGTTATTTCTTGTTAGTAAAATCCTCCATTAAGGTGGCACAGTAGCAATTTTACTTATGGATTGTGATAAGTGTTTCTCTGATACACTTAGGAAAACTAAAGTTCCAGGGTTCTGCTGTTGACTTTCCATATTAAAATAATAATAATAATACTCTCTTAAATTGTCCTATAAATTACTTTCTACTCAAACCTTTCCTTTTAGAAATTGAATAAGCAACATTTTTTTCACCTATAAACATATACTCTCAGGGCAAGTAAGAAAACCAAAAAATATATATCTTGCACACTAAATGTCTGACCTCCGTAGTGTCACTGCAGTTGTTTCTTTAGGTCTTTTGAAAGGTCTGCTAAGGATCAGATTTATATCCTGAGAACTGAGTTTTCAGAAACAATATGTATATACATATATATAGTTTTTGTTGTTCTGTAACACTGTCTTAGAACCTCCATGGGCAATATGAGACGCTTAGGGATGTGCTCAAGGGCTGTGCAAAATTAGAAAAATTATCCTCGTGATAGATTATTGCACTTTCTAGCAATCAATACCTACTGAGTTCACATAAATACTATATATTTCCTGATGAAAACATGATATGCATACATAATAGCAGATGATATATGTACATAAACCTGAAATGCAATTATTTTCAGGGAAAAAAAAGTACACTTTAACTCTCTCTCTACAATGTGGTATCTTACATGAACAGATAATACTTGTTTGTCTATACAAAGTCATACTAGCTTAGACTAGCACGGATGCAATCTCTGTGTTGAACAAGTGTTCCTAGATGAATCTCCATCCATGGTTATTCAGAATGTGTCTGAATACAAACTTGTGCATGAAGTGGTGTAACTTTGAAACTGGATCTAACTTCAAACATGGCCCTGCTTTGGGAAATGGTGGTAGATAAAATGAACTTCATCAAGCCCTTCCAACCTAGTGCATTTTTCCAGTGATCTGAATGGCAATAAATCCAACTGAGGATCTGCAGGACTTAGGCATGAGAATCTTCTATTCATTCCCTAAATTCTCAGGCAGGTTTAGATACCTCTGATAGAATGAAAAATGAAAGGTCCCTCTTATGTTGATATTTATTGTCACAGGATTCCTCCTCATTAAGAGATGCATGGATTGCATTCAATAATTTCACAGAAATTGATGAACAAACATGAAAGATTGCTAACTGCTGTCCTACTTAAGGCTTCAGCTGGTTAAGTAAAAGAGTGGAAGTTTCTGTATATTTGTAGTTCTACTCACAATGCTGTTATTTTTAAATTTTTCATTAAAACATTTATTTATTTATATATTTATTATTTTGGATAAGTCTGTAAAGTAAAAGTAGCATTGTTATGCAGCTAGAATTACCCTTATATCTTCAATTCACAGCAAGGTCATACCTAGTAAATGCAAAGTAGCCATATCAGCTGTTCAGTAAGCAAAACTTATTTATATAACAAAAGTTACAGGTAACAAAATTGACCTAGAGGAATAGTGTTGCTCAAAATATGAAGCCATAAAGAATCCTGGACTATTTTCTGTTTGTGTATTTTCTTTGTTTCTAAAACTCTTTCATGTTTGCTTCAGGTCATCCCAAAGTGAAAAGCTGGTTGCAAAGACTTTGGACATGTTTAATTCATATCTGCGGTTGGTATGTGGTCCTGAAATATTTCATTACATTACTCTTCCTAGCTTTAATACTGGATCTCAATCATCTTGTACCCATTTCTGGAGTAAACAAATTCATGACATCTTTAGACCACTTTCTTTGTCGTTGAGAAACAACAAAAATAATGAATTTCGTTTACATCAAAATCATTTCATACTATGACTGTATACCTAACATAGGCAAAAAGGAAATTAGGCTTCCAAATCTTTTTATGATCATACCATTAGCAAACAGATAAGGAACTATGTTATATGTAGTTGCCAATTTAGTCCAGTTGAATCCATGCCAATCCCATTCGAGACCTAACAAACAAATGATTTTAGACACAACTGAGGAAAATGTCATGAAGGGTGTTCCCTATCAAAGTGAAGGAATGTCAAATATAAAAAGTTTCCATCCTCCTGACTTAATTTATGCTATAATCCTAGACTCACGTCAGCAGGGATTGATTCAGTATAGTGAATGAAGAAATACAGATATCTAGAGGCAAGTTCTAAGGCAGAAATAATATCTTTCTCTTTTTTGGTCTCATTTATATCTTCAGATCATCACAGCTATAAAAGTGTTATTATTGTGCCTTCAGGAAGAGTTTTGCTAGTATGTATGCTCAGTCTTGGAAAAGAGCAAGAGTTAGTACTGTTATTAATCTATGAATGATCTTCCTAAAATGAGTTGCATTAAATTTCACTGAGCTTTCCATACGTTTTCTATTTTCAGAGAGAAGATATTAATCATGGTTTCCAATATATTACAACAGCCTATGTCTAAGATGTGATGGATGAGGTCAAGTTCCTAGACTATTCTGCTGCTGCTTTGGCTGTCCTTAGCGATATTGGCAGGTTGCTATGAATTAATGAAGAAAAAATATGATGTGTTGCCTCTGTTTAGGCTGCTGACAATTGAAATGCTACCAGGAATCTCAGTAAGACTGAAAAAACAAGAAGTCCATTATTGTTTATGGATCAAACATGTTTTGTATTGATATTGTCTTTTCTGAAAGTACTTTAAACATGCATAATAAAATTTGTAGATTTGTAACATCTTTTGACATTAAGGTGCTATATTTTTAGGCAGTATAAAACATATAGCTGAAGAACATTAAAATAGATCAGGGCTACTTCTTTCAACTGTTTTTACAAACCTTTACTCGTTTCACCGATAAATCACATGAACTCAGTTAAATCCAAATGATAGTACCATAATATGCAAGCACGTATTCTTATTGATCCTCTCCGACTTGATCTTGAAATCATTTTGCGCTGCCAATGCTGCACATTGCTCTCAACTGATAGTGAATAACTCTATCTTGGAAAGAATGATTATTCTTATAATATTTTTATATCTAATTCCAACTTTGATAGTTAATTACTTTGGATTGCAGCTTCAGTCAGCACGGTTATCATGAAGCTCATGCTAAGACCCCTTCTCTACTGCACAAAAAGGTGAATGATCATCTTATAACCAAAACGCAACCAGCTGTCCTCAAATTATGTTCATACATGCACTCACATAAGATGCTATATGAGCAGCCCTTCTTGATAACACACTGAGTGAATACGTATGTATGCTTCCACCACCTACACAGGACAGCATCCATTGAGGGCATGATGGCTGATTATTGGCCATGTGACCGAAAGGTTTTATAAGGACAAGATCGTTAGAAAAGCAATAAGAGGGGAGTATGATACACTTTCATCCTGAGAAAGATTACAGCATTTTCTGCCTGTAGTTTAACCTGGAGATCAACATTTGCATGCAGGGGACAGTCTCTGTTAGTGTCCCTGTTTAGACTCTTTTATTTATTTAGCTAATCTGAAGGATGTCATGTACTCATATTGTGGCCTACTGCTCAGAGGACTGTCATGTCCTCTGTCCTTGAGTAGTATTATGACTAGTGTTAAGATTACCACCTGACAGCTGCCTCTTGACATACAGCATTTTCCTGACTTTGGCCCTGTAATGAACAGGTCCATCTTGCTCTTGCACAAACTGTCCCCTGGGGAGAAGCCCTCTAAAGTACACAGAAACATTGATCTTTATAAAAGCAGGAGCTCCATGTCCATGTTCCAATTATTTATTATTGTACTACAAATAAAAACCCTTCCTGAAGAGTCACGTAAAAACACATTTCCTAAGAAAGCATATAAACATGGCTTAAAAATACAATCAATCAGCTCTCACGCTTTAGAGCAGAACATGCTCTCCCTTGTTAGGAATATAAACATAGCACAGTAATGAGCAAAGGAGGGGGGAAGAAAGCCTGTAGTAACCTTAGACCTTCTTAATACATTTGTTTTTCTCTCACATTAAATCATTTTTGCAGTTGTCTGTTCCAACTAATAACTTCATCTTGGCTCATATTTTGCAGCTACCAATATATGACCACATGTAAGTTCTGGCTAGCATTTCCTACATAATCTTGGTGGCTCTCTAACACACTCCTATGATTTTGGTAAATGCTAGACAGTTTTTAGACTGCGACAGACTCTTTTGCCTTTATTACTTCACTTATATTTTAGTGGAGTTTATATATTTGGCATCCTGTTTACGGTGTTTTACAGTGTTTTAGTGTCTTGTAATTTCTATGGAACAATTCTGTGTACTGTTGCCTAAGAATAAAAGTCTTGAGTTTATAAAACAAAAAAAAAGTTATAAATTCAGCATCTAGCACTTACCCCGTATTAAACATTGTTCAATATTCAGCATTAACCACGCCTCCAGCTGAACATACAGTATTTCGGTTGTGTCAGAGCACATCTACTGTCTAATACAAATAGCTTAATATTCTGTTGATCTGAGCTGGCAGGAAAGCATGGGCAATAAACAGCAGCTAGTATGAAGACATAACAGTGAAAATGAACAGTGTCTTTCAGAAAGACACTAAGTGTCTTTCTGCTTGCTTGTTTTAGATTTCAATTAAGAGAAAATTCTGTTTCACAGAATAGTTCATCTGTTGTGATACTTCTCATCTATTAGCCATATATCCCATAATATGATTGAGTGATTTTTTGTACAATGGATTGAATGCAAATATGAGGCAAAGAATGCCTGCAATTACACAGAGGCTGAGCTGCACGACTTATCCTAAGGATAAACTGTTATGCTTCATGGTTTCAAGAGAAGCTTTAGAAGGAAAGTCCCAAGCTTCAGTCTTCTTCCTTATTTTCTCTACTGTCATTCAAGATAGCTTATAGTGGGTAGAGAATAGGAGATACCTCCTCCTATAGGCACAGTAGACTTCAGGAGAACTGGATTTAAAATCCAGTTTCACTTGGGGCTTTTAGCTCATGTCCACTGTTTCAGTGAAGAAGAACAAGATCACAACCTGGTCAAGAATGAATCTTTATTACTACATCTGAAGTCCTCACTCCCACATGGGACTACACTACCAACATCACTGTCAAAAACAGCACAACTTTTAGTTTGAACAAAATCTAGACAGTTTTATTGTTTTCCTATTTAATTACCCAAGACAGGCTGTTAGTTACAATGTACAAAGGGCTTTTTTTTTCTTTTCTTTTTTTCCTTTCTCTTGTCCCTTTACACTATCTTTGCAATGTGAAGGGCTATACTGTTCAGTATACAGTTCTAGTTCTTTATCTGAGGACATGTATGATAATCAAAAGCAAAATTCAATCACCAAATTCAAGAAAACTTGGGGCATAGACCTTCTCCTAGCCTGACAGTATTTTCAAAGAAAACAAAACACATAACACCTGACTATTGATCTATGGCTTTATCAAGTACAGTCATATTAAAGAGCAATAGGCTTGCGTGGAAAGCTGTGGGCAAACGTAGCAATAAAGTTCTAATTCTCTTTTATATTTTACTTCTCTTCCCTATATTTGCAAAATGATAAAATAACAACATCTTCTCTCTTTCTTATGGCACTAATTACACATTCCAGCAGAAACTATTAAAATACAGGACTACTATATGTTTAGTGTAAATTTAGCTATCATTCAACTGTATTCAACCAAGTCCTCCTGCCAGTAATATTACTCTTTTCTGCCTAAGGAAGTCCTTAAGCTTTTAGCCTGACCTGACACTAACTAGTCTAATACTTCATTTCTCTGGTCTGAGGTTTGAATATTCTGGTACTTATACTGTCCTTTGAATTTCTCTTGTTTGGTTTCACAACCTTATTTGTATATCACCATTTTTTTTTACTACCTCTAGAACGTTCGGATATCATCTTGACAAGGCAGCCCCAGCAGAAAGCCCAAGGAAAAGAAAATAGATGTCCAGTGTAATTCATGAATAAGTATCAAACACAGGTAGGGTGTCAGAGTTATGCTTTACACAGACTGGAAGATGGATCTATGTTTTCTGAAAAGCAAACCAAACACTGGCACCGTTACTGAAGAGTGAGTCATTCTTCTCACACTGTTCAGTCAGTCAGCCTGCCAGTTCCACACAGGGAAAACTGGGAGAAAATTAATGTCCAATGGGATAGATATTTTTAAATGTGCTATGGAAGGGTCCCTTCAAACTGATATATCTGAATATCCCAAAGAGTGGAAAAAGGCAGCTGGGGATATTAGAGGTAGCAAGGAGCATTTTAAATTTATAATTTTCAGAATGTCTACCTTAGAGGCGAATCTTCTGCAAAAAGAGGGAAAGATTTTGTCAGGAAGCAATTCCAGACAGAGCTCTTATGCTATACCTATTATTTTATTTAAATTGATCAACAGGTCAATAGATGTTATCTCAATAACATCAGAAAGGTGTGTGCACATTCACAGAACAACAAAGATCTGCTCATCGTACTGTGTAAGGAGAAACAACTACACCCTATTAATAAATGACTACTAATACATTCTCTCCTTTCATCTGCTGCTGGGCTTATCCAAAAATGATGATGGGCTAAATAGAACTTTGATCCAACACAGAGCAAACATCCTGAAGTATATTTTAGGAGATTTAAAAAAAAAAAAAAAAAGGAAAATCTGAAATGAAAAAGTGTACAGGATTGAGAGGAATGATGATTAACTATGCTTAACAATGCTTCCACTGGAAAATCCTTTGGTGGATTAAATCTCTAAATTTCAATCTGTCTGTATAAATGGTATTATAACATGCAACTACAGTGGAGAGGAAGAAATGAAGTCATTAATTATGTCATGATTTCATTACAGCAGATATTTTTAATTAAATGTCAGGGAAATTATAGTGCTAATTTCACTGATGTTTTACAAATCCTCTGAAGACACGTCTACTGGCCACAGAACCCAATGACACTTCATTGCTTTTAAAGAGCTCTTAAAGCTTTTGAATGAAAGGAATGATACAAATGCAAATGATCACACTGTGTCATTAATATTCTTAACCATGCTATAGCATTTTACTCTTTTGAAAAGATGATGATGAAATTGGGCCATATATTGGACCTTGTGACGATTCAAATATATACACAAACAAGTACAGCAAAAAGGCATTGTACAACACCATATAAATCTCCAGCTTTCTATACAGGTAGGATTTGATTTGTGCTCTAAATTGTCTAACTCCTTTTTTCAGGTCCTTTTCAGTAAAAAATGGTATGGTCTAGTCTGACTAGTCTGTGGTTTCATAAATGTTCTCTCAAGACCCTTTCAAAAGTTCTGAGAGAGCTTCCATAATGGGGAAGCTAAATAATAACAAGAGAAGTAGAAACTGAAAATTTCTATTTTTTTTTTTAATCAGAGTTTTTAAAATGTATTTTAAAATATAGAGTTTATGTGCCATCAGATTAATGGGTTTGCATTGCTTCATTTTATGGAATTCTACATTTATTTGAACTTTCATGTGAACCTAAGACTCTTTAATAACCATTTGCAGGTGTTATTGGAGAGATAATTGAGGCTCTACTCAACAGGTCTGTATATCTGGTGTTTCTGTGAATGACCTTCAGGATCTGCTAAATAGATTTCAATTTAATCTTATCTCTAAGGAGTAAGATGAATTCAGGAGATTTTTTGTCCAGAAAAAGTTTTAAAAAAAGTTCCATATCTGTAAGATCATTAGGGCAGAAAAGGGAGAATAAATCTCCCTTGCATATTAAGAGTTAGAAAGTCCTAGTAGCTAATTAGAAAAGGCTTTGAGGGTATAACCTATAGTCTTATCTCAGACTCTTAGCATTCAGCAATTAACTCTAAAGTTGGTAACTGAATATAAGCCTAGGCCATATTTTGCCAAACACTGTGTTAATTTTATTCATTACGATTTTCTCTCATTAAGGTATCTGGCCACCTTGTAAGGCATTATATACTTTTACCATAATTTCTTCTTGCTTCTAGAAGCTAAAGTGAAGTCAGCTCTCTCATGTTTTGCTTTACAGAATAAGATTTAACATCAGGAGAGCAGTTTCCCCCCTCCAAAACACTTTTTTTTTCAAGTTTTTAATCAGATTTATGTATAAGTAATTTCTTTTGTCAAATATAAAATTTCCAAAAGACTGTGTATTGTTTATGATATATACATACATGTACCTAATATGCATTTTAAATAAGGTTACTTTCATAGATTAACTATTAGGTTCCTAACAACCCCCCCACAATACTTTTGATTTATATAATTTGATGTATGTAATCATAGATATATGATCTCAATAAGATGTCTGAAATGTCTTACATCAATCAAAAGGCAAACAGAATAATGCTGTACCAGCAAAATAGAAATAAAATGTAGTTCTCTGAATATTAGTGGGGTTATTGCTCCTTTTTTTATTTTATTATTATTTTTTGTATAGTCTGAAATTTGTTCTATTTTCAGTGCAATTCAATGCAATTTTTTGCATTATACATTTCACACTGGAATATTGCTCCTGTATGCCTTTTACAAAAGGAAAACTTGCTAGACTTGAGGCAGCTCTTTCATGACTGTGGAAGGATTATAGAAAATAATTAAAAAGAATTGACTTTGACTATGATGGGTTAACAAAAGAGAGGAGTCTTACAGGGAGTGAATCCAGATGGAAGTCAATTAGGAAGAGACAAAAATTCTTTAAAAGGAAAAGGGAGCAGGTTGCTAAGTCTAGCCTCAGCTGAATTCAGTGAGAGTAATTCATCACACTGCAAGAGTAAACTCAAACTTTGAGACAAGGAGAAAGAGATGAACTGAAAATTAGAAATATCACAGAGGGGAAAAATTTTCCCAGGGAGAGAAAAATAAATATGCATTGAAAATGTGGAAAGAGAGAGGAAAGAGAACTATTAAGGAAAAAAAAAAAAGTGGAAATTCTGCATTTTTTCTTTTTATATCACACCCAAAGTTATAACAAACATAAGCTTCTTTGAGCTGTAGTTATGTATTACTATTTCCTTCTTATTGATGTGATATTCTATTCTTTTTATAGAGTTTACTGTCTCTAGCCAGAAGAGGAACAATGAAAGATGGTTATGTTGCTTATCTTTCACAAATAGATCTTCAGAGATACTGTTAAAATCAGCTAAAGAAAGACCTCTCAGTCACTCCCAGGATATTAGTCTGTGATCTCAGAAATGCATATGGCCACTGAACAAACTGCTTTAACTATTTTTACCTACAAGTTCCTTACTTGGCTAATATATTCATGCACCAAACAAATCTGCACAGTAGAAAACTCTGCAAAACTTAATGCCATGTTT
This sequence comes from Tinamus guttatus, assembly GCF_059628265.1. Classification (NCBI taxonomy): domain Eukaryota; kingdom Metazoa; phylum Chordata; class Aves; order Tinamiformes; family Tinamidae; genus Tinamus; species Tinamus guttatus. Next base: position 479,718 of record NW_028289430.1, read on the forward strand.
TAGCTATAAGCCACGAGATGACGGGAAATCAATCTGATTTATACCTGTTAGAAGTCTGTGTACCTGAGGTTTTTGTGCTTAAAGGAGCCTACAGCCCTAAATAAATTCTGAGATTCTTTATCAATTTATACAAAATAATATCCAACGCTAGGTGGAAAAAAATTACAGCTGTGGCCAAGACCTTAGGGGAAATATATTTCAAAGACTATGTGAGCAATTTTCCTCCAAAACCTATTTGCTATGCAAAAACATAACAAGTTTCCTTAGCAACAAGCATTTTCTTGTCAAAGACCTGCTCTCCCAGAACATACCTATTATAGATTATTTATCCAATTACCTCTACAGAAGACAGTGCTAACAAAAATCATTTATTACTGCTCAATCCCTACATTTGCATATTGTTTTTTTAGCTCTTGAATATTTGAACAATATCACCCTTAATGGAGGCTAGTGAAAGCTATTACTGCTGCAGTTAAGCTACCATGTCTAAATAGAAATGAAAAATGCTAAAAACCCTTTTAAAGCATTAATGAATCTTTTCCAGAACTTCTATTGACACTGTGTGTATTTTGCTGATATTGAATCACAGAATCATAGAATTGTTGTGGCTGGAAAAGACCTTTAAGATCATCAAGTCCAACCGTAAACCCTTCAACACCATGCCTACTAAACCATGTCCCTCAGTGCCTCATGTACACATTTCTTGAACACTACCAGGGATGGTGACTCCACCACTTCCCTGGGAAGCCTGTCCCAATGCTTCACCACTCTTTCTGCATATAATCTTTTCCTAATGTGCAACCTGAACTTCCCCAAGCACAACCTCAGGCCATTTCCTCTTGTCCTATTTGTAGTTATTCTGGAGAGGCGATTGACCCCCGCCTCACTACAGCCTCCTTTCAGGTAGCTGCAGAAAGTGATAAGATCTCCCCTGAGCCTCCTCTTCTCTACATTGAATAATCCCATCTCCCTCAGCCGCTCCAACCCCTTCAGCAGTTTCATTGCCCTTCTTTGGACATGCTCTAGCACATCCATGTCTTTCTTGTAGTGAGGGGCTCAAAAAATATAAAATAGTGCATTCTGTCAATATTGTGTTATTCGCTCTGGCCATCTAAAAGTGTACCACATCATTATTTATCTGAAACAATTATTTATTTCAAATCATAGATAAAAATCAGTTTTACATTTTTATTGAAATGTTGGTCCCAGAATCATAGAATAGCTGGGATTGGAAAGGAGCTCTGGAGATCACCTGGTCCAATCTGTCCTGCTTAGGCAGGGTTGCCTGGTGCAGGCTGCCTAAGTATCATGGTTAGTTCGGCTTTCAGTACGTCAACAACAACCTCTGGACAACCTGTTTCAGTTTGTGCCCTTTTCCTGTTGTGCCACTCAGCATCCTCTTTACATTCTCCCATCAAATATTTATAAAGATTGATAAGATTATCCTCAATGTCTTTTTTCTAAGATGAACAGTCCCAGGGATTCTCTCGGCTTCTTCTTGTGTGAGAGATAGTACAACCACCTTTTTTTTTTTTTTTTTTTTTTTTTTTGGTGGCCCTTCACTGAACTCACCCAAAAAGCTTCATGTCTCTCTTATGCCGAGAAACACAGCACTGGACAAAGCACTCCAGGTTTGGCTTCCCAGCGCTGAAAAGAAGAGAAGGATCATCTCCCTTGACCTGCCAGTGCAGTCCTGCTGGATACCACTGTCCTTCTTTGTCCCAAGAGCAAATGCATCTTTTCCACCAGAACTCCCAGATTCCTCCCTGCAGAGCTGCTCTCCAGAAGATCAACTCGCATCCTGTGCTCATGGTCGGGGTTGTTCCTTCCATGTGCAGGATTCTTGAACTTCATGAGGTTCCTCTCTGTCCGTTTCTACAGCCTGTAGAAATCCTTCTGAATAGCAGCACAGGCCTGTAATGTATCAGCTGCTCCTCCACTTTCAATCTTCAGCAAAGTTATTTTGCAAAACACACACAAAAAAAAACCTTCCAATGCACTATTGGGAAAGTCCTATTAGCAATTTTTTTCATGGAGTGGTGAGGGTGGGAATGGTAATGGAATAAAAAATTCTTAAAAGAAATTAGGCTCAAATTCATTCCTCTAAAAGCCCCTTTGTAATTGGGATATGATGCAGCTTCTGCTGCAGTCATCACTTGTGGGTTGATTACCTCTTTCTACTTGTGCACAAAAATTACAAGAGCAGTATGGTACTACTATACACCTCACCTGCACTAATTGTTGATAGTGTCATCTTGCTCCTGTGTAATATTTGGAACAGTTCCAGAAGTTAAAAACTGAATTTACAGTTTAATGTCTGGGGAAGCCTTTTGCTTTGGAGCACACTTCAGGTAACACAATATATATTATGATATATGATATATGAACACTGTGACAAAAGTTTCAAACACTACTTGTTGAGATGTTACTTGAATGACTAAAAACGTGTAGTGAATTTACAAAATGGGGAAAAAAATAAACCCTGCCTTTGTGTGATACGGGGACTTGAAGATGGTTAATACAATTTCAAGTAATTTCCAACAGCTTTCAAGTATGCTTTTTGGAGAAAATACAGACTTGGATGTGTATGTGTGCTGAAATACAGTTTTTGAGGAAATTGCTCCTCATATGTCTTTTTTACACAATAGCCGCTTTCCCTGAAGTCAAATGCAAAGTTATATGACTTCTCTAAGTCAGAGTTGGCCTTGAGTGTAGGCATCTTTAGGAGGAGGGATTTACTCAGGACCCTAGCACCAGCTAATACAGTATATTCCTGAACTATTGAACTTTTAAAACAGTACTAACTTTTTTTCATTTTAAACGTGTGGGTTTTTTTCAAAAATAAATATTTTTTTTTTTCTCTGCATGTAATGCTTTCAGTAGGTTTTACTTTATTGACTTTTTTAAAAAAAATATATGTATTCATGATGTCTCAACCCACTCTAATCTCTGAAGGGTGAAAAAAGTGCTGAATTTCAAGAATTCAATTAACTTTCCTTCTTTGTTCAGATCCTTTGTTCCTTTCCATAAGAAAATATCATTCTCTATGTAGGAAAGTTAAAGCAGAAAAACACTTTATACTGGAAAGGGACATGTTTGTTCATTAAAATCTCCAACTCTTTGAAACAATTAGGTAGGGAATCTACATGACAAAGGCAAATAAATCTTCTAACTGTTTGACATTTCAGACAGATACAATAGACAAAAAAGCAACTCCTGTCTTATGTAAAGTGGGATAGATAAAGAAAAATAACATCAGGAAATTACCGTTGCCTATTGTGACTAGTCAGAACTCTTATGTTTATAACGCAGTATTAACCAGATGATAAATATATCATACAAAAATATCGTATAAAAGATCCAATCAATAGATCAGAATAAATGAAGACTTTCCTGTGACAGTCCTAAGATTCTCATGCTAGTGCCTGTGCCTGCAATATAAATTTCAGGAAATATACAGGTATGAATTTCCCACAGCATTATTCATTTCTGGACCTCTAAGCAATGCTATGGGATTTGTGTGCCTCTTAAGAAATCTTCTTTATGTTGAACAATGTATAATGCCCATGAATTTGCAATTCTTTCCTTAATTTAATTTTGTTGGCAGGTGGCTCATGTCCACAAACCACAGCCTGAAAACCATTAGCTAAGAAAATGTCTCCACTATGTACTATTGTTTACAAGTTAATAGCTGCTACTCTGATTATGTCTTTGCAATTCAAATAATAACTTTTTTTTGGTAGTCCTCACCTTCTCCCTGCAAGCAAAGTATTTTTTTGCGCTGTCGACAGAATATGCTCTTCTTCTGAGATGCAGTTAAAAATGCTGCCATCGGGACAATCAAGAAATTGACAGTGTTAGAAATAATGTGACTGGGATCTGAGTGTTTATATCCTGTAAAATAGAAAAGGATCTTTGTATGGACACTAAAAGCATTCCACAAAACAGAAAGCTGAAATCTGTTTTGCCTTTTTTTGCATCTATCCCAGCTGAATAGATTTCCTTTCAGTTGTCATTATTCCACAAACAGAAAAATTTCAGGTTGTCCCAATGGCCTTGAACATTGCATAGCTTGATTGAAATAACTGTCAAGCACAAAGAACAAACTGTACTGTTATGTGTTGCAGTGAAAATCTTGCCTGTGTAAGAATTGTGAGAACAGTGTTTGTATGAAGTAAATATCCATGACAAAACAACAACAACAAAAATTAAAAAAATAGAAAGGAAAACAGCTTCAAAAATAATCCAAGAACAAATAAGGCAGAAAGAAGAGTTCTTGAATGAAAATCCTACTTGTCCTATTCTTTTCAGCCTCTTTTTTTCTGATGATCCAAACTAATTGCCAAAAGAGACACCTGAACATCTCTCTGAAGAAGAAAAAAATATACAATAATGAATTCAGGCTACCAAATGTTTGGTTCTCTGTCTAGTGTTTTCATGCCTATAATTTAACTAGAGGCCACAGACGTAGCTTTATTCCACTGCTTCCATCTACTATCTCTGTACTTTTAATATGAGATAATAAAAGCATACCTGGGAAAGTCTATCTTGAACAGTGCTTACTTCTGAAGACTATAAATTTAATCTGAAAATTCTGATCTATGGCAATGGTGATGTTTTATACTATTAGTATGCTGTTAATCATAATAAATATTTTAAAAGTATGATAAAAGCATCAATCTGTTAAAACTGACCCTTTATATATAGAGAGGGACAGATTTGCCCCCATTTCAAGATCAGTTCTATTTAACATTCCTCACAACATGAATTTCATTTTTTCACAGAAGGAGAACCTTTGAATTAAATCAGAATTTTCTTAAATACTGAGTCTAAAATACAGCCATTTATATGGAATGATTATACACATATGGGACCAAGACCTCAGGAAAGTCTATGTCTGAAATGGCAATAAATCTGCTAATTTGTAGACAGGAATAGAGCGTATATAAAAAGTAAGATAGACACAAAAATTTTATGCCTCTGTCTTGAATCTTGCCTTGTCCTGTTCAGCTGTAGCCTAAGGGCAGCCAGGAATAACCTACAATGATATTATACAAAACAGCACACAACAGCACTGGCATTTGCACTACCTGAAAATTCAGCATCTAAATTAAAGAAGAAATAATTCTGTGTGCATATAGATTTGACATTTTCTCTGGTCCCTGTGTACTTACTGTATCTTACAGACATTGAACTGCTCGGGAAAAAGAATCCAAGAAAAATAAGTTTTCCACATTATTTCAAATTACCTGGCTTTCATTGAAAAAATGACCTTTCACAAACTTAAAATGCCAAAGTGGTATCAATCACTTTATTTGGTCATTTTATTTTGATATAGAACATGAATGTTACTATATATTTATAAGTAAAGAGGGAAGTCAGTCCAAACTGTTAATATTTTAACTGGCTCCCAAATTTAGAATTAGGAAGCCACTACACACATAATACTGTTCTGCTCTTCCCCAATGCCAGCACAGAGGAATATGATGACTTGTAAATGACTAATTAAAATAACTTAAGCTACTGATTTTCAAAGCATCCTAAACAAATGAAAGTCTCTCTAAATACTTGGTCCCTCCAAAGACAACATCTTCTCTGTAACAAATAAGTATATTATTGCTGAGTCAGCTTGGTCCTTCACTGAAATCCACAGCAATATTTACATTCATTGAAACACTTCAGTGACTAAGACTCAGTGCAAGGAGATATTCATGGTGCTGTTCATACAACAAACTTGCCTGTTGTATGTTGTTTGATTTTTAGGTACCCTTTTTTTTTGCTGTTCCCTTTCGCTGTATTAATTCTTTCCTGATGGCTGAGTCATCAAGGTATTTAATGATGCCATCATTAAATAAAGGAAAATGTGTGGGTTTTTTTTTCCTCTGTCTTTGAAGCCACTCTTTTAGAAGTTAATTTTGCAATCATCTCTGGCATGTTAACATATATATTTTTTTCATCTCTTTGGCGTATTAGTTTCATTATAATTTAACAGGAGGAATTCAAACAGCATGTGCAAGTAGCCTCAAGATGGAAAATTAATTTTAGGTAAAGCAACTACATGGAAAAAAAATAATAATATGGAGCTTTATGCCAATAGCAACATAATTTTCTTTACTCCCCAAAAGTTATATTTTGCACTGATTTCTGTGTCAAATGATCTGAGATTAATTTTCTGGCTTTATGCTAGTTAAAGTTAAATACATCAGATGCAAAATGGATAATTTTTTATGTATGGCACAGAGCGTTCTGCAGGGTATACACCTGTTTGCCCAGAAGAAGAGTAAAAGGGCTTCAGAATAGAGGAACCACCCCGGTACCACTGTGTACACTGGTACCTTGGAGGCCTCAACCGATAAAAAAGACAGAGAGACAACACAGTTGTCCATATCTTGAGCTGCAAGGGGTCCCTTGGCTGTGCATCCCCATCCTGTGCAGGTGGGGAACAAGGTGACATCCAGGGTTTCTGTTACATGAAACTAATCTATCCTTCTCTGATTCCTACTTTAAAAATGCTGTATGTATTTTGCAGTCATTTAGTCAAGTTCATACAAGCACAGCATCATTAATTAGTCTTCCCAGTTGGTAAAAATCATCATAATCCTGTGGAAGGAAAAGTAATTGGACTAGTCAATAGCAAGAGAAACAATAGCCCATCAATTTCTATTGATCCACCTGCCTCAGATGGCATATACGTAGCATATATGTAACCAGAAATGACTGCATGAGGATCCAGGCCCGTTGCTTCATGCTGTGAGCTGGGCATAAGCAAGAACTGGAGGAACTGCTACATTTCTCACAGCACATAACCTTGTAGGCCCTCCTGAGAGCTGGACATATAAACTCAGACACAGGCATATATTAACTTTTAGGCTGTAGCTACTTCACCCTCAAACATGCAGATAATGTATAAATCCCATCCAGGTGCCTTTTTCTTTCCTTACCTGAAAGGGAGAAAAGCTGGCTGAGATTTCGCTGAATTCCTCCCCCAAAATACATAAACTTTCTGCTCGGCAACCTCTTCTTCTGGGCTGTCCTAAATCTGCCTTCTGTTTATCTGAACAACCCAGTCTATCTATGCTTAATCATAGTCCATTTAGATTTATTTATTTATAACTTAACGAGGAGCAGTTGGGGAAACAAGTGAGGTGTTAGGAACAGCTGATAGAAACTGTCATGCGCTGACCTCCAGCCCCTGCACCATCCCATCACCTCCATCAGAAAGACTGAGAGGTGTTGGAGTGAAACTGAGCCTGGGAAGAGGGGAGTAGAAATGTTGCCCTAAGAATTAGTTGTTTATGTGTTTTTTTCTTTATATTTTCTTTATTTTCCTCAATAACAATAACTTTTCATCAAAGTTTATGCTCCTAGTAATAAATTGAATTAAGCAATTAATTCTCTTTAGAGGAGTTGAGATTCTTTTACCATGATATTGCCACATAAAACATTTTTTTCCTGCAGCACCATTGTAAAATCTTTATTTATTTCTCATGTTGCCCTTTTTTGTCTTCGCCATTTGCCATCACTATCTTTTCATCATGTCCATTTCATCTCAGTCAGCCTTTAAAAAATCTAGCAGCTTATGTTGTCTTTGTGAAAAAATATTTTCTTAGTTTGGAACAGGAATGTACCCCCTGAGATTTTTGAAAGCTTGAATTCCTCCTTCATATGAGTTTATAATGGAAATATGCACAATGCTAAAACACTATGCAATATCTACATGTGATTTGGGCACTTGAGTTTTAAAACTTTCAAAAAACTGCACTCCGGTGATGTACATCCATTATCCTTATCGGCTCATCAAAAGCAAGTGAATTGGAAGCATCCTTTTGGAGAAGGTGGCATGTGGGTGAACATTTGTCAGGCTGAATGTGACTGATGCTATCAGGATGTTAATCTTAGTTCTTGATGGAATTTCAATAGAAAGCAATATATCTCCTGGAAATAATTCTATTTGTACAGAACAAACATTTTCTTCTGTATAAAAATGTACATTCTGTACATTTCAAAGAGTGAGACTTCCTGAAAGTGCTATTGAAAACGAATGATAAGTATAAGGACATGCGCTAGTTGTCAAAAGGAATACAAGTGGTTTGTATTAAATCTGAAGTTCCTGGAAGCTTATGGAGTGATAGAGGACCTACAGCACTACATTCTGCTAGAATACATACCAGCAGGTATGCCTCCCATATTCCTTGAAAAATAAATAGATAAGATAGAAAAAGAAAATATTATTGTAACTATTTTACAGATGGCACAGAGATTTCAGACTCTTGAGAGGACTTTTTTCTCAGATTGTAAGACTAAAGAGAGCAAAGCTCCCTCATTTTTTCAAAGGACTCCAGATAGTAGCCTAGAACGCATGTGGCTTAGGTGGGATTTTGTACGTCTTTCAGAATTGGGAACAGTAGAAGACCTGGTCAGTGAATTTTGACTATTTGCCAAAAAATTTGATATGACTACAGATAAGTTCTGTTGCAGCTGCAACTCCCAGAGATTTTACCTGTGATAGTCTAATCAATTTGAGCACCATCCCTCACATAAATTAACTATGCTTATAGCTACATGATTGGGTATATCTGTAAAGGAACTGTACAGTTTGAAGTTCTGTGCAACTGCAAAGTAGGGAGAAATAAAAACATATTTTATAATATTCTTAGAGTCTCTGGCTGTTTCAGAGTTGCTGCTTTCACTACTTATCTGCCACTAATGTTCTGCACATTCAACTGTTCTACATTATCCTGGAAAAACACATGTACTGACCAAATGCTTGAAAAATAATATTTTGGGGTAAAATATATTCTCTTACTGCATTTCATATTTTTTCTACTTTCAGAATAACTAATGATTAACAAATAGAATACAATCCCTTGAGCACACTAAACAATCTAAATCTCTCATAGAAGTTACGAGGAAAAGAAAATCTGACTTCTTCATTTTTCACGTCACTAATTTAAAAGAAAAAGACATTCGTGCTTTAGCAGCAGGTCATGCTAATGGTAGAATATTTTTCTCCACAGCAATACTAAAGATTTGTATTATTTGGAAATAACTGTAAGTTTGAAAATAAAAATGTGTATAGAATAAGAATGTGACAACCTCAATGTGTGTAGTGAATGGATTTAAAGAGAAAGAAGCACAGGGGAATTCAATCCTCCTCTTTGTGCTAAACCTGTATTTTCATCTTTTTTGTTTGTTTGTTTGTTTGTTTTATTGTGATCGTGAAGGACATTGAAGACAATGACTTCTGAAAACCTATTTATTAATGTTTCCAAAGTGCTACCCTTTCAAGCATCCACACCTTCAATGAAAGTTTGTGGGTCCTGCTGTGTTTTAGCATGTCTGAATAGTTCAATTGCACAAAATTCATCACATAGGATTCACACATGCCACTAGCTCCAGCTTGTTATGGTTTATGACTCCTATCTTAACATTCTCCAGTTTCAGCTTCAAAGTGCAGAGTTTTGAATCATCCTCTCCAATAAAGACTCCCAAACAGACTTCCACAAATTCCAGCAACGACAAAACCACCAACCAGAGTTCACTATATGCAGATATGTCCTCCTGGTGGCAGGAGTGAGAAAAATCAACCATGCAACAGTGCCAGCCACCTGTGACAGATGTATGGAAATATGTTTAGAAAAAAAGAAGGGGAAGAACAAGTCAAAGAAGGAATGACTTCATAGGGACTTTCCCACTACTCCAGGACACAGGTGTTCATCTCCCTTGTCCTTACGAGGGAGAGCAGAAGACAAGGAGGAGACAAGAGATGGAGGAACATCTTGGATTAAAAGTTTGCTGAAGAACTTCCTTTGTAGCAACACAACTGAACAGAAACACAAGAATACACCATATCATTCAGTATCATCTGAGGAATATAAAACTCTCTCCATCAGATTATGACTTATAAGGATCAGGTGATACAAATTTGATAAGTGGTATCTGTACTAATTACTTCATCCTACTCTCCTGGTTAGTTTTTCTTCCCTCTTGAAATAACATAACATTTTTGTGACTAGCACACTAGAATAAAATGTGAACTTCAAGAATGTTAGAGGCTAAATTTAAGAGAGATGTGTAGGCACTTGGCTACTGGGAGTTTTCCTTTTGACTTTAAATCTGCATTAGTTACACTGAAATGAATACACTAGTTCTAGAATTACACCAGTGGAAGATTTTGCTCCAATCTTTGTCATATTTTGAGTGAAAAAGCATAGTCCTGAATGTAAATGTTAAATATTAATATTGAGTTTAAATATACATGAAGGGAATCGCTTCCACATGTTCATAATATGGGTCTAATTTAGGATTTCATTTTAGTATATTAAACCACAAAGACTGGAACTGTTTCATTGTACCATTAATCTCAGAATGCTAGTAGTTGAATTTAATTGCAAGCATTAAAATTGCAGGGTTTCTTTCTATTTCTATCTTTCAACACAACTGGATCTATTCCCTGTGTTGCAAATGCCAAAACCTATTTACATTGTATAATGGAACATAACCTTACATTTATGTGATATCTGTATCAATTCCTGAAGAAATAGCTTCAAGTACTTAAATGCAGAGATGTGAAATTGTAGAGATAGGAGAAGGAAACCAGCAAAGATCTCCATTCTGTACTACTAAAGTGAATAGAGATTTTGAGTTTGACACCAAGGAAAGTCTCGATACTGGGTCTAAATGTAATCACAAGACTTCAGGTCATGTGAATAAACAGGAAGGAATCCGACTGTGGAATTTACAAGTAAAATGAAAAAGGCCCAAGCAGTTTAGTGCTCATATTTTGAGCACCAGAGCATCTGTATCAGTTGGTCAGTTGTAGTAAGTGAATCACCAGAAAGAGAAAAAGAAGGAACAGGAGGATAGAAAAATAAATAAATAAATAACTACCCTTAATAAGGCAAGAAAGAAGAGAGAAAAGGGATGAGGACCTAAAATTTTGAGTATTTTTTTGAGCTCTTGCTGACAATGAAAACTTGATTTGACTGCATTCCTCTTAAACAGGAGATTTCTTTTATTTAGACATCTCTATATTTTTTTTTCCATACTAGTATCTTCAAGCTGTATTTGATGAACAATCCTACATATGAAAAATGGCAATAATAAATATCTGGGTTTTTTTCTTTGTCTAAAGAAGATCAAATAGAGTTTATCAGGCAGAATAAAATAGTACAAATGGAAGTAAAAAACCTGAACCAAAACCCATCAAGCAAACTAATCTAAACTGAGTATCTTAACCTCATTTTCTTGCATCAACATAAATTAGGCAAGTTCATGTTTTTAAAGGATAATTTTGTTTGTTCTGTTTTTATGCCTGGCATCTTCTTTTCAGTTGCTCAGCATGTTGTGGAGTGCTAGGCAACAGTGAAACAGCCTCTCTCTGGTCCTGGTTCGTATTGTATTTCTTATATAGGCATGAGAGAGAGCTTTAGGGGAAGGAGAAAAAAAAAAGGAAGGAAGAAAATTTTCTTTATTAGTTCTGCACCTATATTTCTCTTCAGTGTGGACACAGACTGAATCGGTTTAGATGTACTATCTCTGATCTTTTCTCTGTGCACCACTGTTGGAGAAAAACTATCCTATATTTAGTTGGCCCTAGGAACAACTTCCTCTGTTGCATGTGTTTCACAAGGACTTAGTGCAGACCTACCTGCAGAAATCCCACAGATGGACACCACAGTACAAGAGGGACGTGGAGCTGCTGGAGAGAGTCCAGCGCAGGGCTACGAGGATGATCAGGGGCCTGGAACATGTGCCCTATGAGGAGAGGCTGAGGGAGCTGGGCCTGTTCAGCCTGGAGAAGAGAAGGCTGAGAGGGGACCTGATATGTGTCTATAAGTACCTCAAGGGAGGCAGTGAGGAGGATGGCCTCTCAGCCAGGATGGAGCTGGCCACTCCAGTGAGGAGTGCTGGCCTCTTTTCACTGGTGGCCATCGACAGAACTAGAAGAAACGGCCAGAAACTAAAGCATCAAAAGTTCCACAGGAACTTAAGGAAAAAATTCTTAACAGTGAGGGTGACAGAGCGCTGGAACAGGCTGCCCAGAGAGGTTGTGGAGTCTCCTTCTCTGGAGATCTTCAAAACCCGCTTGGATGCAGCCCTGTGCCACGTGCTCTAGGTGACCCTGCGTGTGCAGGGGGGTTGGACTAGATGACCTCCAGAGGTCCCTTCCAACCCTAAGCATTCTGTGATTCTATGAGATGGATGTCACAGAAGTTTCATGTCTACTTATTTGAGCAGAAATCAGTCATCATAAAACTATAAATGCACAGTGCCTTGATTTCAGAGGCAGAGAGGTAGATAAAGAGACTGAGAGAGAAATTTCTGCGTTGACTGAATAGCTTTATCATCTGGACAGTGCAAAACCAAAAACAGCTAGTTCCACACAGCTGAGGAGACAGCCTATTACTTTATATCAAGTCCATCAGGTCACGTCAAACTGGTGCTGCTATCAAGCACAATGCATTATTGCATGGCAGACTGAGAAGTGATGCAATTCAGAGCAACTTTCCAGTGACTGCCACCAGGCTGCTCTATTCAAGGAACTGAGAAGTGTGTCATATTAAAGCTGTCATTTCATCCCATTTCCTTTTGAGTTTTGTGCTGTGTTTCTCAACTGCAGTGGAGAAATAGACAATATTTTTACTGTAATTTTCCCCCGAGAACTAGGCATTGTGGAGATACCAGAAAAATATTGCTTGCTTTGGTGACATTCATAGCCAATATCAAAGTTGAAGTGCTAAAGATCTCCTCAAAGAACTAAAAATAAAAATAATAATAAAAAACAAAAGCCGGGGTGAGGAGGTAGGCAGCAAATGCATGGGATTAGCTCAGCCTCAAACTTCTCATTGCATCTCAAACTCATGGTGAAATTTTCACCATGACTAGAAAAAGTTTAGAAACCACAGAGTAAACTATTCATCCTGGCGTATTGAAAATTTAGTGTTTTGGGGTTTTGCCTCAAATTCTACAGATAATAGTGCCAGCTCCTACCAGTGTAGATGGATATCATTCAGAATTACTATATCTTGTTGTTGATACATAAAAACAAGCATAGAAACAGAAATGCTGGCATCAGTTTTAATTTTTAAAAAGGCTTCGTATTAAGGGATAAAATATGGTTTGAATATAAATATCACTTTTCCATCACAAGTCATAGAAGGTCATGTTCTTGCATCCTGGATGCTAATATGTTTTCCAGTTTTGTAGCGAATCCAAGACTCCAGGTACCTGCAGATCCAGCATTATACTGAAATTGAATTTTGCTGTGCTCATGTTTATAGCATTTATTTCAGCCCACATCGATCTCTCACTCACCAAGCCTACAGCTATGTTGAAGGGGAGAAGAAAAAAATCAAACTTAAGCAAAATACGGGTTTATTTTTGTGTGCTGAATATAAAAAGGAGCAAGAAGAGATTCAGGAAAGATTGACAGTTAGACCGGATATTGGACAGCAGAAAAAAAGTTAAAAAAAAAAAAAAGATTCAGTTTAAAAATCCCTAGATTATACGAAGCATGACTTTTATGTAAAATTTCAGAGCCCATTACCATTCATACTTCATGGGCAATTATACTTGCTAAAACTTTAAAGTATTTACATTTAATGATTTTTAGTCAAAGAATGCATAGAAAATACTGTAACGTTTAAGTAATATGTTTATATAAAGAAGATGTGATTGCTTTTGCTTTTCATTTGTTGAGTTAATCTGGATTTCTAATTAACTGCTCAGCTGAACACCAAAACCACTAGTGTTCCTCCCTTGACATTATTCATCTAATGCTTGCTGAACGCTATTGTTAACAAGTTGCATTGTTAGCATCAAACCAAACTCTGCAACATAAAACCTGATAGTCCTGGTTCTCTGAATCTGTAATTTAGTTCTTTCTCCCAGTTACAAAATATACTCAAATGTCTGATTCTTTAGAGATCTGTAAAGAAACAATATTATAGTGATTTATATAATAAAAATTTTGTCCGTTCACAGGATCAAGGTCAGTTTCAGTTGTGAATTTCTTCCAGGAGATTTGGTGTTTTAAAAAAAGATAGAGAAATTAGACAGGTTTGCCAAAAAGAAATACAAACAGAGAAATTGGATAGACTTGTCTGATTTGTAGGGGAATCACAGAATCACAGAGTGGTTGAGGTTGGAAGGGCCCTCTGGAGATCATCCAGTCCAACCCCTCTGCTCCAGCAGGGACACCCAGAGCACATGGCACAGGGTGGCATCCAGGCGGGTTTGGAAGATCTCCAGAGAAGGAGACTCCACAGCCTCTCTGGGCAGCCTGTGCCAGGGCTCTGTCACCCTCACAGAAAAGAAAAAAAAAAAGCAAAAAAGCCTTGTCCTACAGTTTTCAATCAACATTCTGGCCATCTATTTATGCTTAACACAACACTGTATTACAAATACCTAGTTTGATTTCTTGTCCTTTTGTAGTTTATCACTTGGCAAAAAACATTTTACATGAGGTTATTTTTGCTCTTATACCCTTAATGTTCTGCTGTGTTCAAAACAGGACCTGAATATCTCTTCAACTGTAAGCTATATATGAGTCACACAGGATATGTTCAGATGTACTTATTACAAAACATAGGCTTAATCAGTTCGTTAAGGTGAGGCCTCATTCTTTTTTTTTATGTTTTGTGTGATTGTTAGTTATTTGCTGAATGCTAAATTCAAGAAAATGAGTAAGAGGAGCTTGTAGTATGCAGTTCTCCCAGTTATTGGATGAGTATTATAATGAGTTTTTTTTCCATTCACCTCAAGATAGTTTACCAAAATGGAATAGACAATAAGTCATTCTGTCATAATATGGTAACTTTTCTTTTCTTAATATTTAATTCCCAAGAGTAAAATCTTCCCTAACCTACAGAGAAAAAAAAAGTAAAGCAACTCCAAGATTTTTATTTTAAATTTTTATGCTTCCAAAATATTTCTCCTCTCTCCTTTCCTCCTCTTTTTCTTCCTCTCACTGAACATTTCATTGCCTATTCTGACAAAATCCCACTGCTCAAATCTGAGGTAAAATAAATTGGTTTAACCCTGTTGGGAGTTCAATTCATGAGTAATATCTATATATGTTATCAAAATTATTATTGTACCCAGAAATTATTATTATAGCAATTAATTAGCAATAATTAAATTAAAGCAGTATCCTTATCACATTAATAATGAATACTTGAATCTTATAGGCAATTTATTTTTGCATATTACTCATATAGTGTCATCCTGGCTTCCCTGAAAACCCCTACTGCTCTCATACATGCAGCTCCAGGACATTTGTGAGAGCTCATTGTCCTGCTTTTCCCTCTAGAACCCTATATATCTGCCAAATTCTAAACAGGAAAAGGTATTTTCAGCTGTGTAGCTAAATGAGTATTTACAGAAAACGCTCACTGATCTTTTTCTAGCACTGGCTACTATCAGACTTGCTTCAATCCAGTCATGGATACAAGAGTACAATTATAATTCCACTAGCTCAATTAAGAATCTAAAAATGATAGTAAAGTTCTCTGGAGCCTTCAGCTGATTGGAAAGTTATACCTTTAAAAGAAATATTAAAAACTACAACCACAGAAATAAGCAATGGAACTTATAATTGGCTTAAACACCTTAAATGTCATTGAAAAAGTAACTAGTTAGAGATAATAAGAACTATGTCTGAAGAGTACTGAAAGAGTTAGGTGTCCAAAATTACCTCTATTCTAATATATTATTTCCATAGGTTTTCTTTTTAAATATATATTTGCCAATAAATCAATTGCATTGTGAATTTTTTATTATTATTGGCAAAATCAGTGACATTTTGTGAAAATTCACAACTTCACAAAATTCTTTCACAAAAGAAAATTTATGATCTATTTTTCATTCTTTTTAACACAGAAAGAATTGAATTGTATAATCTTTGTATCAAAAGAAGGAATTTCACCATGATTTAGAGAATTTCCCTGGTTTAAGGTTGCTGATTTTTTTCTTAACAGCAAGCACTACTCTACTGCATTCATATATGTGAAGCTGCTTTAGTGGAAACAGAAAATTTTGCAAAAACAATTCAGGTTGCTTAAGTACTTTTCATAAAATCTATTCCTAAAAAATTTGTTTGGAATCCTACTTTAACATGTATGTAAAGAGATGTGGTAACGTTGTTATGGGTGTTTTGTCTTGCTGCTTTTGATTTCCCCAGGATACTAACAATTAAATAGCACATCAACAACCTGCAGCAGCACCACTGTAAAAAAGAATCTGATGATTAACTTCAGAAATGGTATGGCTAGTGTTCCCTGCACCTGTAACCTGCAGAACACTTATTATGCCTTGATAATCATGAATTATTTGTAATCTGCAAAGATTCCTTTATCTGATGAGAGAAGATCAAGTATTTATAACTTATGTGGGAAGCAAAAGGTAACCATGAGGGAATCCCTGAAGTTAATAATTTGTCTGCCTGGTCATTTTTAGGTATTGCTGTGTAGGAATGTGTACTTTCAGAGATACTGAGAGTCAAACGTGGATCCTTTAAAGCAAGTATTCTTTATATGCCCCTTTTAAGCATAAGGAAGCATGAAGGGAAAAGTGCAATACAATCTCTGAAAGAAAGAAAAAAAAACAATCAGAAAATATCCATTAATGAAATGAGAGGCACATTTCAGGTTTTATGAATACATCTGAAAAATCCCCAGGGAAAAGCCAAAGAAATGATGCAACAAAAAGAATCACAAAACCTGTATATACAGGCTGTATATATATGCACAGCATGTGATGTTGCAGTCTACAGAGTAGCTGGAGGCCAGTGACCGGTCAGTAAGACTTGGTTTTATTCCATGGCATGATGAGAGCTCCCTGAGCTGCTCCTCTCCACTCATAAGCTGGCACAGGTGCAGGATGCTTATGGAAGGTTGCCTTCTGTAAATCAGTGACGTGCTTCAGCATAGCTGCATGCTGCTCAGGCAGGAGCAAGACACTTGCACGGCCAGGAAAATGCAGAGTAGAGCCTGCAGGTGGTGGCTGGTATGTTTGTCAGGGACCTCACCTGTGCCAGGCATCCACCTGCTGCCTTCCTGCTTCCAAAGACTTCACTGCAGACAGATGGTGTGAACCGCAATTAGCTGGGCAGCATAAGTGGCACCCACTTGTATCTTAGCTCTTCTTACCTCCGAAGCAGCTGTTCTCTATGTGACAGCAAACCAGTCACTAAAAAAAAGAAAAAAAAGCAAAAAAAAAAAAAAAAAAAAAAAGAGAGAGAGATTTCTTTACATTGCTCATTGCTGTGGCTGCCTATTTGAGATTGGTAGCAAGGTTCACACTCTGCTGTTCCTTTGAAAATAATTACTCTGATGGATGGCACCTTAGGGATTTTAAGCAGAGCAGAATGATGACTAGCTGGGATCACACCAGCATATTTCTTCGGCTGATGAAAACAAACAATTTGAAGATCCAGTGGGACTAAAATTCTATAAAAAAGAGCTTGATCCCATATAATCATTCATGAGTTATTCTTTATCATTATTCTGGATATTTCTGAGGCTAATGGGAAGCGGATTTTATTCAAGGCAAGGAGCATGAAAAAGGGCAGAAATGAGGTGAATGAACTGCACAAGTTATATTAGCAGATCCTTGTTCACATTTCATGAGCCTATTTTACAGGACAGTAGACTTTATTGAAATGTGATGAATTTAAACTGGATACATTTTGATTCTTAAACAAATACACACAAATTTCCCTCACAGACAAAGTAAAAGGAACTCACTTCCACACTATTAGACAAAAAAAAAGGCTGATGAAACCTCTGTCTGTATGAGGATACTTGAAAAGTTGCTAAAATCAATGAAATTAAAGTTTTGGTAACTTGAAATTTTTTTCCAGAGTTACTGTGAGAAGTTATCAGACAGAGAGAATTGTTCTGGTCTCCATTCTACCATCTATTACCTCTTTTGGGCAGGAAAATTAAAGCTGGCAATTCACTTCACCTTTCTTAGTTTTCGTCCACTTCCATCTTTTATCTGAAGTAAAAAATAGCTCTGGATATGGGTTTGCAGAGCATCTAACACAATGATACCTAGGATTTAGCCTATAGGTTGTGACAAGAGCCACCTCAATGCTACCCCAACACACCATGAACTTAGGAACCTCAGCTCAGAGTACCAGCTGATTAATCTCACGATGTTTTTTTAGGCACTCTTTATTATTGTTTATATGTTGGTGACACCCAAATACTGCTGGGCTTTCTGTCCTCTTTTATACACAGCAAATGACAGACACTGGATTTAAAGACAGCTACACTCGTAGTTGGCTTTGCAGATATCAGGCAGAGAGGGAAGATTATTGCTTGTTTGACAGTTAGGTATATGAAGTATATAAAACTTCAGGACTTGACTCAGATAAATACAACTTGTACTGACTGAACTTAGCATATCTGAAGTGAGCTGTAATTGACTTACCAAAGGTCACCTATGATCTCCCTATATACCTAACAATACATAATATTAACTTTCAGCAAAAGTCCATCTTTTAAGCAAAAAAAATACATCAGCATTCTATTGTCAACCAGAGTACAACAATACCATCTGTCTTTTATCATATATTTTTCAAAATTCAGTCATCAGATTGTTTTGCTAATTGAGTCTGTTCCCAACCATATGAGTTTCCTTTGATACATAACTCTACTTGGTATTCTCATAATCCTGTTATTCCATAGTCAACACCTTTAACTCTGTTCTGTGACATACTAGCTGAAAAACTTTCCATAAAATCTGAAAAATGGAATATGGTAGTTATATTCTATTTCTTTTGACAGGACTAACCCTCAGAGAGACAACAGGAAAGGACTTTGAATCTCAGTGACACCTGAGAAAACCTTAAGGTGGGTAAATAGCAAAGTACATTACGTGCATTGCTCTAGATATGTGCCACAAAAAAGTTTGCTGGATATAGCAAACAGAACGTCATGAGACATCTTTGTACAAAGGAAAGCTTCTGAGTTTGTCACTTTAGCTGTAATGTAGACAGATGTTTGAACACAAGCTTACACACATGAACACCCACTGCTCAGTTGTTTAGGGTATGGTATATTGTCTATTCCTTAAAACAAACAAACAAAACAAACAAACAAACAAAAAAACAGATGTTCAACTTTTGACTCTTAGCTTAGTATGGCATGTATTGGCAGCTCAAACTCTTTTATCAGTCACTACCACTTAACAAAATCATGACGAGTTTTTGGCAGAGGTGGCATTGCTGGGGCTGAGGATGCAGATGTTTCTACAGACCCCAGGTACCATGGTCCCCATCTGCCCTCTATGCAGGCTCTATAGGAGCCCAAATGAGACAGAAAGCAAAGAATGCACAGAAATACTTCTTCCCTAATTTGAAAAGTTTAGACTTGCCTCCAGGCTGAGACTCTTTTTCCTTGGTCAATTATTGATTAGAAATGTTGGTAATTTCATATAGCACCAAATTCAAATTCATGCCATTTTTAAATATAGCAGGATTTCAACTTATTCTAAGTCTCTTCTAGGCCTCAGAAGAATGAAACCTTACATTCTAGTTCATCTTCCTCCCAGAGGAAAGTCAATCTCCACTGCAGTATATTCAAGTTCTAGGAAGCATAAAAATAAAGAAACAATATGTGGGAGTATCCCACTTCATCATGAACTACTTGAGGGAGTTAATAACTTTAGGTGATAAATATTTTTCCTATCTTGAAATAAAGTCAAAACAAAATTAAACTGTTAATTGAAACTCTTATTTGAGTCAATGCTTTATAATATACATTAATTAATATGTTTTTCCTTTTCTGTTATTGTTTGGGCCCATCTATAGATTTACAGCTCACACTGCAGTAGCATTTCTCCGACCTGCCCTATCTTCTCTGCCTACAAGTTTACATTTCAATTAGATTTCCAGGTTAGTAATTAACTCGGTACGGAACTGAGTACTGTGTAGTTCCAGCATGTATGGAAGCATAACTCATTATCTGATGCTCTTGCTGCAGATATTTTGAAAGAGAGAACTAGTATACCTCAGGGTCTGCAGGCCTAGCCTGCACAGAAACAGTTGAGTAGAACTATTTCAAAATATTTTAAAAAATCTACATTCTGTCAAATGGCTGTGCTATGATTAATGTGCATTGCCCAGTTTCCTGGCTTATTTACTTAGCCTGCTACTCTTTCACATAAGCCAACAGCTTGGCATGTGTTTAAGAAATCATTTGAGTCCTCTGACCACAATATTCTCAAGTTTTTCCCTTGTCTTTAGCAGGCAAAGTCAGGAAGCATTGTTACTGCCATCTGCCCTTACTCTTTTAATCCTGGGAGATGCTACAAAACAAGAAAAGAGGCAAAATAGACCCCTGTGTGGCCACTTATATACTTCCACACAAAATTATTAACTGACAAAGACAGAAAGTCAGGCTGGTGACAAAAGGATGGAAAAACATTAATTTAGCCTGATCTGTGTAAAACAGGCCATATTATCTCATCTGCTGGTTTCCATCAGACCCACAGCTTCTAGGAAATCTATAATCTTACTCCTTTAAAGAGCATTTGGATTACTGTCTTTTCTCCTGGAAAACAAGAGCAGACACTCATGAACTTTATGTGGTGACAGACTGGGCACAAATCCCTACACTTGTCCTAGCGAAAAAAAATTTACTGTGGCATCTAGAGCTGGGAAGTAACTATTTATTCTAGGGATACTTTCATTTCTTAGCATGTTGATCTGTCTGTATTTTTCTGCCCATGAATAATGTATTTAACCATAACTGTTTCAAAACCCACTAAGCTTTAAGTTCAATTTACTGAATAACATTGAAACTGTCTTAAAAAAAAAAAAAAAAAAAAAAAGTGTTGTAAAGAAGAGACCACTCCTTTTCCTCAGGCTAATCTCAATCAATACATGATACAATTAACAGATTAACAGGATTTATAGAAAAGTGATTATAATAGTCACTGAGAACAAAACAGTATATTACTGCTGCTGCAATTGTTAGGCAACTATCAGGAAACTTAGACTTCCAATGACCAACTGAGCCTGAAAAACTGTATATTTGAAGATTTATGGAGTTTTCTACTGTAATTCTTCCACTGAGCAGGTATGGAGGGAGGGTGAAATCAAAGTGACTTCTATACAAACCATTGCTGGACAAGACAGAAGAAAAATCTGTTCTCAGAGCTTTAGACATCTGCTGGAATACCAAATAGACAGAAAAATAGCCCAATAGTCTTGATGATTTTCAACCCCTAAGCACATTCTTGTTTGTTATCATCTTTCTGTATGATAAAAAAAAGAGATTTACTTTATATTACTTTGAAGTTGCTCTCAAGTCGCTTTACTGCAGTAACATAAACTGCTCTAGTATCTTTCTTTTTACTACTTCATAATCTATAGAAGACATTGATAATTGAAACATGCTTTCATTAAAACTCTTGACACAGAATTTATATCATGCTGACTAATAGAAAAGCAAAACCTCCTCAAAAGCACAAAGGGTCTCAGAGTCAGATATATTTTGAGACATGACTGTTAGCTATATCATGTTCTCAGTGAATATTTTTTTCCAGGAAAAAAAAATATTGCTTCTAGATAACAGTATTTTAAACAGTAGAAACTTGCATTTTTCATAGCTCTTTTAGCACAACTGTAAGCTCTGTAGGCTAGGCAGTACCATGTAAGTACCTACTTTACATGTTTCACACTGATAAATACTAGCCTTAATTTCTTCAGTAAGTCAATTAATCTGTCCTATTCACAGTAATGGAAACTTCAGGCTGCACCGTTGCAGAAGAGATGTGATCACATGGTGCAATAAATTTCTGTTTAATCAAATTCAAAATTGAAATTGAAAAATTTTGTTTAGAATGAGCAATAGATGTTCCCTTCTAGTTTAGGAATTATTATTTTTTTTTTTCAGTGAAGTAAATCCTGGGAAATCCTAAAGCATTTAATCCACTATGTATTTTAATTTAAGATAGTTTGCATCCTAGACTTTACGACTCATAGACACTTTAATTTACTCTATATCCCCCATTAATATATTTCCCCTTGCAATCAATGCCCCTAAACCTATGGCAACGTAGACAAACTATTCTCCCAATGTATTATCCTGTTGTTATTAATTATAGAGCCTTGTTTTCTTTTATCATGAATAAAATAAAATATTAATTTATTTCCCAAAGATTGTGTAGGTCTTCTTCTGATACACCTCTGTGTTGCTAATCAGTACTTAACAAGGACATACAAATCTCTGAGGGCTATTTGTCTAAACCAACCATAGATGTTTTCACAGATCAGTTTGCTCTCAGTCTTTTAGTACTGTTTGACTCTTTTGTTAAATCAGTTTCAAAATAACTATGGAAATCTTATCTTTACAGGTTTACTACCAAAGACTAGATACCGTACTAACTGGTGCACAAAATATTCTTTCTCATGACAAATGCAATGGAGAGAACTCTATCTGCAAGATATGTTTCTCAACACACTGAATATATAAATTGAGATGTGGGTATTAAATATTATTTATTTCTACAATCCAATTTTTCAATGATTGGTGAGACATTTTTAATGTTAAGCTCCTTGGGACTGAAAACAACGTTCTCCTAGATGAGCATTTTTCTCTCTTCCTTAGGTTTTGCCATTAACACAATAGTGAAGTTCACTGCCATTTTGTACATGCACAAATGAACTGAAGAGATACCAAAAGGAAGATGGAGATATAAGTATCATATAAAAACATACTGAACTCCCAAGTAATATATATCATTCTCACATTCTCACAATGTGGTACCCACAGTCTGGAACAGTTATGTTAGTTTTGAGGATACATGGATTTTTATTCGGATTTGGATCCTGCGTTGTTTGTTCATATGTCTGTATGGTTATACTGTTCTTGTGCTATATAAAGTCCAAAAATTCTCACTTGATTCCTGAAGTAAAAAAAGCTGAGGCCTGAAGTAGTCATTAGCTCCTAGATTTGCATACTTTACATGGGAAGAGTGAAGATAACTTTGTTTTGCTCTTTGTGATTCATTAAAATGTTTTTCTCAAAGCATAAGTAAATATTTTTCATGTATACATTCCTAGAAAAGATATAAATCCAGACAGATTTGAACTTACCATAAAGATCAGGTATTTCTGTTGCCTTGGCTTTCTTTTCTTTCCTGAAGGAATGTAACAATTAAATAGTGGTAAATGTGCATAAGTTAATATATGTTTAAATGATTAACATGATATTTTAAGCATGAAGTTCTTTCTGAAAGTACTTTCATAACAGGTGTAATTCCATTCAATTTCACATGAATAACAAACTGACGAAAATTGGACAAATGGTGAGTGTTTTTGAAATAAAATGGTTCAACAGGTCATTTTAAGGTTATCATTTCATATTCTTCTCTGCCACAGAAGATTAATCTTAAACAACTTAACTTACTCTTGTGACTTGAAAGAAATTGATTATATATTTAAAAGCAACAGCATCATATTCCTTTCACCACCAGCAGAAGGATTTCCCTAAGTAAACACAGAAACCACAAAAATATACACCCTGTCTTTTCTATTTCCAGGTAATAATACAAATATAAAATATGTTTCTTTCCCCCAAAGCTCCCCCAAAGTTGTCGCTGCATTGGACTTTTACTAGAAAAACAAGTTGGAAAGCAAAATACTCTTCTCTATAACAGAGCAAAATCTATGCAGTGTCTAAGTTTGTGTACATTTATATTTCAGAAAAATGGGTCTAAACTGTGATTAATTCAATAAGGCATACTAAACAAATCACTGCTTGTGTAAAAATGCAGTAAATAAAACCAGCGGTGGTTCCCAGATGAATTGCATATGTACAAAGACCTTGGATGACAGATTGCTATCTGGCATTTTAAGTGCAGGCATGACAGTGAGTTAAATATGTGTGTAATTCTGCAGCTTGCCTCACAGTTGCCAGTGGTCCCAATGTGATAGGAAGAGTCCAACCTTTTTTAATGACTGTAGCTGGTGGCTGAGGTCCCTGCCCGACCTCTGGAGTGGTTCTTACATGCTATGGTCTCCAGAAACAGATCACCCAAATGCATCAAAGATCCCAATGACCTGAATTTGTCCTATTCTTTGGAAACAATGCCTCTGGCAATTTCCAGCGCTCTTAACTTGGCTGTACTTTTCACATGGCTGTTTTGTTCATGCTGCAAGTAAAGCTCAGGACTCGCTCATCGTTAGAGTGAGGCTTCTGTCAACATCAGAGGCGGGGTGGGCATCTAGCTCCAAGCTGTGGGGTCTAATTCCAAGCTTTCCCTTCCTTTTCCCTTTCCTCTCCTCTCCTCTCCTCTCCTCTCCTCTCCTCTCCTCTCCTCTCCTCTCCTTTTCATTATGTCTTTAGGTCTTTTTTTTTTTATTATTCAAAAAATGCAATAGAAGGATGGCATTTATTCATTATGCATTAAAGGTGACATTTTCACATCCCTACAGTTCTGAAATTAAATTCTGTCTCATAGTTTAGCAGGGGAAAATGACTCTGGCTGATTTACATCTACAGTTTTTTTCCTTTTCTCTGTATTACCATGGTACTTTTGTATCCAGTGGCATTTGCTATGAGAATCAACTGTTCATTGACCAAGAGATGACTGGATACAATTATTTAATGGACAAACTTGTACTTCTCCTTTAAATCAGAGAAATATTTTACATTTCAAAGAAAATGTATAAGGTATGATTACTTATTTTTAATTATTGACTATTTACTAATAGTATTTAAGATCAGATTCCCAGCTCTGTGGCTTAGTTCAGATCCCGCTGCGTTCCGATAACATTTCACAACCAACCTTGGAGAACAGTGAAAGAAAAAACCCAAGTATGCCCATCTTTAAATGCAGGTGCACTGGAGGAGTGATTCTATCTTTGTTTTTAGGAGGGAAAAATTACTGTTGATAAAGTCATCTTCCAGACAAGTACAGGTGAGATAAGCAAAAACATAACTACATTAAAACCGCTGAAGTCTTTATTTAGAAAGTTATTACGTTAATAATGAAAAATTAAAATAACTGTTCACTTGCTTTTATTATCATTATTTCAGTAGTGCAATCATCATTAATATTTAGTATGGTTACCAGCTCTCCCCTTTTAGTCACTATAAACTATGCCTGTGCCTTCATACTGATTTTCATCTTGTTTCCATAAATTTTTGAAATTCTGTCTATGTTCAAAAATTACAGAAAATAGGTTTAGAAATAATGTGGTCAGCTCATTTATTTGCCTTTTTTGCCAAAGACAAACTTGTCCTTACTTAGCCTCACCTGGTATAAATGCCTCTAACCTCAAAGGCTAACCATAACTAACTTTAAAAACCCTTAAAAATTGTCTCTTTTATCCTTGCTGCTTATGTCAGTTTCATTTATCTATTTGGGGAAATAAATGTCTCGTATAGGTCTTTAATAGGTTACCTAATCTTAAAAATAAAATGGTATACAGGCACTAATTTTGGCAATAAAAACAATGATTTTAGTGCTTAATGCTGCATTCTTATTTTTTTTTTAATATTTCTCCTTAATTTAAAATGCTAAGCCCAACCTTCTACAGTAAAGTATATATTACTATTATATTATTATTAGGTGGGCTGCATGCCAATGTTTTCAGTTAAAACATGAGTATGTATCCCTGACCCAGTCTGGGGCATACTCACAAGAGACCCCTATGAATTTTCAGTTCCTGAATGAGTTAATGAAACATAAAAACTTAGTGAAATTAACTACTGATCTTTTCAGTGAAATGCCATGGATGGAATGAATGGTATATTGATTGTCATGAGAAAATAATTTAATAAGCTTCAAATGACTCTGGGGAGTCTAGGTGAGCAGTTATGGAAGACCCAGATACGAATTTTTGTAAATCCTCTGAGATGATAGAAAATGTTTAGCCAGAAGAACTAGAAGTGTTAAACAAAAGCTGCAACACAAGAAGATTTAGAGGAATTGCTCTGATTTCCTTGCATCTTGGAGGTGGCAGTACACATGTATTCCAAATTATAATGATGGACCATATTTGGAGTAAAAAAAATCACTCAGGTTAGAATATGGCATTAAAGAAAGAAAGTCAAAAGCCTCCTGTGAGAATAAATCTTACTTTCCCAGCAGCCATCCAGTAAGTTTGAAAAAAGCCTTACTTCCTGATCTGCCGTACACTTTTGTCCAGATAAGTGCAATAAGTATCTTAACACATTAAAGCATGTTTGTCCTCCACTATCTTCTCTTCCCATCACTATGATCAAAGTCTTCTGTAATTCATACTGATTCAAGATTTGCTCAGTTTTTCAGAAAAATTGAAAATATTTTTGACAAAGAAAAAAAAAAGGAGAAAAGAAAGAAAAAGCTCTTAAATCCTCTACGTAGCTCCTTTCAAATCATGTCACTTATCAATAATGACATGTAATCACATGTGAAAATTCTGGCAAAAGAGAAAAGGTTTTAAAAAGTTACAGTCTAATGAATATGAATGTCAATATCACAGACACATTCCCTGCAGAATCTCGACTATGTTGGATTCTAGGAAAAGCATCCTCCTCTTAGGAAAAGCGAGACGTGAACATTTCCTTTAGTTACTGGTAGTCATGAAGCTATTACCCGGTCTGTTTGGTATGCATCTGCCTCATTCACTTGTTTATGTCGTTAACAGCTATAATTAGACATAATCATACATGGTGTCATGTTGCATTGAAAACATAGGAATTAGGAGATTATTTAAAATTTGTTTTAAAACATTAAAAGTTGTTTTAAAGCATTACCTATTCTAAACAATAACAACAACAACAACAACAAAAATGTTCAAAAAAGTCCCTCATTCTAATATATTCAAATTTCTATAAATCCCATCAGGAGTTTCGAGAAGACAAAGAATATGGAACAGGGTTCAAGCTAACAAAAGAAATGAGTTCTCCTCACTAAATACTGCATTGATCCTTTAAATTAGTGGTACTGTCTGACCATTACTGGCTAAGTATGTCTTATTAGATCACTCAGCAGTGCAGAAGAATAGACTGATATTTTTCATATCTCAAAATACAAGATATGTTGAGGATTGGCAATCATTGTGGACTAAATACGCCTTTCCCACCGAGCAGGTAATCTTTAGATTTTCGATTTCCTGTATTGATATCTAGAGTAGGTCTTTGTGAATGAATAAAACTTTTATAGAAACTTTCAGAGTAGAAAAATGCTCTTCTTTTTTGGTAGGATCTCTCTTATTTTTAAGGGTTTTCAGTAACAAAACCCAGTAAAACCAGAGGACCATTACAGAGTCTGCAGGAAAATTTCCATCACACATGTTAAAAAATAGGAGCTTATAACAAATTAAAATAAAATGTTTGAAACTTGACAAATTCACACTCTTTATGAGGAGAAGACGGAGAAATCTCTGAGCAATCACCCTAAAACCACCATGAAAAAGATTTTAAGCAAAGTCAGCATGGACTGCAGAGAGCAGACTGCCTACAACCTGGCCAACTCTTTGCACCCAGTGAAAATTCAAGCTAAATCTTTTCCACCATTCTTTTTTAAAAAAGGTGGTATTAGCATTTAGTGCTGAGTAGTTGGCTGAGCCTCCACTCTCACAACATACTGCCCAAGAATCATCAGTAATCACATGCTGGGTAATTCCTTTTGCTCATTGTCAATTACAGCAGCAAAAAAGTTTAGAGTTTTATTTTTGAAATAAAGTATTCCTCATTTTTCCCATTTTTTGCTAAGCTTTGTAGTGTTTGATTGATTGATTGTCAGTACTTACAAACATCGGGGAGCAAGGACGAAAATGGGAGGAAGAGAAGAAAATAGAGTAACTATTTGCCTTTCCTTCACATGAATTCAAGTATTTCACATTTCAGGGTAAGCTGGTAAAGTACTGAAGGTGCTTCTCAGTTTTCCACATTTCAGTCTATGCTACTAAAGGTGTGTCTCATATCAGTCTTTCGTCCTTTTTCGATTATCACAGTTTTTTCACCTTTGTGCACAGAGACATAAATACCAGAACCCTCAAAATGCAGGAGACGTGATGGACAGACCTTGCCATATGGTTAAACAGAATTTGTCAGAGCTTAGCGTTCCCAGGGTAGAGAGAAAAGTGCTCCATTACTCATCCTTTAGCCTTGGCTCTCGTGTATGCAATATCACTATTTCTGAGTGCATTGACCAAATGTGATTATTGCCATCCTACTGTAAAACATTTGTTCTGAAGGTTTCTGTCTGTATTACCTGGATAAACCAATTCTTCAAGTGATTCAGATGACAGCTCAGACATAGTCCTGCTGTTGTTTGGCAGGTGAAACGTTTATCTGTGAATTTGGTCTTAGTATATCCACTGCAAGAGGGAAGAGATAACACGATGATATCATGGAATGTCTAATGTCTGTCTGAAGCTGGTGTTTTTGTCCTATGATGTGTCTTCCTTAACCAAAATAAGATCACTGTCCCTACTTATATAACTGACACCCCACACAGATGCTGTGTGGAAGTCTTACTTCTAACATACTTCTAGTGTGTTATTTTGAGAGATTCAGTTTCATCAGATGCAACAGTAATATTTATGCAAAAAGGTGAATGTAGAAAAGCTTTTCTTGGAATGCTTAATGTGTGAGTAAGCACCAGACAGCCTAGCTAAAAAGGTTTTATATCCAAATCTGGTGCCCTGAGTTCATTTTTTTGGTTATTAGTATAAAAATTATTACACTAATTTAGACACAGCCCCCCAAAGTTTCTTGATGACTTGCAGTAAGTTATGCAGTGTATGCTCTCATGTCCTTTAAAAGGGTCAAACTGCAGAAATTTGCCATTTAGATTATGACCATGAACAGCCCTTGCAGTCCCTGAAAGTTCAAACGAAAAAAAAAAAAAAAGAAGAGAGAGATTTAAAATAAGAGAAAGCAAGGGCACAGGGAAGAGGCGTTTTGTTTTTTGCAAAGTTCAGGATTAAAAAATTGGAAGGGCACCAACTTATTATAAAACATAGATAAAAATAAATTCACTATTTTAAAGCAGGGTTTCATAGGTTATTTGTAAGTAAGTTGAGTCACCAAAGAGTCACCAAAATAAAATACGAGTCTTTGAGGGGAAATAGTGTCACTATTTTGACAAAACTTTTGTCAGAAAGATATTTTTTGAAAGATATGGCAAGGAGAAACTATTTACCTCTAAGTCCAATGTCCTTTCACTGAGAAGTGAAATATTGTTTTGTTTTTTTCACCTCAGAATTGTCCATATGTGACAACAGAGTACAATCAATACTACTGCTCCATCATTATTTTAATAAACTTTCAGCCTATGGGAAATATCTACACTCTATGCATGACTCCTTTTACTCGTTACATACGAAAATCTTAATGTGAAGTTAGAAATATACCTTAGCAAATTTGTAACTATTCTAATTTTTAAAACTCCAATTACTCTGTCAACCAGGGACTAAAAAGTTTTTCTGTTTCCTCACAAACAAATGAAATAATGTATCACTAGATATTTTCAAGAAAGTGATTATCTTAAAACTAACTTGAAAAGTGCAGCACAGAAACAAATGCAGAGAATCTGGCCTACTACTAAAATCTGCTACTGAAATGTCTATTCCATTTCTTTATTTATTTTATCTACCTTCTGAGTTATTTCTTCTGCATTTAATAAAATGTAGAAATGAGAAAATACAAACCTGTACTTCAAAATCTGGAACATTTTTGAAAAAATACAAATTTTCATGTATGAAGATACAGAAAAATCTCCATCTGATATAGTATTAGGATAACTCATGACATAATGAACAAATATGAAGTTTCTTACATCTGCTGATAAACATCGACTGCTATTTAAGATAAGATACTGAATTAGATAGTCAACTGTTTCATAGTAAGGAATGAGCTTTGTGTGTGATTCTTGGGACAACTTCAATTAAATTACTTTTTGATGAGTTAAATCAGTACTCTAGATAATTACTATATTTTAACAGTGTATTAATGATGCAGTTGTGGTTATTAAATGAGATTTTTTTCTGACTTTGTTTGTTGCCACTTTCCAGATCTCTTCAGATGAAAATGAGACAAGGGTTCTATCACATTTTTAAATTAGCGTCCATTTTATTGGATATATTTACCAGCTATTTCTGAGCCTGTCTTTGTGGAGTGGGATACGACTTGCCCCTTGCCCGGGTGGATAGAAGTCTGTGGAGCAGAATCCTGAAAGTTACCAATGCAGCTATTTTAAAATATCTACAAGAAAAATCCCAGAATGATATTTTAGGAAGCAAAATAACGCAAAGCCTGCTATTCAATAAGTCAGTGATCTAATTAAAAATAAAGGAATAAAAAAAGAAGAAGGAAATAAATTCCATCATCCTATTATGCATGAAAGATTTTACATGTTTCTTCCTCTCCACATTGGGTAAAAACAAAGAGACAGAAAATCTTTTTATATATATAACAAAAGGGAGTGATATTAAGGCTATAGAACAGGTGTTATTTAAAATTTTGCTATTTAAGTATTTTCATCCTTTCCAGTATTTTAATCATTTTTTCATGATGGCAATCTTTCTATAGAGCTGATTTTGCATTTGCTTCCCTGTCAGCTGTATTTCGTATCTCCTTAATCTTTTCTTCCAGATGTAGTTTAAGACCCAGACCACCACACTCAATGTACAGCCTATCAATGCACAGCGCTCAATGTACATACCTTTGATTTACACAACAATATAAGCATATAACATTTTTCTGCTTCCCTCCTAGGAGCGTAATAAAAAGTAGTTTTACACTGAAAATTGTCTTTGAACAAGATGGCATGGTCTGACTCAACCAATACTTTCTGTGCACATTCAGATTCATATCTGCCTTCTTTGCTGACTGAAATAAATTATAAGAAATTCAGCAGAACCAGAACACCTATAGTAATATGCTATGGATTCTGCCCTTGCTCACACATCACTTACTTACAAATTCAGCAGCAATGTTCCAATTACTGAAGCTTTGTTACTGAAGTGGCAAGAGACAAAATGAACCTGGCCTGCCTTTCACACAGAAAATCAAGTTTGTGGATTTGAAGCCTGAGGAGGAAAAAAATAACTAAAGGCAAATAAATAATGTTTTCAACTGCTACAAAATTAAAATAATATGTCCACATAAAACACTTTTTTTCATAAATTGCCTTAGAACTTGACAGGATCAGACAGGATCAGAGATGGCAGAGAAAAGCATGAAGACAACAGGCATGCACATGATTTTCACTTTAACTGGGTTCCAGAAACTATATCATGTTTATAGACAAAGATACATTACCTAGAATGGCATTTTTATGTATTTCAAACACTCCCATTTTATTTAAAGCTATGTAAATGCTTTATTGAACAGATGATTTTGCACCTACTTAATTAATTTTTCCTATTTTTATTTCTCTTCTATAATATTTAAAATCTGTATATAAATTCTCAAAACAGCACCATGTTTATAAATTGGATCCACATCCATCTGTAGTCAACAGATACTATCTTTGCATTATTTGTTTGCCTTGATCCATCATTTCAGCCAGTGAAAGATGTAAGATGTAGATATAACATAATATCTGATATTTATTGGGAAGAATAATAATTTAGTAGCAAAAGTTGCCAATCTAAGAAGTGATCTCTGCTGAAAATGGAGAGAGATTCTCTCTTTTCCTTTCCTTCCTGCTGCCACTTGCTCTTCTTTCACTCATTCCATGTTCAGCTGAGTCCACTAGCAAAAACTTCTCAAAACTAGCCTACTAAAGGTAAAAACTGGGTAACAGATATGTGAAATATTTCAGTAGTAATTTTACTGAGAAACAGTGAGAAGAGAAAGAATGGAAAGGAAGCATGAGATTGGACCAGGGATGGACAGAAGAGGCAGGAAGGGAAATTGGACGTTTCAGAAGTCATGACCTGACACATGTGCTCAGCCGTAAGATGCATTTTCTGTATAACCAAGCCCTTTAAATCATTGCCAAAGGTCACTAGCTTCTTTTAAAGCATAGCAACTTGCATTTTTTTTATTTATGTTTCCTTTATTGATGAAGGATTCGTTATTTCTTTAAAGCATATGTGATTTATTAAAGAAAGAAATTAACGTACCTATTTATCTGTAAATAAAATGCTTTGAGTTGACAGCTGGCCACAGCAAAAAGCACACATAACAAAGCACACTGGCACTGCCTGGAAGTTGTTCATTCCTCTTGACTGCCAGGTGCTATAATAAAAGGTTAAGATCATGCTCAGGGGAAGGAAGTTTAAATCAAGAGGAAACAAATGGGCTCAATACGCACTATTACTGTCAATCATGTATCAAATGTGTGCATAGAGGTTTCTTTTCAGCCCATCAGAGAAAAGTCTTGTTGTGTCTTCACCATTATTTGTACTGAGCAGCAAGCTCTGAAGACCTGTGCTGGCTGTGCCTATCTCAGCACCTGCAAAGAAAATAACTCTCTGTTTCTCATATGCAGAGGTGATCAACTTCTATTGCTAGACTCAGTTCTGAGGACTGACCATCCAGAACGTTCCAGAAGATTCACATAAACTGATTCCTGAATAGCTGATCTAATCTAAAATAAGTCTGTAAAAGAGCAGAATAAAGCAAAGAGGCATCAGAAACCATACTTGTGCTTCAAAACTGGCATTTTCGGAGTCCTGGTTTACAACAAATTAGCCATGAGGTAGCAGTGTGCCCTTGTGGCCAAGAAGACCAATGGGATACTGGCCTGCTTTAGGAGGAGTGTTGCCGTCAGATGGAGGGAGGGGATCCTGCCCCTCTGCTCAGCTCTGGTGAAGCCACATCGGAAATCTTGTGGGCAGTTCTGGGCTCCCCAAGTCAAGAGGGATGTGGAACTTTGAGAGAGGTTCCAGTGTAAAGCAGTGAATATGATTAAGGGACTGGAGCATCTCTCATATGAGGAAAGACTAAATGAGTCGGACCTGTTTAGCCTGGAGAGGAGATGACTGAGAGGGGATCTGGTCAATATGTATAAATACTTGAGGGGAGGATGTAAAGAAGATGTGGCGAAACTCTTCTCAGTGGTGCCGATGCCGACTCCACGAGACGGAATGAACGACACTTCAACGTGAAGCAGGTTCAATTCGCTTTACTATTGTCTACTATGTAGCTTTATACAATTCTATCACCCGTAAGCACAACACGCGCTAAGCAACAGCATTCCCATTGGTTAGGCTATAATGTCCATGCATAGTTAGCTTTCAGCTGACTGGCATTCTTTCCCGATGCTCTGTTGCTGGGCCTCCCGGATGCTTATCTGGTTATGGCTGGCCTAATTCATTAAAAAGTTGCTAACAGGCGTTATCTTCTCCGGGTGGCCTTGGTTCCCATCGCTTCAGCTCCTCGGTTCTCACCGCCTCAGCTCCTCGTATTCTTGCAAAAGCGCTAAGGCCCCAACACAGTGGTGGCCAGTGACAGGACAAGGGGTAATGGTTACAAATTAAAACACAGGAAGTGCCATCTCCATATGAGAAAAGCTTCTTGACTCTGAGGATGACAGAGCCCTGGAACAGGCTGCCCAGAGAGGCTGTGGAGTTTCCTTCTCTGGAGATGTTCCAAACCCGCCTGGATGCCACCCTGTGCCATGTGCTCTGGGTGTCCCTGCTTGAGCAGGGGGGTTGGACTAGATGATCTCTGGAGGTCCCTTCCAACCTTAACCATTCTGTGATTTTGTGATTCTGTGATTTTAGTTTATCCTACATTTCTTTCAGCTTACAATAACTCTTGAGGAGATATGAAAAATGGGTATGGGGATAAAACTGAGAAAATGAAAAAGCGAATTTGGTTCAAGTATTCAATTATTCTTTCAGAATAATAGTTAAACCGCTTCAGATTAATCCTGTAAAATAAAACCAACTGAAATTTTGTCATTCTACTCAACAAATACTGTATCGTTAACACACCTTAGCAGAAGATGTTATGGTGCAGATGTTAACAGGAATTCAAAAAGCAATTGGAAAAAATATAGAAAAAATAATGTCTCAAGTATTACTAGACACAAAATACTGGTTCTAAGTATTCATATCTACAAGACAGAAATTCCCAACAAATGGAGGAATACAGTGGGGAGTATATTTTCCATATATTCTTTCTATTACTACATCCTTCCCTAGGCATCTGCTGTTAACCAGGGTCAGAGACACTGAACTAGCCTTGTTTGGGCTAACTTAACTCAGGAAATCTTACAATTAAGGATACCAACAGATGGGTGGGTGTAATAATATATCTAAGGAAATTACCGTTTCTGGACAAGTACACCAAGACAAGACCATGAAATAGGAAAACAAACAAGAACAGAAACAAAAACAAACGTTTCATCTGAGAAATAGTTAGGGCATTTGGCAGCAATCAGTAATACAAAGGTAAGTGGGGATTAGTTTGGCTCTAGGTTAGAATAATGTGGAGACATCTGTGTGCATTTTTCAGGCTTAGACACTGTGATGCCCAGTAATACAAGGAGATGAGAAATTTCATTTGGATATTTTCAGTAAGGTGGCTTGTTACTCTAATTCTTACTCTGTTCCTGCTATGTTTATGACTGAGCATCCAGCAATAGGCATGTGGAATACTGCAATTTTGTAAGTATATTTGTAAGTGTATTTTGCAAGTCTTTTTGGCTTTAAGGAACCAAGTGGGTGTAAGATACCATATCCACGCTGTTTAAAAAGTAATCCAATCAATACGCTAAACTTTCTAGTGGTAATATAGTGCTGCTGATAAGAGAAGCTACTCATTTTCTGGAATAGAAGCTAGTGTGCATGAGCACTGCTTGAGATAATAAAACCAGACACAGGAAATATTCTCCTAAATAGTTGATAATGAAGATCTCAATATTTTTTAGCTTTTTTCATGTTTCTGTTTGAATTTTATGCTATTTGAGACTTGATTAAACTTTATTTTAGCTTTTTGGACAAATCCAGTTGGCTTTAAATGCATCCAGTTAGCTTTAAATGAATAAACACATCCCACTTCTAAAGAAAATCTTGTACAACTGCTTTTCTGATGCACAATAACCATTTTAAAATCTCTTTTGTTTTTTTTCTTTTCTCAGTTTCCTGGGCACTAGTTGAATCTATGTGGATGGTCTGCTTTCTGTTTCTGCTTTTAGTATAAGAAGTAGTTTACTCTCAATAGTAGTTTTACTACTAGTATTATTAATCTAGTAGTAGATTATCAGCAAAAGCATGATTATGAAAATGACTGATTCTGAGAAAGGCTGTCATTTTTATCACCCTACCTTTAGCTTCTCTATCCAATTTGAGCTACTACTGAGAGTTACACAGGCAACACACATTTCTTGATGAAATTTACTTTCTATTTTTAATTGCTCATTTGTATTTGCTTTCAGCTTTTTGTTTGTGCTTTACAGTGAAAATGAACTGTATGCTCATAGACTGATTAATAAATTATCCAATGACACAAATCTGAGGCATTTTCTTCAAGATTCCCAAGACCTCTTTTTGTTTGTTTGTTTTTGTTTTGTTTTCCCTTTCTTCAAGGTCTAGTGGGAATATCTTTTTTCTCTAGAGTACTGGCAAACAGAAAATGGCTTTGAAGATCCTACTGTGATTTTATAGAGTTCATGCCTGCCAGCCGTTAATGCACACTGCAAAGATAACTCACAGTTTCCCTTACTTAGGCCCTTTGGCTACAATTTGATATACCCTATTCAAAGGGACAGGAGCTGCCGAAGAAGATATGGTTGGAAAACTAAGCACATTTGATTCAGTTGTTCTGGTTTCCTTTTTTTCTCCCCCCACCGTCCTGTCCCCATCCTTTGTCCTCCATCTGTTCAACAGCCAAAACTTAATCAAAGGATTGTTGTTTTGTGCAAGAGGAATTTCACGACTGGGCAGATTTTCACCCAGTGCTTCAGAAAGTCTGTGAGTTCCAATACTCTTTTAAGGCAGGACAGAGGGAAATTCATTTGAAGCCACCATGCCTTCAAACCGTTTTCCGTTTTCCGTTTGATGGGGCGTTTTGTGCGTTTGTGAATTCTGGACAATATGAACAATTAAGCAGTGACAGGGACCTGGCATTTCCAATGCACTTGACATGCAGCAAGGGAGCCTGAAGGTCAAAGGCAGAAAGAAGTGCTTGTTTACGTTATACTGTTCCTCTGACCCCAGTGTCCGAAATCTTGTTTTTGTCCTTCTCTTCCCCCGTTATAGTAAGACATCTGTACTGCAATAAAAGACGTGATATTGAAGACATCCCTTCCTCTTGCTATTCAAAATAGACTCTTGCTTGCATAGCAAATATCTAAATGGTCCAAATAACATCAGATAGAAAACATTCTGAAATCTTAGATTTCCATGGGTTAAGATAATTATTTTTCATGGCATTTAAGATGTGCATTCACTGCGGCAGGAAGATATTTTTAAATATATTTTCTGTGCCTCTGGTGATAAAAATAGACTACTAGATATTAGAATCACAAACAGACATTATCAAAAAGAAAAGCTTTTTTTTTTATGTGGGGGAAGGGATGGCAATAACAATTCTGTTGCTTTAGGCGGTTATAAACAGAGCCTATATAAAGAGTTATAAACAGGAAGGTTTTTTCCAAAGAATTTTCCATTACCAGAATCAGACACAGGATTATGGACAGCTGTAGGCAGAGACCAGTAACTAATCACACGTAATGCTAATACACTGCGTGGGCCTGATCTGTCCTCTTAGCCCTTCTGGCCATGTCTTTGTCAGAAACACTAAGTGAGCCCTAGGAAAGCAGCATGTTGACAAGCAAATGTTAAAACACTGTTTTGTATTTTGCTTTCACCTTCTACAACTATATCCAAGTTTGTACTTTTGTACTAAAAAGTACCTTTTATAACTTTTTGTAAAATTTGGATGTGATTTTTTTTCCCCTCTCTTTCCTAAGGTAACAAATCAAAGCAGAACCCACCAGGCAGGCTGTCTCCAAGGGTGATTATTGAAATCTCGTTTCTCAGCTCTCAGAAACATTCAGATCAGGGTATCCCAACCACAGGCAGTCACAAACTACTTCTGCTTTCACTGTCATCTGTTGTGGGACTGGTGTAATCAGCCTTATTATTATTATTTTTTTCTCTCAAACTGCAGCAGAAAGCTTGTTGCTCTGAATTGTTCTAGGATGGTAAAGTCAAAAGTCATAGTATTGATATTTCCTCTTAATATAATTTAAATGGGAGCATCACACTTCATCTACCAGTAGACTTTCTTCAGGATTTCCCGGTAGTTGTCCACAGGGTGTGAAAAAACCTTCGTTTCTTGGTCTTAGCTCACAAGCATATTACCTTTTTGGTTATACTGTTTTCCTTCGTTGCCTTTGTGTCTTCTTCTTGTATTTAAATGCTATTTTATATCCCACTTCTATGGTGTTCTCCCATAAGGCATGCAATCAATCATAAACCTTTGTTTACTTACTTTTAAAAAGAATAGAGTGTGATGTCAAAATTCCTGCAGCAGTTTTCTCTCGGGGACAATGAATTGATTTTCATTTCTTAGTTGGCCATTGCTCAAAATATTTCTTACGGAGTTTTGTCAAACATCAGTGATTCATCCTTATACTGCACAAAGACTTCAGGAAAAAAAAATCAGGATCTTATGCATATATTTAATGATAGTAATTTTTGTTCTCTTTGTTATAAGCATCTCTCCATTTTAGGCTTGTAGCTACTTGTAAGCATGATTCTGTTGCTTGTAGGGAGGAAAATATCAGATATCTTATCTGAAATATACATAACTTTATTGCTAAAAAAGATACAAAATTTAAAACAGACTTTTTTTCTCTCTCTCTTTTGCTCTTTTTTTGTTTGCTTGTTTAAACTTGCTTTTAAGTAATGAGTGAGCAGGGCAAACAAAATAACCCAGCCATCCAAGAATTTGCTCAAGCAGTGCTTAGGTTTATTTATTTATTTGTTTGTTCATTTTTTATTTTCAATTCACTGGCTTCTAAAGCATAGTTTGAGCATATTTTCTGCAGAAAAGCTTGAAAGAGTTTGCACAAATTTATATTTTCTACCTAGTGTAAATAACAAACTTTCCTCTTTCTGGTAAAATAATCAGCATGAACATCATTATAAAGGCACAAGTGCAAATACACCATGGATTGCTCATCTTCAAGCAACATCGAAAGTTTGTTTAAGACACGGAAATTTTTTCAGTTAGAGAACAGACTTCATTGCACTAGCCATGACTTCACAAAATGCAGGATTGATTTATCCTGACTTTGGTTCAAGCTTGCTGATATTTTGGGAACAGATTTGTAGCTTCTATGGTGGGTGGCAGAGACCAAGCTCTCAAAGTCTCTTGCCTTAGTGCCTTTGAGGCTTTCTTGGGGTCTGGAGCAAAGGCAGCCTCAGTCTTCTTCCCACCTGCTCAGTAGTCAATAGTATCTGGAAGTAGAGCAAAAATGTAATTCCTTTCCATGACACTGTCTTCAGTTCCTTAACTAATCCTAACTAGTTGAACTAGCTGAACTAGTTGAACATAGACTAGCTAACTAGTCTATGTTCCAGTGACTTTCATAATTATAACCTCAATCATAACCTGCCTTTCATTCGTCAAGACCGTGGTTCCTCAACATTCATGTACTACAAATTAACTTGAATTCATGCCATTTCCTTGCCAATAATCTAACCCCAAGATTCACCTTTCCTTATATTATATGCTGGAGTGGTTTATTTTTTTTATTTTTAGCTAAAGTGGCTACATCGTCAAGAAATAAATAGAAGCTTATTTTTGAAACAGGACTAATCTGTGTAAATAAAATGGTTGACCTTCATAAAAGCAAGCAACAGATATACTTCAGGCACTACTTGAATTTTTTACACTCAAATTACAGTCTAAATATCCACATTTTCCAATAATTTGGTTCTCTGCTACTTTTGCGTTTTTTGAAAACCAGGAACATACTTCATACAGAGCCAGAATTTATTTCTTGGTGTAATGAAAGATGAAGAATATAAATTGAAGACTAAAAGTTCCAACAAAAAATTGTGTTAGTCCAGCGACAATGATAATAATACTTATAGTTAAAATAATGCAATTATTAAATCTCCTCATGGTAAAGATGTAGTTAAAACTGATACATACATAGTCCCCAGGCCTTACCCCTTTTTGTGATGAAGTGCCCATCCTTCCATTGTGTCTGTGTCCTGTGACTGGTCTGCATTCTGGGTATGGAGGAGATGAGATCAGCCTCCTGAGGCTTTTGCTTGGAGGGTTGTGGTATCAGTAAGGGAGGTTTCTTTCATTTCAGTCTTGGAACCATTTGGATTCATCTTTACACAGGTGCTGACCGAACTTTCTTACTTGATCTTCACAGATTTACAATTCACAAAATATCCAGGTTTGCTATATCATATGCTGATATTATATATCTTTTTTTTTCTCCCTCTCTCCTAAAACTGATTTCACTCTGATTCCTTTCATTCCTTTAATTGACAAAATCACTAGTCCACGTCCTATAGCCACAGTTTCTTTGATATCCACCTATGCCTACACTTGGAAAGGCCTTTGTCAAATCACTCAGTAACTCCTCGGTAATTAATTTTTATTCCAGCGAGGTAGATCATTCTACATTGAATATATGCTATTATAATCTATTATTACAGATATATATATATAATATAACCATATGAGTTTCACAAGTGTGTAAAGCTAAGCAGAGTTAAAGCAAATTAATTAAATAATTGCTATCATTAGATTATCACTGTTTTAAAGATAAACAAGCTAAAAGAAAGCAACAGGCACACGGCAATTTGTGAGAAAGCTTGACAAGTCTTGAGGTCTCCATTTTTAACTTAGCATAATGAGTTACATACATTTACTGAGTTACATGGTCATACACCCAACAACTTAAGAAAATGCCTGCAGGAACCACTATTTCCTTTAAATTTTGATCCAAGATTTAAACTTTTGATTTTTTGACCTGAAAATAAGATTAAATCAAGTCTGTGACTGATAATGCTGGAGCAAGAAAAAGAGCTTATAGGAAGAAAACATTTTTTCTTCTCCATTTAATAGAAAAAAAAATCAGTAAATCAATTTTGCTTTGGATTTCTGTTGATGTATCAATGCCGCAAGTTGTGAAAGAACAAACAGAGCTAGAAACTGCAAAGTCACTTGTGTATTCTGGATTCCTTACACTAGATGAGTCAGATTTATGAGCATTCGGTTGTGAGAAATACCTCTCTAGCTTCTGGTGGGAACTATATATCTTTGCTATGGAGACAATTTGTTCCCAAATTATGATTAAATTAAAATTCACAAGTAAATATAGTAAACATATTTTTCCTGTGTGTAGATAAACCAAAGTTTTCAAAACTAAGTCACCAGGAGAGTAGACAATATCTCTTACTATTAAATCTTATTTTATGTATATGTGCGTGCATGTATACATATGCAAGCACGCATACACACACTATGTGTGTGTGTGTGTATATGTATATATCTATGTATATATAATGCATATATGTGTATTAGCTGTACAACTGGAATACAAAACATTCCTAACTGCATGATGAAAAGATATTTCAAACAAAATGGATTATGACAGTATCAAGTATTTATGTATGACAAGAATAACTCTGTCTGCTACTTCCCTTAGTAGTGAATGCAAGCTGTGAAAAATATGCTAAACTAATAGTTCTGGTGACTGAAGTTCTTGTTATCTCTTAACCACAGGTCCTAAATAATCTCTATAAGAGTACCTTTACTACCTGTGTGCCTCAATACTCAATCCAAGAGGGATCAGCTGTAGGAGTCAGAGGGTATATCAGTCTCCAGCCCCTTTGAAGGCAACAGAAGTGTTGTCAGAGAAAATGAGTGCAGATCTGGCACTCCATCATATTCTTCTCTAGTGAGTCTACTATGCAGGCTCTCCCACTGTGCCAAATGCAATAGTAGAACAACTGTATTTTCAATGTGAGGAAGGAGGGCCATCATTTCTGCCTTGATTACAGCCAATTCTGTGGCATTTTGTGCCCTCGTAACTCAAATGCAGTCTATTCATGACAAACTCCCAAGTACTTCAATGCTGAATCTTCAGATCATAGCAAACATAGAAATGATTGGCCACAGTGAGCTGCCTTTTTATTTTCTCACAGAGCATCAGATGTTCATTATATCCCTGAGGAAAAGAAATGAGATAATAGGCTGAGAAATCTTGAACTATAGACCTGTTTTGACCACATGCTGTTGCCAAAGATGTGGGCTGCTTGCACTGCATCATTTAGATCAGTTCAAATAGTTTAGATTATAAATCCTAATGGTCTACATTTATATATTTTGAGAACATATTCAAATACTACAGAAGTTAACAGCATTAGAGCTATTGTGTGTGTTCATTTTTCCTGTGTCTGCTGCACCACATTTTTAAAGTATTTAGATGCCTCAAGGGATTTTCAGTAGTGCCTGTTTAAATAGCTGAAAATTAAAACATCTACTAATGTTACATGGCTTTATAAGGCCTTTCTACCTGCAGACTTTATTGCTCTGGTAGATGCTTACAAGAATTAGATTGTAGTTGAAATAAGACTGACAAAGAGACCAGTTTCTGACCCTTCATCTTACTAAGCTCTCTGACTATAGTGTCTTGATCCAGAGACACTTTGATTATGGTCAAATCCCCTTTGACCATAAATAGAGCAATGAAGACTTCACTCAAATTATCTGCAACTGGAAATCCATGACAGGATAATATCACCCATCTTAAAATCCAGAATATGTACCCATCCTTATCACTCTCACAAATCTTTGTTTGAGGCAGTGGATAGAGAGCTACCGGCAGGGGTGGTAATTGTTGACACGAGTGCTTTTCAAGTAAAATTCAACTGAAGTGATAAGCATTTAACACAGAAATGCCTTACAATTGAATTTCTCTTCAGCTACTCTTTAGAAAAACTAAACTAAACTAGAAACAAATAACAAACAAGCGAGCAAACAAAAATGTTGTTTCTACCACAGTTTGGGCTATAGCTGCTGCATTCAGTGCCTAATATGACTTGGATAAAAGGGTTCTCACATGTGGATATGGCTACAAAATCTCATAACAGTAATTATATAATTCCCTGGCATGTACATATGCCCCATAAAGATATGCCCACATTTTGTACTATAAATGCATGTAATTTAAGATGAGCACATGCTGCTCAATAGAATTTACAATAAATCTTGTACATGGTTTGATTGCTAGTTCCTATGTAATTAGCAATAGCTTTTCTCCAGTGTAAGGTATTATTTAAGTGAATGACAGGTACCATGACATAATGACATCTTACAAGATTACTCTTCAACTGCGGGATAATATCTCATATATTCCTCTGATAGAAAGAAAATAGCCACTGGCTCACTCATTTCACATGGGTAAAAGAGAATTCCTAGGGGTGGATATCGGCATTTAAATGCCATAGACTGCTGTAAAGAGTTTGACAATGACTGTGATGTATGTAGCGTTAAATTTGCTGTGCCATCATACAGGGCTTTTTCACTAAAATTTTGTAAGAGAAGAAAGATATGCAAATTAACATGTTAGAAAATACTCAACCTATTAAGGATATTCTCACATTATTATTTTATAAAATAATTTAGCAAATAAAAGAGTGTTAAAATGATTGTAACCAAAACTTCCAATCAAAAATGATGACTCAGTAGTCTCATTTCAGAAGCATAAGTGAACACTCCTCTGTCTCAAAGCCTTACTTTCACATGTTATAAATATATTTTTTAAGAATATGCAGAGAACAATGGAGGTTCAGCACTAGAGCTACAGCAATCACATTAATTCTATTAATCCAACTACCTGAAAGAAAATTGAAGGAAAGAAAAATATTTATAATTTTAAGCTAGGAAGTGAAAACAGGAAGTGTGATCCAATTGGTACTAATATCCAAGTCTTCTGAGTAAAAATTCAATAGCTTTATTAACTAGACAATGCTGCTTTGTTATAAGTATAGTAAACACAGGCAAACCAACTCACCTGTTCTCCCATCATCTTTGAATGTCCTCAGTGGGGTTGTGCTCTGAGCACAGCCTGCACTGCTCCAAACTCTGCCAACACAATTCAAGCAGTGAATCTACACCCAAGAAACCCATGCTGGCACAAACAGTCA
This sequence comes from Tinamus guttatus, assembly GCF_059628265.1. Lineage (NCBI taxonomy): Eukaryota > Metazoa > Chordata > Aves > Tinamiformes > Tinamidae > Tinamus > Tinamus guttatus. The sequence continues at coordinate 522,814 of NW_028289430.1, forward strand.
TACACACATCCTTTATAACTAAGCCTTCACCATCTGTTCCAGCCTATAAATGCAGCAAAAATGAACATAATTCACAATGCAATTATGACATAAAAAAGTAAAATATAAGTCCTTTATTCAATGCATCTGTTGTGCTTTCATGCTTTCATTTACAAATATTTCAAACACAAATCATAAAAGCACTATTCTCTTCCTGACAGTTATGTAAAAAAACCTTGAAATCTCTCTCTCTCTCTCTTTTTTTTTTTTTTTTTAATCACTTTTAAAACCTTAATGGAAATTTTAAGGATGTGCTCATAAAAGAACCTTTCCTCCTGCTGCCTGAATTTCATGTGTTGCAATATAAGGCATATTATTCAGCAGGTTTCCTGTTTTCCAAACTGCTGGCAAAAATCAGTATTCAGCAGCTTGGCACACAGTACATCAAACTGGATGTCGGACCCCTGGGAGGTGAGCATTAAAAGGACATGATCCTTTCTTAAAAATCTCTGTTACTGTGATGCCTATTAAAAGCATTTCAAAAACATTGATTCAGCAGTTGGTATGTTGAAAAATCTGTCCAGTGTGTTTACCAATGTTATCACATGGTCTACTTGTCTGTAGATACCCATTTTACAGATAAATTAAATGTTCTTTATATCTCAGGCTAAATGTCTTTCACTGTTTTTCTGCCACCTCACAAAATGGATTCCATCCCAGGTATACATGTGATACTGCTCTAGAAGGAAGAGTGAACATTGGTCCAGTTGTACAAGTGCTGTTTTGAATTCTATATCTCTGTCAAGCAGCATGAAGATGCTTATGCCCAAAGAGTTCCTCTTGATTTGATGGTCAACTGACCTGTGGGGAAGCAGGTCGCTAAGCAAGACAGTTTTTAAATCAGAAAGAAGAGTTTTGGACTCTTCCTAGGACTGGGACCAGAGGATCCACGCAGCAAGCTTTGTTTTTCCCTCCTCACAACTTCACTTACATAGGGGAGAAAAATAGCTACAGAGGAACAAAACATCTTGAAAAACAGTGCTGAAAACACCACAGCAGAGGTGTTGCCAGAGTGGAAGATGTCACCCTTGTAGAAAGGAAGGAACATGTTTCTGTCAAATGCAAATCTATGCTTTTTTATAACATAATGTTATGTGTGCGTAACTTACACACAGTTTACTAAAGCTCTACTCTGTTAAATAATTAAAGCTATTATAATGGTAGTATTGCAATGTTTTATGAAGCAATAAGCCAGTTGTCAACAGAGTAGGCTATGAAGCCAAATGGTTCATCCCACAGACAGAGCAGGTTTATACAAATGTGATAACAAATAAATGGCTCCAGTTTAGCATTTGAGTATTTGGATATTTTTTGCTTCTTTTGTTTTTGTTGTTTTGCTTATTTGAAAGTGAACAGTTGTTTGAAAGTTGAATGAAAATGAAGGTTTTGAGACAAAGAGAGAGGAAATTGTTATACGATATAGGTAAAGTAAGGAGGCATCATACAATTTGAAGGCAGCATGGTTTCACATATAAATCCTATTTTACTTTGTTCGAATTTAGTAAAGAATAAATAAATAAGGCAAAAGTTTCTCCTTAAGGCAAATGGTAACCAAATATCTGAGAAAACTCTCTACCACCTTTGAATTATAGAAAAATAAAAAGTTCTGAATTAACATGGAAATGATTTTTTGCCATATTTCTGTCTTGTGGAAATAATTAAAAGGAAATTATACCTAGCCATTCAAATGATCCAAAGAGAGGCACTGAGGAAGGATGTCTGACTCATTTGAAACCATTCTGTAGGCACTAATAATCAGATGATAATTGTCAAGTTTATACTGTAGAAAGCTGCTCAAAAGCATGTGTTTAAGATGAAGACACCACACCTAATTGCTCAGATGTGGGGTAATACAAAGTCATTGGTATTCTTCTTGGAGAAAGTAATCTAGTCTTTTGCTCAAGAAATTGGGCTTTGATGCAGGATCTATGAAGCTAATTCTATGCCTCAATTTTGCATGTAATCTTAGGCAAATCATGGGCAAATCATGGACAATTCATGTTCTCTTTTAGTGCTACAGTTCACCTGCAAATAAACGTGAATATTGGAAGGCTATTTCTCTCTCTCTCTTCGTCATCTCCATTTCTATAGTGTGTCTTTATAATACAGTTTTTTTGAACAAAGTGATCAATCATGATGCTATTTAAGCATGATACCATATTAAACATTAGGGCAAGATGTGATTTCTAAATTCACAACACCTCTTACAGAGGTAGAATGACAGCTAAAAATATTAAATTATTTCATCCATTATGCAGCATAACTTAAAAATCATTATGTAAATTGGGCAAATATATGGGTGAGAAATGTTGAAATGTTGTATGAACAACCAGCTGTTTAAGGCAGTCATCTTCCCATTTCAAGCAGCAAATAATAAAGACGTATACAGCCGTTTAAGCTTACATATTGATGCTAGTTCCGTTAAAAAGCCTGAGGGGTGTCTCATAGAGAATTTCTTAACGCAAAAAAAAATCATGAGTATTATCATATTAATAAAGATTAACAGAACTGGATTTGAATTATTTGGTATTTAACTTTTGGATCTGACCTGTTAATGTTATTATTGAGGTCGCTGTTGTGGATTAGATGCAAACCTGCAGCTCTGAGTACTGGTAACTTTCAGATTTCATGATGCTCTGGAGACTTAAACACCTGCATTTCAGACAGTTATTCTGGGACCATCTAATGTTTTCCTGGAAACTGACATGATGCAACAGTATGGACTCAAGGATATGTAATTGGCAGCTAGGATTCAGTAACTCTCAGAATTGACAGAAGTTTCTGAACAGCTGCAGTGCTCCATGGTAGGTGTTCATAGAATGGTGACTCACTCTTCTTAGATACTATTTCCGTTCTCTGTGGTACACTTGATTTGTTTAGCGTGTTCCTTTCTTACTGCTAATTCATGAAGAAACTTCAGCTCTCCTGATAAACTGTGTGTAAATTCTAAGTATAACAAATAGATTAGAGTTTGCAATTGCTTTGGCAGCTGGCAGATAACCTTCTCAGATATATTCCTTGCTTTACTCTTTACTGTAGCTCATTTAGTCATCTCTACACAGTTTCCAAATTAAAAAAAAAAAACTTTTTAGTTTCCAACACATTTCTAAAATAACATCTTAAGTTATTCATGCTCATGCAAGAAATTAACTCTTAGCACATTTTCTATTTATGAAAGTATCAGACTTCTATACTACATATGAAAATCTTCTCAAGTGTTCTATATTGTTTTTAGCTAACCAAGCAATGACAATGAAGAAATAAATAGAATTTCTGAAAGGTATTTTATAAAATGAATAAACCTATTGACTGTATCCTTATTAACTAAAATAACAAGCAATGCCATGCTTAGGGTGGGTAAACCACTATAAAGGAATTACTTCAAATATTTTAAGTCTTCTTAATTTTCATGTAGCTGCAATGTCTTTAACAAGACATGGTTTATGACAGGCAAAATGTATATATCATCTTATTTAATTTTAAATTTCTACAAATATTTCCACAAGCAAAAACATTGCTTATGATGGTGACTGAAACAAAACAAAACCCTCATTGATTTTTTTCCTGAATTATTAATTTTACCTACCCACTTTTAACAAGAGTCGCAGTAATGACAATGGCAAATTAACACATTAGCGTAACCCATAAGGTCATGAAGTTAAGATACCGGTTCAGAATAGAATAAAAGATTTCATCCAGTTCTCCTTATTCAAAGTCAAATAATGTTAGCAGAGCCTCTGAGTACTGCTCATTATCGTTTCCTTCAATCTTTCTGCGCCTGCTGATTAAAGGATTTTTTTTTTGAAGATTTAAGTTAAAGTAATTCCAGAAAGAGAGAGAAGTAATTTAAAATGTCTTGTACCCTGGTTAAAGTCCAAAATCATACATCATTACTGAAGTGAGATGAAAGCAACATAATGTTGCTAACCTAACATTTTCTTTTTTTTCCCCTAGCATATGCAGCTTAATAAATGTAATAATTTTTGAAAAGTTTTAGCAAAATCTTTCAGCAAGTTATTGTTAACTGAAGAAGATATAGGAAAATAAGGAACACAGAGAACTTATTGGGTTAAAAGAAACCATGATGTCCCTTTTCACTCTTCAAGCAAGAAACATTGATTTAGAAGTTAATCTATGATTGTCATCCACAGCTTTCCAAATCATAAGCCTGACATTTCTTGAAACTGCAGTGAAATGAAAGAACCTCACTAGTGTAAATGGAATTGCAACACCGGTATGAGGAAAAAAAAAAAAAAAAAAAAGAGTAGAAAAAGAATTCTGCCATTCCACAGAGATAACCAGGCATATCACCTTCACTTACCCAAGCTTTTACAATTGAAAGTTGAAAATCTATTTTGCAACACCTTCTAAATATTTGTCATTCTCCTAAGTAGTAGTGCAAGTATATTAAGCCACAAAGAATGCATAGTTAATGGCTCTACTGTTCTGCAGCTTTCAGATGATCCTGACTGTGGAAACATACCACTAAATTTCACTACCTTGGGACTGTAACTTCTGCGTTTTGAAAAACATAAAAAATATTTATTTAGGAACAGAGAAGATATACAAAATGCATTTGTATAATTTGCATAAGAAACAGTTGATGCCAAAATTCGTATATACAGATCATAGATGTACAAAATCTCAGTTAAATTAAAAACTCTTTTTTAATGTTTTTGAGACAAAACAAAACTGCATTATAAAAGAAAAAGAATAATGGAACCTGAAATAGAAAAATCTATGAAAGACACATTAAGCTGAACTTTTTTAATCGAAAGAAATTCAGAATGGCTTACAGAGGAGTTTGGGGATTTAAAATAATTTACCAATATGAATTCCTGCCTCTAAAATTCTGATTCCTGAAACATATTCAATCACTGAGTTATATGAAATGACACATACCCTTAAAAATATGTGTTTCAGTGCTCATTACTGCAGTTCGGTAGCTGTTATTATTTGGAACAGACACCAACCTTCCAGTAGCAAGAGGAAGATTCTGACAATTGCTATCATTTCCTCAGAAATAAGGACTAATTTTTCATAGGGTAGCTGTGTAGTAGAAAATAGAAGTGTTTGCAGAGGAGTAAATCTTTGTTGCACTGCTTGTTGTTGCAGAGAATTTGTTATAAATAAATAAAAAATCTCATCTATCGATGCAGCATAAGATAAAGCTTGCCTGGCAAATCAGGCCTCTAAACAAGATGGTTGATCACTGTCTGTAGATGACTGGAGTCTCCATTGCAAGGATCCTCTGCAGTAGTGTCTTCAGGGAGATCAGAAGAGATCCCTCCGGCTGCTGTTGTACTCAGCTCTTGTAATGTAGATGGCTGGAGTCTTACAGGACATACAGCATTTACATTTTTCATTGCTATTGAGAAGTTTTACAGCATGCCAAATATCTCTTAAAAATCCCAACTACATAAAAAAGACTATCCTACTTGCTACTTTCTGTGGAAAAGGTTTCCAGCAACTCTTTACATATGTCTTTTCTTTGTAAAATTTAATCGCTTGTGCAGCAGAAAATACCAAGTAGTGTCTTTCGAACAGTCCACTCGGGATGTTAATGGACACATTTAGAAGTACCTTGTACTAGATACACAAACATCTGATTGGTATGGGTATGTGGGACAGAATTTTTAAAATTTTTGGAAATTTCTATGTGAAAGATTCCTCTAACCATCAGTCAAATCCTCAACTGTGAAGGCTCAGTCCTTTGTCTCCTGACAGTCCTTTGTCCTGACAGTTCTTTGACTCCTGACAGTCCATTGTCTCATCTGTGCAGGTGACTGGGCAGGGATTTCCTGGCCCACTCAAAGAATTAAGGACTCAAGTGCAGGGCATGTGTACACGGGCACAACCATGATATCCAGCTACCTGCAGTTATAAGTAAAGCAAAAACTTGCCTTAAATGTTTATAACTCACTTTAAAAAAGTGTCATAGCTCTTGCCACATCTTGATGAGAAAGGAAACAGATTGATTTGCCTGCTCTATGGTCATTTGGGTGATAGCGTCTGCAGTTTTAAGGATTTATTTGTGTGCTAGTAGACTAGAAAGACAAGGCTATAATTTTGAGATAACCCTTTGTGTTAATCGAAAACTTAATGTGAGGCATGAAAAATGTGGACAAACATTCTCTGTGAAGTCAGGAAAACAAAATAAAGGACAGAAAATAAGAGAGTTTTTTTAAGGAAAATGGAGGGGTTCCTCCTTTATTCCTCTCCCTGTCTTAAAGACAGGGAAAGAAAAGACAAGATGATGACTGGCAAGACAGAACTGGAAGTGAGTCAGGGAAATGCAGACATGACAAAGATGATTGTATGCAGAAGCTGTGGAATACAGATTATTCTTGATGAAATGCCTGACAGAAGCTATTTATGCAAGAACGGCCACCTGAGGAAATTTGTAAAAAGGAAAATCAGAAAAGAGAGCTGAAGCTGGGGAAAAAAATGATGTAATCAAGTAGAGATTAGAAGATGTAATGGAAAAGAATAGCAAAGGGAGTGTGTACACAATGGAATGTTTACTAACACATGATGAACAAGAGAATCTTTACTCCTAGTGGCTGAAGATATGCTATTTCTTTAGGCTGTTTTAGGAATCCCTAGGTTAATATTAACAGAGTGAAGCTGACATAAATTGACTGAGCTGTTCCTTCATTTCTCCTACTTTATCGGTATCAAATCAACTATTTGGTGGCCTAGTACATGAATAAATCTAAAGAATAAGCAGTCTCACATTCACTTTCACTTTCTTCTTCAGGTTCATGTGCTGAAAGCCTGTTTGTAGGAGCCAAATAATGGAGTTCAATGCTATAAATATCTCTTTTAAGATATTAGAATGAAAAATATTGCTTGGAACTGAGCAATAATGGGATACAGATTTAGTCTGGAGAAGAAACATCGGTGATAACAGTGGAACAAATTTATCCCAAACATAATACCTAATACCACTTTCTCTCAATTAGGCAATGATCTGACAAAACAGCTTCTACTTTAAGCCTATATTGAATAAACATGTAAAACATCGCAGGAGAGCTAATCGTGGAAAAAAAAGGAAAAAAGAAAAAGAAAGAAAATTCATACTAATTTCTCTTAGCCTGAATAAATGGGTCTCTTTAAATTAAGCATCTTTCAAAGGCAATCAAGTCTTCTGTCATAACTGAGGGAAAAAATTAATCCCATCTCCAAATAAAATGTTTAGGGATACATTGTGAAGAACTTTAAGTCAAGAGCAATCACCATGTTTTTTAAAACATGTCCAAAACAAAGAAGGATAAAACAATTTTTATGTGATATTTTCAAATATCACTTTTTCATTTTAAGTATATCAAAAAAAAAGATAATATATTAATTGTTATCAGAGTCAAAATGTGAGAATCTTAAACAGTTTCAAATTCATGCTTCACAGAAAAACAACATTTTTTTTTCTCATCAGCAAAAGAGCAGAAGCATTTAGGATGTGTCTCTGGCTCAATGACATTGTTTACAACCTCATTATGAACCCCGATGAAAATCCTTGTGTGTGAGAAATATTTGAAGTTGTCTTTCAGTCATTATACTGTTAATTGCAAAATTATTTTCATATACAATTAAGATAGGACAAGACTGAGCATTTTGGTATCTTTCTTATCAAATGCATTTTAATGCATTGTAGTATTCCAGTAAATTGACATGAAGAGTGGTAGTTCTGTTTTGTGTTTCTTTAAGGAGAAGAGGTATGAAGCTCAAGAAAAGTGTTTAAAACTCCAATACTTTTCATCTTCCATTAAGACAATGAATGGAAACAAAAATTTCTCTTAATTGGAAACTATAAGAAAACAAGTTTTACTTCCTGCTCAGTCAATGAATGAGTCAAGAAGAAATCTCTATTAGCACCCAACACAGATTTAATTTAGTAATTAAAAAAAAAAAAAGAAAGAAAAAGAAAAAAAGAAAGAGAGCCATTTCTAAACAGCAGAATGCTGCAAATCTTAAAAAAATGAGAGTGGATTTTTTTCTGCTTTACATCCAATTCAAAAAGGTATTTTAAATTTTCATTCATAAAGTAAACATTAGTGAAAAATGTGGCAGAATGTACACTCAGGTGTTAGTAAGTAATAGATTTTTAAAACATCCTTATGATGTTTTCTGACTTAAGATATTTAAATATCACAAATCTCTGCTCAGTGAAGGCACCGTGATTGGAAAGAACTCCACATTATATATATTTTGCAAATTCCAGAATATTTCTTGCCAAGGTCTTACATCAAATCAAATCATTTGCAAAGCTAGCAGAGCTTGTCATTCAAATGCAAAATCTTTCTGGGACATTGGAAAGATTACCACATTCAGCACTTCTGCAGGCCTCCTCTCCAATTGACAATCTTACAGTCCATTTAGAGAAGAGAAGGACTTGCAAAAAATGCAGGTGTCACGAATGTTTGATTATTGAAGATAGTACCACTCACATTTAAGCTAGGTAAATTTTGAGCTAGAAAGCTTGGGGTCTACTCAGCATAGCATGAGAGGTCTTTAGAGAGGTCAGAATTCCTATGTGCATGATTTCTCTAAGTTAATCACAATGTGCATTTTTTTTTTTATTATACTAATTTTGACTTTCCTTTTCTGTGAAATTGCTTCTGCTTAAATGAGTGAAAATTTATTGAATCAATGCTCTGACAATCAGTGATTATGTCCATATTAAGTGTATCAACATTTTAACATTAAATGCTGAAAACCATCAACACAATAATTGGAAAGAAAATTGTTAAGCGCCCAACCTATCGAAATCCATTTGTATGTAAGAATGCAGTAGATGTCTACAGGAATGGAAGCAAGCTCTTATTAAACATTATGACATTTATCGTTACCATTGATCTTTCAGGACAGAAGACGAATACAATTTTCAAAGCTAAATGACTTTTGATTATATCATTATGAACTCAAAGTAATTCACTGATGGGAGTGTAGAGTATGACAATGATAATTACAGAATCACTTTGCATTTGTAAAATGAGTTTAATATCCAGTCATTTAATGTTAAAAAAATACATTTGTTAATTTAAGGATCAGCACTTCCAAAGTAAATGAGAATTTCCAGAATGCAAAACTTTCATCTTGTGTAAATTTCCACCTTGAACAAATTTATCTGTAATTTGATGTCTAAGAGCAATGAAATTTGGTTCAGGTTTGCAATACAGAATTAGTTGCAGGTAAAATAGGGAGTCATCTTCACAGAAATTGAAATATTAAACATGTTATGAATAATATAGCTGAAGAAAGCTCATGTATATTTTGATTGCAATCTTTGGAGACAGAAGTAGTCTTGACAATGAAATCACCCAGAGTAAAGTTAATGTTTTGATTAAAAATGATTGATTTCCTACTAGTTCAATATCACCTTTGTTCTAGTACTTGAAAAAGTGACATAGACTATATGATTTTCCATAATTTTTCCCAAAACCCCAACTAAAGGAGGAATACCACAGTTCATGGCGCAACGTTTTTTCTGAACATTTTTTTCCAGTTGAAATTAGAAACAACATAAATTATTTGATAGGAAAAGTGTGTTCAGAAGTTATTTTTAAAATCTGGTAGCTATGATCAGTCTGGCTCTTTTTCTCAAATCTTGAATTGTTAGCGAAAATAAACCATTTATCTTTAAAGACTTAGCTTGCTAATTATTACTAGCTTATTAGCAGCACATTTATAAGGGTTCTTTGCAACGGTATAGGGTTTTGTTGTTGTTCAGTATTTTGATACAGAGAATTATAGCATCTTTATATAACTTCTATATAAATTATAACTTATTTAAATACCAAAAATCTGCATTCACTTTGAAAATTTCATGTTTATGCCTTAATAATTTTCTGTTAATATTTTCTCCCTTTTTGTGCTACCCTGGGATTTCAAATTTCTGACAGAATTCAGAAGTTATCAGAGTGCGCTCCCAGTTGAATAGGACTGAACTTGGATCTCAAGTGCGAGTAAATGGCAAAATGTCATTTCCAGACATGCTTCCTATCCAAGCAAGAACTATGAGAGACTTCCTCTAGTATTGTTTTCCCTTTTTTTTTTTTTCCCTCCATTTTTTTGACTGGTAGTTATCAAACAAAGTGAGTGAAAAATTCTTGTCCTTTTTCATTTGTTTGTTTTGACAATTCAAAAATAACATTTTTAAAGTTCTTTAAGGCTTTCACTGAAGATCACAGTGATGAGACTTCCTTAAGATGGTTATAATTCTCCCCTACTCATCTGCTGCTCTGTTTGTTCTGTTCCATTCAAGCAAGCCATAATAGTAAACAAAGCTGCATTTGAAGATGATTACAGAAATTGAACCAGTTTTATGACCTTTTACATTTGCTGACACATTGGCCTTGCTGCTGGAGAAGGCAGAAAGATGTGTCTTGTTCCATGTACTCAAACTTTAGAATTCATCCTTTGTGCTAGTAGGAATTAATTGTATTTGCATGAAGACAGAATTTGTCTATTTATCACGTCATGTGATCAAGCCCTAAGGCTTTAACCCTACAAAAAACATAACCAATTTTATTTCACAAAAACATTTTTTTGTCTCCAATATTATCTGCAAACTATATGTTTAAATGTGCACTTTTTTGAAATATTTGTAAATACCTTACTGTAGTGTATAACATTTTTTCATTAGTTTTTCTGACTTCAATGTCCACCCACATCTGTAAAACAGGACCACATATTTACTTGAGTGGAAATTCTTTCAGAGTTTTCATGTCAGATCCTTCCTTCTAAATATGTTCTGGAATTGAGTTGACATCATATAATCATACTGACAGGAGTGTGAGTTGTTTTTGTAACAACAAAGAATTTCAGTGGAAAGAGTCCACTGAAGATTGCTTGATATTTGTGCATTTTAAAGTCTAAATTTACAACAGTATATACATACCCTTTCCCTGAGTCTTAAGCTTACCCCATGATACCTGTAACCAAGGGTTATATTTCTCAAGCATAAGTGACCCTTCCAAACTTGGAATTTTTAAAAATTCCTTTCTTTTCTCAGACTTCTTCCTTGTAACCACTGAAGAAGGGGCTTTGCTTTACCAGAATGTTAAGCATAGCAGAAATGGTGGTACAATTATGCTATATATATACAGACAAATATATTTAGGTCTGTAGACAAATGACTAGGTTGCAGACTAGACCTTGCTAGACAGAAAAAACTGCTAGACGTGGTGGGGTGAGAAGGTGTCAAAAGCTGGCAATAGAACCATGAGAGATGACTAGATTTCACAGATAAGATAAGGGGGAGTTACAGGAGAGAAAACAAGCTTGCACAGGTAAACTGTACAGGAATGTTGGGGACATTTTAGAGACAAGGTCAGCAGCACCTGGGCAACTGTATCTGTAACACAATATGAATTTGGTATTGTCAAGACAACAGTATCAGAAGTACCAGAAATGCATGCCCAGAAGTATCCAAATTGTGTATACTGGGGAAAAGTAATTAGGAGGGGGTTGTTTATTTGGAAGGAGTCTTGAGGGAGTAAAGGAGCTCCAAGAGCAGTATGAAGGCTGGGAAATGAGGAAAGGGATAAACTGAGGCTGGGTGGAGGCAACAATCAGGCAGCCATGCACATGATCAGGGCAACCTAGATCAGCACAATAAACCAGCTTGTCTTCCTGGCCATATCATCCAGGTCATAATGAGAGGAGAAGGACAGTGTGGTGTTCTTGTTCAGCAAAGGGACACATGGAGGGATAGATCAAGCAAATATCATGGGATCTCTCTATTAGTGCTCATGTAGATTTGATGTGAACAATATCTCCCCACCACTACATAACAAGCAGCAGGCAACTTGGCAGTGGGGGGAGATGGGACCTTCAAAAAAGTCAGAGAAATGGCTCGTAAAATGCCATACAAAAAAATCAAGGCTCCAAACTGAATGTCACTGAAAGTGAAACAAAAGTAGCAACTAATTTATTTAAAAATGAAAACATTTTTGGGCATCTGGATTTGCCACTTGCACACAGGCAACAAAAGACGTGGAAGAAAATCATCATTTGTAAGGTTACAAAAAAAAAGAAAAAAAAAGAAAACAAACAAATATAACTGGAAACAGAAACAGGAGATAAACAACCCTGAATATGCACATCTGCTTTTTGAATTGTAGCCAGAGGATATTTCTCGTACAACCATGATAGATACAGTGAAGGAAAGGGGCAGAAAATATATTTTCCAATACGGAGAAAGGACACAGGGGAGACGCAACTTCAAATCAAGTGTTTAAATATCCATGAACAGATTTTATATTGATAGCTCTCTACTGATTTCACTTAATTGCTTGATATAATGATTTGATTCTTATTCATTTATAGATTTTAACTCACATATGTGTGTGCCCCAGAAAGTAAAAAGAGAATATATAGCTATGTACAACTAATAAAGTTTCCACTATGAAAAAGAAAAGCAACTAAAGTTTTTAACAAGTAAAAACAAGACCAAACCTTTTTCTCATGAGCGTGTGGTTTCTTAATCCTCAGTAGACTTCACAGCACAAGGACAATTAATAAAAATAATGGGTTCTTCTTGCTTGTCCTATCTAATATTCTTACCATGCTCCTAAACACAGCAGGGACATCAACTTCATTAGTGAACATCTAAGATCACTACTTCCTCCTGTGGCTACCTCTTGGATGTTTATTTCTTTCTTCTACACTTTTATCTCTTTCCAGTGACTATTGCTTTTTATTGTAAGCTATTCAGCCTTCTAAGTAACATTTTTTTAAAAAACTCTTTTTTCCTAATCTAACTGGTTTCATCACTTTCAAAGGACCAAAGCACCTTACTTGAAAGGAAAAGTTACATACATAGTTAAAAAAAAATAATAAAGTTATTCCAATTATGGCATTTGGTTATATTGGGTCCTGTCAAACCGAGTCTAGTGGGGGTTTTTTGTTTGTTTGTTTATTTTCAGCAAGGGAGAATCCATCACTTTCCTATGCAACATTTTCCCATGTTTAATTTTTTCCTGTTTTTTTTTCTTTTTTTTAATGCTCAGACAGACTTTCCTATGATTTTTTTTTTTCTTGTTCCACTTTGGTGAAGAGGATGCCTCCATTTTCTTGTGTAAGAAAAAGGCATTAAACAACCATGATTACCTCCGTCCTATCCTTCTGTTCTCCTGGATGGATAAATTCAATTCTTTCAACCTTTCCCCATGCTCTAAATTCTCCAGCCCTATTGATTATCTCAATGGAGACAGCAGTCCTCTGCTCAACCATTTCTGATTTTTCAGTGTCTCTCCCACATGAGTCCCACACCAGAGGCAATGTCCTCCAAGCAGGATATGTCAAGGCAAAGCAGAGAGGAGCATCCGTGCCCTCATCCAGGATCTTGCCCCTACTCACTATTGCCCTAAGGGCTGCCCAGCATAGGGCTGCCTCTGCTGCACTCACTGTTGCCAGGGACAGGGCTTTGGATATTATATATATATATACATATAATATATATATATATATGTAATATATATAATATATATATAATGAATATTATATATATATTCATTAATATTGAGATAATATTACAAAATAATACTACAAAAGGAGTACAGGAGTACAGGAGGAAAGAGAAAGGTACAGAAAACAAAGGATAGAAAAATAAAGCAACACCCGAGGGATCATGAATAAAAACAATAATAATATGTATCACACATATTGAAAATGCAAAATAAATAAATAGATAAATAGATAAAAGAGAGAGAGGGGAGAGAGAAAGCAGACATATCTAGTGTTCTTTAAAATCTTGCAAACTATCTACAAAAGTTTAACAGGTATTTGGGTCACACTTTAGATGCACAGTATCAAGAAATCTGCAAAGACTAAGGCAGTTGGAAAAAAAAAAAGCATGACATTGAACACATCTTCCTTTTGCTTTTGATGTTTCGCTGAAATTCATAACACTCTGTTTGAACCACAGATTAAAAAAAAAAAAAAAAGAATTTCCAAAACACATGCAGTCACTTTCCATGATGCCATAACAAATAAATAATGTTAATGTATAGCATATATTTAGCAAAAGAGTAATATGGAAACCTAAACAAGCAATAAGATTAGTAACTTAAGTTGGTTGATATTATCACAGAATCATAGAATGGTTGAGGTTGGAAGGGACCTCTAGAGATCATCTAGTCCAACCCCCTGCTCCAGCAGGGACACCCAGAGCACGTGGCACAGGGTGGCATCCAGGAGGTTTGGAAGATCTCCAGGGGAGATTCCACAGCCTCTCTGGGCAGCCTGTTCCAGGGCTCTGTCACCCTCACAGGAAAGAAGTTCACATGGAGGTGGAACTTCCTGTGTTTCAACTGACACCCATTGCCCCTTACCCCCTTACCCATTACCCATATTCTTATGCCTCTTGGCCTTGGCAGTATTGATGCAGATAGGAAGAAGGGGTCAGCTGTGAGCTAGAACTGCTGTTGTCACCCAGAAAGAAACGCCAAAGCTGTCTGCAGGTAAAATTCTTTCAAAAGGTACCGAACTGCAAGAAGGGGTTCCCAGGAGACTACAGGGGATATTTGGATGGGTATGTGAGGGAGCTCCACTTGTCAATAAACATGAAGAAAAAGAGCACCAGAGGAATAGCCAAGGATGCAACATTCTCTATCCACCCAGGAAAAAGCTGTGGTATTCCCTGAGCAGGAAAGTGGATGAAAGACAAAACAATTCTGAAGCTCTCTGAATAGCTCTCCAGGGATATTGAGATTTCCCAATCTCAACATTTCATTATGAGTTGAAAAACTTTGCATGGACCTTCCAGAATTGATGCATTAATGTGCAGTGCCACATGGGAAATATTCATAAGGAATAAATTCCACAGGACATTGCTGTGTGTCTGACAGAGGCATCCACTGATGTCAGTTCACAATTATATGCTTAGTTACTCCTCAACAGAATTTATTTATAACTTCTTCAGTTTTGGACAAACATTCAATATTGATGCGAATGAGATATTTTGGTCTTGCAGAGATGCAAATAGGGCACTGTGCTAATAAGCTTGATCGATATAAATACTCTAGTTTTGTTCACATATGGAGGTTATTCTGTCCACAAGGAAGGTTTTAGGGCCCTTATTCACAGGCAAAGAATATTTGAGATAGCAATATGTCTGTTAATTTGATGTGTTTGAATGAAGACTGAAGTGCAAAGGTTTATTGCGAAAATAGTATGTCACTGTAGCATGTGCTCATAGAGGCTTATTGGAAAGGGTATGATTATTTGTCAATTTATGCACAGTGCAACTCACTTTGCCCAGTGGGAAGTAGAACAGAGGGAAGCTAGAATAAAGCTAAGGAATGTGCTCAACTGTGCTCAAAAAGAAAGACTTAGTTTGAGATTTAGCTCATTGAATCAGGATTAATATTAAATCCAAATACAAGGAAAGGATACTTCGGGACCATAACTCAGAGCTCTTCTGATCACTGGCTGACTGGGAAGCCACTTTATTTCCCCCTCACTCTGCCCACACAGAGTAGTATGGAAGGTCATCTTCTGGTCCACCTGGATCATACTGCTAATGCAGGCACAACCAACTCACACATTTACTGTGACTATTAATATTAATGGTAATACACCAATGACAAGACACAGCGATTTCTTAGTAGGGATTAGGAGGACAAAATACTAAATAAAGTTTTGCCAATTTATTGACATTGTACATTTTCTGCTGTGATTTTGACTCATTTTCACAATATACTACTCAAATATTTAGCTGAATCAGAGTAGCTGTTCTCTACAAAAGGAAATTTTCATTAACCTTGGGTAAAATTTGTCATATCACTTTTTTTTTCTCAGTTTAAACAATTCATCCTCACACTGAGGCAAAGTCTCACATTCTGTCCTTTGGAAAAAAAATAAATAAAGTTTCTTTCAAAAGATTTGGAATACAAGAAACTGACTCTTCAGCAAATTGACATTTAGGTAAATCAGTCAAGTCGAGAAGATTTAAATGACATTGAAGAATGCAAGCTATTATTATTAATTTATTTGATAAATAATTAATCATTCCATCTTGCTTTGAAAGGATAGCTAGACTTTGGTTGAAATTATGGACTAGGACTCAAGAGACCTTGATGCTAGTACTGCTTCTGGTAGAGAAGTCCAGTTCTGACCTTGAGCTTTCAGTCTTTTTATCTGTATGTCTCTTCCCATCTGTTTCCCTCCTGAAGAGGAAGGACGTGATTGCATGAGATATTCTGTTACTATGGTAATGGACAATGCAGAAGAACCTATTAATAAATATTTGAAAAATCTGTAGCCCCTTGTTTACCATCTCCACAATAAATCCTACCACTCCCACTCTACAGTATTTTGTATTAGTATTATTTTTTAGAAAAAGAGGTATGCATATTTCAAATGTTGGGCTTTTTATAAGGCAGTCACATCATCCATATGTACTAACCCAAATACATAGAATTTGTATATTTTATGGATTATTATAGTTTGGCTTTAGCTAGATATAAACACAGCATTTCTCTTTTGTATATGTATACATTTCTTTGTTTTGCTTTAGAAAGAGTTAAAAAACACAGGAAAAAAAGACTCATATTGCCTGTGAAAGGGCTTCACTAACAATGTCACAATCAGCTTAATGAAGTGTTTACAGATGAAGGTGGAAATGATTCACAACAGTGATGTTTTTCAAGCTTCATGTCCCTCTCTCAGGGGGAATATTCTACATTCCTTTACCATTCCACACAAAGATTTCCACAAGCTTGCTTTCTCCAGAATTCCACACCAGAAATGACTGTGGCCATATGAAACTGCTGAGCTGCTCAGATGTTATTAGTAGGACAGATTGGATATAAAATTGAGTTTGGATCAGCAGATCCATAAGTCTAAGTCCCACTTAAAATAAGCAATAAAAATTCATAGAAAATAATCCCATGGATTTCTACAAAACTGAAGGCACAGGAAGGTATGAGAAAGTAACCTGTGCATTTCATGGATATTTCAAAACTAACTAATGTTTATAATGCCGTGAAACTGGCCACTCAACATTACCTTAACACAGGGAAAATATTTATGTCTGATAATTTCTCATCTGACAGAGAGATGTGAATACAAACAGAAAAAAAAAAAAAAGACAATAATAATCACTAGAATAAGTGAAGTTGTACGGCAGAGGGAAAATGACAATGGAAGGTGTGATAAGCTATTTTTGCCCACTTTTGTTAGGAAATAACAGCAAATTCCATAACAAATTGCCACAATATAGGAAAACATCTTTATATGTTTAGGGGTTGTTCAAAATTTATTTTAAAATAATGGCTAAAAAGTAAGCCTCCAAATGTAATTGTAAACAATCTGCCTTGGAGATAGTGACATTTCACTGATATCTTGTAGGAACCAGAGCTTGGTCTAGTTAACTTTTTTGAATTGTTGCAAAGAAGAAAATTTAAAACTGCCATATTTGCAAATGTGACTAAATAAGCAGAAAGAAACCATTCTTTTGATGAATTTGGTGCTAAACAGATACATGTGAGGAATGGAAGCAATGAGAAATAGAGTTATGTGGTTTACATTTCTGTCCTTGATACCACAAGACACAGCATCACTCTGCAGTTATTTCCACATGGAAATGACTCCATGTTATGTCACTTATGGAGCTATCCAGTGGTTATTCACAGCCCACAAGCACATTACTCTGATATTTAAAACTTTAGGAGTTGATTTTCAGAAATGCTCAACATCCATCTGCTCACACTGGGAAATACTAATTTCTGCCAAGTTTTCAGCACATTTTCAAATGAGGACCTTGATATAAAAAGGCGGTGTGCTGTGCAGTCTTTTGTTTTTGTCATGATAAAAGGGGGCATGAGATATACTAACATTTTAATTACATTCGTACTGAACACTCCATAAAATCTTTACGGCAGAAAAGCCACTAAAGGAAAAATGAAAAGACAGTCAATGAACTAATAAAAAAAATCTTATCAAATTTTATCTCGAGGAATTATCGGAGTGTTACATCTTATTAATACCCATCACAGAAAAAAATCACTCATATTGATGACTTTATTTATTCACATAGCTCTATTGATTTCAAAGTAAAATCATTAACATATATGAGATGGAAATGTTAATGTTCATTTCTATGGGTCTATAACACTGGAGATACATGATTTGGCTTATTATCTGAAATGAGTTTTGTTTTTGCTTTTTTTTTTTTCAAAACTTTCTTCTTTTCTTCTCAGTTAATGGCAAATGCAGAGTTTCCTGCAGCGTAGAAGTGTAGAAGTGTGGGCTGAAAGGGCATTGTGGAGAGCTCACCTGTGCTCACTAAAGCAGTTGCATTTCCTAGGAAATTATTCAGTTGTTTTTAATTCCTTCCTACTGAGTGAGACCAATAAAGTGAAGTACTGAGTATTGTTCTCTCTGTCAGTGGCTGGTTCTTGCTGCCTTGACTTGGAAATTTAGTTGCTTCGATCTCCTATAATAATAAGAGGGGAATGATTCAGGATAAGTGCAGAACAATAGAAGTAGGTGTTGTCTGTAAATATAAGTATCTTTAAAGCTCCCACATATTATATAAAAGGTGACAGAAAGATCATCATTCTGAATTCTACCATTGAATCAAGGTGAAATTTTACTTCCTTTACTTCCTCCCTCCCTCCCTCCCTTCCTTCCTTTCCTTCCTTCTTCATTCCTCCCTATTTTCCTCCCTCCTTCTCTCCTTTCTTCTGTCTTTCCTTTTTTACTTTCCTTTAAATTGCAGATGAATATAATCATTTGGAAAATCACAAGCATAGAGTCAGTTATAAACAATTCTACCACAGTGTTTTTTCCTAAAAGCTCTGGCCGTAACAATAGGAGATGGAAGTAATCATATCTGGGCATGCTGTACACAATTCCATCCCAGGAGTATTCCTTGAAGCAAAGTTTACAAATCCATACCAATAACTGTTGCTAGGCAGTCACAGAAAAGGAAATATATTTTTCAGCTACCCTTGTGCAGCTAAGGACATTTCTATGGAACTGATTTAATCAGTGCCTACCTCTGCTTCACTATATCTAATATTAAAACCCATATGAGCCATTGCATTCAGTATTTAATGAAGTATTGCAATTAGGATTCTACAGTATATTAGTATATACCTAAAGATCTTAACACCTAAAAGAAGACAATAACTATTGAAGGATCTGATTTCTGTGGCATTATTTTCACTTTCCATGCTACGTCAGACTATTGATTCAATATAGGAAGCTTATAGTGTGTGATAGCTATGTTTGCTAATGTTCAAAAATATTTCTCATCAAGGAACTGTGAGATATTCTCCAATTATTCTTTCCTTTAACCTTTTTTTTTTTTGATTCTTCTCTTAAAACAAGGAAACAACCTTACCTTCATAAGACACATCTTTTTTTTGTTGTTACTTTCCTTCCCTACTACCCTCCTGCTGACCATTGAGAGTGGCTAGGTGAAGCCTCTGTTAACTCTTCTGTTCTAACCATACTGTCACGGGAAATCTAGGGGAGCAAATCCTACAGCAAAAAATGACCTTAGCTGCACAGCTTTCAGAAGCAACCACTCTGAATCTTTTCTCTTAATGTGTCATAAGCAAAGTTCATAATGTGACAGCACAATAAATATTTCTTCATAGTAAATGATAACATAATTATGATTTTAAATAGGAGATATATAAAAACATTCAGCATTGGCCTCCCTGCTCAGCAGGATTTCTTTTCTTTAGTAGAAACAAGGCTACAGAGATGCTGGGTGCTTCTGGAAAATCCTCCTTTTGTTGGGTAGCAAGGCTTCTTCTTAGCCTACTCAGCTTTGAATGGTTCTTTGGGCTTTTGGAAATATTGAATATTTTTATCTCTAGGATAGCGTCCTTTCCTTTCATGTTTTGACTTTTAAAAAGACCTGTTGTATCTCAGGAAATGACAGGCATCTCAGAATTAATATATGCTAACCCCTTAGCAACTCTACTAGCTGCTGTATTGTCATACCACCTAGGCTATGCAATAAAATACAGATTAATATTTTCTTTTAAAATTTCTTGGGACCATCTGGAGATGCTTTGACATTTTAGAGACTGACAAATAATGTGAAGCAGACATACTTTTTCACAAATAAGACTTTGAATCTTGAAGAAATTTGCATGTATTAAACTACAAACAAAACTACTAAGACATTATCAAGTAACAAAGGGCTAAAATATAAATCCAAGCCATAAAAGGAACTCTAAGTTCCTAATAAGCTAATAAGCTAATAAGAAAAAATCTATATGAAGTTGAAAGGTCGTATTGTGTTTCTTAGCCTTTCTACTTAACAAAGTTGATACCTGGTTTCTTAGTCTTTCTACTTAACAAGCAACAAGCTTTTATAACTAGACAATATAAATATATACATGTATTTGTATACTCATTAAATAAATACTTATTAAATAAGTTTTTTGTTTGTTTGTTTGCACAGAGCTACAATTCTGAAATTTTAATAAAATGCTTTTTATAATCAGTTTTGCTGATGGCATAATACACCTATTTATTCAACTAAAATGTATTATAAAGCAGCTTCTGATGTGGAGCCTTCTTATTGTCAAGTTACATAGATAATGGATTTGCATGCTGATTCATCAGCAGACCAGCAAACCTGAAAAAATCGGAACTCAGTTGAACCACCTGCCTTTGAACTACATCCTTCCCTTCCATATTTAACATTTTCTCAAGATAATAACTACAGGTTCCTGAGTTGCACAGAACTTACATAAGGTTTTGCTGATTCAGTGCCTGAAACTGTTTTATATCCTTCCATATAACCATGTTGATGCTCAGATTTTCCTCAGATGTATCCATCCTCAGATGGATAAAATTTACCTACATTCTTATTTTCATAGCTGTTATAACTCAGCTCTGTATCTGGTAGGCTGACACTTACATATAGTATCTCAAGACAGTGTCACATTTTATGACCTCATGTGCAAAAATCAAACTCTATGATTTCTGATTAACGGCAAGCTTCAACTTCATAATATACATTCAATTGTGCTCTTTTCACTCACTATGAGGATGAAGTTCCTTCCTGATCTTGAGTCAAACAAACATCTCTGTGTAGTCAGGAAGCCCAACATACCTCAGAAGACAGTGGGATCTGCTTATTTCTAATGCTCCCAGGCTGGCAGGAGGACTCTCTTATTTTTGTAATTTTAAAGGAAAGAGATCACAGGCTCATTGTGGACAGCACAGGAGGGTCATGTACTGACTTCCTGTCTGGTTCACAATTATATTATCAGCCCCAGACGCTCCTGCTTCCTCATTCAACTGGAGGTTCAGACTGCTCAGCTGTCTTGCTGTCAGCACAAGGGCATAACCCTGAAGTCTGAAGAATAAGCAAACTGCATGTGTTATTATTCATCTTCCTTCAAGCTACTTTCATGTTGCACGTTTTAGATACTGGTGGGAGGGAAGTTCATAAAGTTGTAAAATGTATCCTCTGACCTTCAGTTCTCATTAAACTGTGAAATCCAGCTTCTATATCAGATTAATGCCAAAATCTTTGTGGGCAGAACTGTCTTTAATCACAGTGAATATGATGAAAACTGCAAGAGAAGAAGGGTAAAATCAAAAACAAACGAACAAACATACAATATTTCATAACAACTGATCTTATTTCTTTAATATATGTAGACAAAATTTTCCACACTATTAATCAGATCCTGACTATATTGATGCTTCTTTTATTATTATTTTTAAACAGCCTTGAAGAGATAGAAATTGCTGCAAAATTTTTGCTGTTTTTGTCATTATGGCCTTGCTGTTGTTATAAGAATAGTATTTAGATGGGTGTAAAGAAGCTTGTGTACTTTGTGGAAAACAGAAAACAATAACAATTATAACCCTGCAGCAGCTAATACCGAAGTTTGCTGTCAGTCTTAGCAAAGGACAATGGGCACTAGTCTCGTCATTACCATGAAAGGAATAATAAAAAATGATTTAAGTAGAAAGGATCAAACAAGAAAACTTTAGAAAATCAGGAATACATGGCATATAAAACAAAGATTTCTAACAGCATAAACACCAAATAAATGAGAAATTGATCACTGAGACAATCTTCTGTTATCATAAACATAGTAATAATTTTCAGATAAGTACAGTGGAACTAATATATTTTGTAATGGAGATATTATTTTTCTTTCCCATAAGGGGCATAAAATGAGTAATAATATTTGCACTGCATTTATTGGTGATTTCAGTTCTAAAGTAATTTTACGTTCTTTTATCATAAACAGGTTAATAAGAGTGTGTTAATAACAAGGTGTTTTTTGTGTTTAGATTACAGATAAGATAATACCATATTGTGGACCCTTCAGCTTTCAGGGCATTTGTGAGAAAACGTGTTTGGAAATCTAAATCTTCAGTCAATATTCCAGAAGTCAGTTTTAAGGACATTGGCCTTAGCTGCAATTCTATATGGAATGAGGCCTGCTGTGCTGCTGCATACATGTACTTCTGTGCCAAACTTCCAAGGGAAGAAAATCCATTGGGTCACATAACACTTAATGTAAAAAAAACAAAGTTCTCAAAACAGACAAACAGGGGTATTATTGTAATAGGGAAAAAAAAAAAAACAGAGTTGAACAAAATAGACGAACTCTGCAGTATACCATGCAGTACACAGAAATTGTTCAGACAGACAAAAAAGCAGCAAGCTTCAGGCTAAACAGAGATTTGGAATAGATCTTTTTAGTTCAAGATACTGATGTTAAGAAATTGAACAATGTGAAAAAACACATGCTATCCAGAATCTCTGTGATTTCAAGATCACAGTTAGCTTGGAATTTGATACATACTTTTCAGGCCAGAGGAAGAGAACTTAGTTCCAAGATTCATCCTCTTGTTCCTAAGTCTATCTAATAATATCTTGTACAGTGCCTTGTAAATATCTTGTAAAGTGTAAAGCCTTTGACCTTGTTCTTTTTGGATTAGACGAAGATAACTAAAACAATGAGATTTTGTAAGAGGTGCTTTCTTTTTTTTAACATCCATGTGAGAGACTTTCTGAACTACGAGAGCGTAGACTGAAGCTTTCCTCTCACAGTGGAAGATCAAATTGTTCGCCCAACAAGACAAGTCAAGATCTGAACCCTAGAGGGAGAAAACAGTTTTGAATTCTGGTATGCCAAGAAAAGTACAATTTTAATTGCAGTTTCCATCACTTGTAATGTTTTCTACTAAAAACAAAGAATACGTCTGTTACATACTGTCCTCATTTTTTTTTTATAAAAGTATGATGTAGTAACTCTCCACAAAATTATCTCACCATTAAATGATAACTGTAACTGCATATTAGGCTTACAAAAGCATATACTAGATCTCAAGTTATTATGAGAGAACCATGATGCTGGCTGCACTGCAGACCTGTTAATCTCTGGAAATAACTTGTGAGAGGAAATATCTTATCAAATATTGTTGAAGTCTTTGGTTGTTCTCATAAAAAGCAGTCCTCAACTATTTATCTCCAGATAATAAAATATCCTGAAAATGATTACACATTTTTTCCCTTCAGTTTAAGCTAGAGGTTGCAAGTACTGAAAATAGCATGCCATTAAGATGGATTATAAAACAGGTACTTGATCCGTTTGTATGAATTCCATTACAGCCTCCTTGTAATGTGTGGGTAGCCATTATTTCTAGTGAGGCAGTGTAAAGGCTTCTCCTGTTGTGGATTCAGCTGAGAATTTGGTGTATAATAGGAACAGTCAAATAGCATATTGAAAAACTGTTTTACAGTTTCACTGGCTTGGACTTACTCATGCTGTCTCTGAACATAATTTGCAGTACATGTTAAGGCGAAGATCACACAAATACCACAGATAACAAACACATTTCATGGAATCCCTCTAGAAGCACAAAATTCGGGCTATCTGGGTTTTAAAGATTTTCTCAAATACATAATTCTCTCTCTTCTCCTCTCCGTTGCTAAGATTGCCTCACAGGAAAAGGAGAAAAATAAAAAAAAAAAAAAATTTAATATTTCTTAGTGCGATGAGAACTTCATCTCATTGTAAATATAAAGAGCAACCAAAAGAGCTTTTTCAATACTCCATGGCATCTGTGCAACCTCAGTGATCTCACCAGTGTGAAAAAGAACTTTGCCTTAAGCTTTCTTTGTCTAATACATATGATTAGGTATTCAAAGATGGTTGAATGTTTAATCTTCTCTGCTCGAGAAATTCCATAAACACAAGAATCATAAATCTGACTTAAGAGAGGCTACACAGTTGTGGGTTTACAGCACCAATACAAGAAAATGACAGTCCTGAGTTAGTCTATTAGTTAGTTCAATGCTGATTGGCCCAGTTAACTATATTCCCAAAGTAAATAAGTGTCATTCTGCCTTGTTTCAATTAGTACCAATAGTAAGTCACATTTACCTGTCCTGTTTGGTGTCTTTATTCTGTATGATATTAATATATGGTATGCCTGAAATACAGGAAGGAAATGAAAAGAACATTTTTCAGCAAGGGGAACTATATTGGTTACATAGTTCAAAGAGCGTAATTAACAAGGAGCTGTTAACTGGCTGATCAAGAACAAGTTGACATTGTTTCTAATAGAGACATTCTTATTTTGATGAAAATAAAATGTCATTTATTTTATCTAAGACTAATGGTCACATCCTCTTTCCCTGAAATACCATCATTTTTTATTATTATTATGCAGAAAAAAAAATAAACCTTTCTCTCTAAAATATACTTCCTTTTTTGTTATTCAGAAAGATTTAATCTTTCTGGAGCAAGAAGAGAATTTGAAAGGGGAGACAGATTTCTTATTATGGAAATAAGATGCACCTCCAATCAGATCTTTTGCTTATGGTGTCAGCCCGAGACATATGATATGCAGGAAAATAAAATCCCTGGCAGGTGAATGCGAGGAAAACCATCTGGATACATAAAGAAACAAACCTTTAATTTAACTTTAATAGAGTAAATCCTATTTTTTTATTTCTTTTCCTCATCTATAGCTTTTATAAATATTCATAATTTCTGTGCTTTGAATACTGAAAATAAACGATTTTACTCATTTTTTTTCTTTTACTGTCTTGAGGCAAAAGCTTTTGCAGGTTCCCTGGATGAGAAGATATCCTTTAATGAAGGGCATAGTGAACCAATAAGACAAGACTTTTAGTCACTTTACCAAGTGTCCAGACCCTTGCTATATGTCTTAACATCAATATGATACAGATATAGATACAGGAGTTAATATTCCCGAGCGAAAGGCAGAAGAAACATCTGCGATTGACAAATAAAAAGGTTTTTCAGCAAGCAGCAAGATGTGCAAGAGGACACTTGTGCTCTTGTGACAGACGTGCTCCTTCCCCAGCTCAACCTTACTTTTCGCACATAGAGCTATTCAGGTGCTAACCACCACAATATCTGATCCTGGTGGTTGCCTCCCTAATTTCTTCCCCCACTCGTACATTAATCATCAACACCATCATCCTGATGGCTGTGTCCTGATGGGGAAATAAGGCTAATTGTGCATACACCAGCCAGCAATCATTTTTGAATTGAAAGAATGACTCTAAGTCAAATGTCTTATCCCATAAATATGGAAACAGCCTGAGAACCCATTGAGCTCTCCTGGCATTGCAGCGGGCTGCACACCAGGATCTCCCCTTGAGCAGTGACGCCTCTCAAGCGTAACCCTCAGGGACTGAGAGATCCTTGCCACAACAGATCTGTGGTAAGCGACTATAGAGCGCTGCCTCTTTTTGAACTTATAAACTTTATTGATTTAACTGTGCACAAAATCCCTTAGTCATAAACTGTTGACCAGGTCTGGGACTAGAACTGGATCCAGACGCACTCAGGGTCCTCTCGGAAGGAGTTTGGAATGAAAGGGGGTCCAGTCTGAAGCTCGTGACTCTATGGCAGGGTGTCTTTGGTAATTCTGTGTATTATCGTGTAGCCCATGCAGTAAATAATAAGCGATGTTGCCATAGAATCTTGTGGAACCATTGTCCATATCAATAAAAGCTGTCACTATCTCTTTCATACGAGTGAAGTGCATTGTGTCATTCACCCCCACCACCACTCATTCCATGACAACACATCTCCTATGTCATTAAAGTCTCTGTGTCATACGACACAAGCTCACAGCCAGTCATCCTGAAAAGGAATACCAGTTTCTGTTGCTTCCAAAGGAGCGTTTCACAGCATAAGAATACAGGGGTTAGTAAAAACAACCTAGAAAAGAAGAACTTAAAATTGAATCAGAAAGTCATTCCTAGATTGAAAGGAATAAAAAGGGAAAGTGGCTGCTGTTGAGTTTGGTTTACAAATGCTCTTCCTTATTTGCCAGATTCACCCATCAAACACGGACCTTTCCAGGGAGCAGCAGTGCCAGGAAACCTCAGCACCTCAGTGCAGAAGAAATGTAATAAACATCTGCACTTGTGTCTCTCTGGGCAGTTCCCATCTGTTCCAGGCACACGGATCTGGACCGCTTCAGGAGCTACTGGTACAGAGACCAGCCTCGGATAATTTCTTCTCCAAATGTTGTTGTTTTTGTTCTCAAGAATATATATGGAAGGGGATGTACAGCCATACATTTGTTTTTGTCTTAAAAAAAAAAAAGAAACACTTTGCACACAGTATTTCTGTATTAGGAGTAATTCTTCAATTAGAGGGAAAAAAGGAATACTTAATCAGCAAAGCAAATGTGCCTATTATATACAGACGAAAGCACTTATGAATAATTAAACTAATGGCACTGAATGCAGAATTATTTTCTCCTCCTCTGTTCCAGAATTTCTAAGGCGTGCTACAACTGTAACAATCACCTTTATAAAGCACCTGTTTACTAATTCCTATCGTGGTTCCAGTCATGGTTTGAGGGCTCTGTTTGTTTATTTTCTGTTTATAATTTTGAATTAGTAAATACTATGGAGTGCATTTTTTCACAGATCTGGCAGAACTGTGATTTTAAAGAGCTCTCCATTTATTTCCAAAAAGGTCTCAAAAATAGGGTCAGCATTAGTGTTACTAAGGTAACACTACTGTTAGTAAGTGTTATCAGAGAGGTGACTAGCAGTTAGTTAGTAATCAGAATTATTGGCACTTTCAGCCAATAGCTCAACTCTTTTGGAAAGTCTGTCCAATTTTTAATAAAACAGTAACAAGAAATTCTACATTGTGTCTTTCAAGCAAGTATTCAGATCTGTTATTGATGATCTGCATCATTTAGCCATTCTTATACCTTTCATTGCTCAAGTTCAACCAACAATAGAAAAGGCACAAATTAATGTGTGGCAGAAAATCCATATTATTTAAGGCTTAATATCGTTGTGTTCTAATACTCCACCAAACTACCTTAGGCAAGTGACAGAGTCCAAACAAGAAGGAATTATTGCTAAAATAAATTAGTCCTTTAGTTTCAGTTTTCTTCTTTTGCCACTATCCTCAGTGCAATATTTGCTCATGAATATTATTTCACACTAGAGATATTAAACCAATGGACTACTCTATGGAAGAGGTACATTATAGCATATGATAGCAACCTAAGAAGTTCGTTTAGGAGATAAGGTGGCAGTTTTAGCCCCATGGCTGTCTGTGTTTTATTCTGGAACATTGTGATACAGATGCTTTTAGCAATGCGCCAAAATTACTACAGTACAAACATGTTATCCAAGGTAAAAAAGGAAATCTGTGAACAACCTAAGCAAATATCTCCCTGGGCAAATATCTCTAAATGTCTCTAAATCTGAGTCCCAGTGATTCCAGGTAGAGCAGTCAGGAGGACGAATTTTTAGTCATAGAGATTTAAGTCTGAGATGTCAAAGTGGAAGATTCACTTATTTCTGATTGTTCAAAAAATATTTTTTAAAACTGTTTGGATAGCCAAGAAAACTATGCCAAACAGCCAAAGAGTTGCAAAAGGAAAGTGTGTTTAATGCAAGCCATTAAATGTAAGAAAGGCAAACACATTACCGTGGCAAAAAATATTTATTGATTTTTTTTTTACTTTTGCTAAAAGAAGTGAAGAAAGATAAAGTTTAAGCAGTCATTAAACAAGCGATTAAGAATTTGAAAGTAGGGGCTTAATATATAATCTCAGCAAATAAAATACTGATGCCACCAGCTGATATTTCCGATCAGATTGGACCATCTGCTGCTGTGGTATAGACTGATTCTGATACTGCAAAGGATATCAAGCAGGTACTCCAACAAGCTGAAACCGACTGAAAATAAGGTTCTTCGTCAAGCTGTCTCTAGAGAGGTTAAATCAACATAAATTGTTCCAAATCTGTCCCGTTTGAAATAAAAAAGAACTATGAGATTATTTTGTAAGCAGGCAGTAAAAGGAACACATATTTTTCTAGTGAACATTTATACTTTAATGTTTTCATTCTGTATTAGGAAATATATCAACCACGGATTGTTTCACCAATGAAGAAAATTTGAATTTGAATTTTTATATGTTTATTTAAATTTCTCTCTGGCAGAAATATAGTCATTAAAAAAAAGTCCTAATGATCTTTTGATATAATTTTATTTTCTGGTGATTTTTTAAAAAATATATTTTAATGAAAAGTTTTCTACACTTTAAGGTGTTAATACTGGAAGCCTTGAACACAAACTTGATACTTTCCACTAAATCATCTCTTGTGCATTTATTTTTTCCTATGGTCTCTTTCATTGCACCATTGAGCATAATATCATTTACATTTTTCATTTTCAGTAATGGATAACCTTAACAGTTAGAGGTGGCCAAAAAATTTCTGGCACGATGATTTTAGAAACAGAAAATGGCAGTTTATAAAAAAGATAGAACAAAGAACATGCTTCAAAAACTTTTTTTTTTTTTGGCAATAATATTTAATTAAAATCAGTAGTCACATGATAAGTACCTCTTTTATCTCATTGAAGTGCAATGGACTTTGTTTTTTCCAAATAGAAACTGAGGAAATATGTTTCAAAATCACTTCTTAGAAGTTTTTCTAGCATATAAAATAACCAGAATGAAAAGATTTTTAAGGTAATATTATCAATATTTTATGCATAATATTTTCAATGGGCTTTTTTTTCCTTTGTTTTAGTTAAAAAAAGAAAAAAAAGAAATCATCATGTCAGATTTTTCCAGAACATGAAAATTCCGCCCTTGACAAGATCTAATTTTATTCTTTTACCTTGCCTTTTAAACTGAACCTAAGGACTTCAGCTGAATACATAGCTGTGGTATCTTAGTATAATAAAACTAAGGAACATTTGGGGAGTGATTTTCAATGCCAGTCATATGTCAGTGTCATTTATTTTAAAAATCCTTGGAAAGTTCTTCGATTGGTTCCTACATATTTAAAGACAGTGCACAGTAGGATCCTTTCCCTCTTTGTGAAATTGCAGGCAAGGAATTCATTTATGGAAAACATAAAGCACTCAGGAATAGTTCTTTCTTTCTTTCTTTCTTTTTTTTTTTTTCCTGATTGTGGTGTGCTGAGATTTGTCATCATAACTAGTGCTTTTCTCGAGTACCTCCCTGTCTGCACAGCTTTTTGGTTCTTTCCTGCCTGTTCACTTGTCACCTGTGTAGACAGGTGAAACCCCTGTTAATCCTCCTTAATTGTCGCTTTCTTGCTGTGCTGTCAGGGGAAAGCTGGAGAAGCAGATCAAACAACCCAAATTGCACATCCTTCAGGAACAACCACACTGACTTGAATGGGATAGCTGGTCCCGCTGCAAAAATACTTTCAAATCATAATAAAACTCAAGAAGAACTTGGTACCAAGTAGAACATTTAAAGCTCAATTAAAAGCAGTATCTGGAATTTCTTAACCTTCCAACACAGCAGAGCTCCACAGGCAGACAACAATCTCGTCAACATCTTTCATCTCATAATGTTTCAGTGTGTCATATTTTCAGGATTAGTGTTGTCATTACATGACCAAACATAACAAGAAGAAAAAAAGTCACAGATATTCTCTATCACTTAGAGAACATAAAAAGACTGATTTGAAAATCAGTTATTGAATGGGGTATGCAAAACCACATTTGATGTTTTTTCTGTAGA
This sequence comes from Tinamus guttatus, assembly GCF_059628265.1. Taxonomy (NCBI): domain Eukaryota; kingdom Metazoa; phylum Chordata; class Aves; order Tinamiformes; family Tinamidae; genus Tinamus; species Tinamus guttatus. The sequence goes on from NW_028289430.1 coordinate 552,877, forward strand.
GGTGTCTAATAGGAAGAGCAACATATCTCCAGCAGCTCTCAGAAGCAGGAAAAACAAGTTATAATAAATAGCAGTACTGCAAGCTGCAGCAGTGTTCACAGATGTCTCCACTGTTGATCCTGGCACGAAGCGGGTGCTTCTGGTTACAGGTAGGATCACTGGAAAGCCATAGTCTGAGGGGAATTAAAGTCCTCTTCAGTGAGTCTCTGTAGGAGTCTGATTTGCCTCGTGGCTTTGCAATGTGGGTCCTTTTCTTCAGAAGAGCAGAAATGTCTTATTTCTCTCACCACAGAGAAACCTCCCTCCTCATTTGAGGTCAAAGTTTGTGAGATACCAAAAAGGATAATGGACATTATCCATTTGGATAATAGGGACGAGGGCTAATGGACAAGGCCTGTGCAAAATCCTGATTTCTTGAATCTGTGGCAGGAAAATATAACTTAAATGAATAAATATGGAAGTCTGCTAGATGCATTCATCCTTTTAGCAAAAAGCCATTTCAGACCATATGAATTATTTTGTCTTCTTTCTTTCTACAGGAATACTTTTGGACTTTTCAGTGTTTTTATTTTCTTTTCTTCTCCTCCTACACTCTGTACTCCAAAGAATAACTTGACCATCCACGTTGGTGAACAAACTTCAAAACTTATGTTTTAAATACATCTGACTTAAAACCATCGGTTCTCACATAATTTGTTTTGTGGTGTTGCAGAAAAGGTATTCCCTAGGAGAAGGTATTCAACCTCCTATTCAGTGTGTTAGTTACTCCATCAGTGTGTTAGTTAATCTATCTCTAAACTAGGGCAGAACAAGACAATTGAAACTCATTGGATAAGAGGAGATAGAAAAATTCCCTTACAGAAATTATCATTTTTTCTTTCCTTACTGCATATCACTAGAGTCTGCTCCAGATTAAGTCAACCTCTAAAACTGGTTAGCAACCTCAGTCCTAGGATTCTCATACAGGAAAGCTGTAATCCAGATTCTTGATGAAAGACATTGGGATATTTCTCGTTATCAAGGACAAGGCTGTTTGAGTGGCATTATCCAAAATAGTAGGAAACAGAGAGCTCCTAGGACAAAGAAAAATGATTTTCCTTTCTTTCTCAGCCAGAGTCTTTCTTCCTATTCAATAACTAAGCTCAACATAAAGCAGCTATTTTAAACAGCAAGAAAAAAAAAAGAAAAGAAAAAAAGCACTACATTTAGCAAATGGAAGCACTTAAATCTCAGCACAGATTCCCATTTAGAATGGATAATTAAATGCCTAGCTATTACTTTCCTATTTGTCTTTTTAAAATCCATTTATTCATTTTTCAGGATGAATACAGAAAGCATTAATAAGGGAAGTAAACAAGGCTGAATAACTTAAATTACAACATTGAAATGCCTACTGCTTTTTAAGCAGAAGTTGGTTTTTATGTAGTGCAGTCCATTAACTATGTTTACAACAGTCATAGCTCTTTTCTGATAATCATTCCTCAAATCCTGACTCTTTATTATTTTTACAATTCTACAGTCTAGGCACTCCTTTTATGTGATTCTCATTCTTTTGTACCTGTACATAACTTTATTAAAATAAAAGGAAATCAAACTATCCTGATGGTATGGTTTTTACTGAAAGGGGAGTATTTTTATATAATGTTACATTTATTGCAAAGGAATGGTCAAAAAAGAGTTCCTCTTAGATACAGGACATTTGCACAGCTATAACAGACTAAGACCTAAAGTCAAAAACCCTATTGGCAAAAGACTCTGAATTAAATAGAAATCCGTATCCAATGGATATGAGGTGTAAAGTCCAAATGTTTTAATTTATAAAGTATATAATTATAAATTTATATTAAAATGCATAGGCGCATAAGAAGAAAAAAAATCTTCTGATATATTAGTTATATTCCATGTCATCGATGAAGGTGAGGGTATATATGAACAAAAAATAGTCTATCAACACTAGCTGTGTTCCTCCTCTCTGCCTGTACTTATGCTTGGAATAAGCCTAGACTGATTTTCCTGTTTCTCCCCATTTTGCCTTCTTTTTAGTCATATAGATAAAATTAGGTCTGTACCTAAGTTTTTGTGCTGGTGCTAGCCTCTTTGGAAATAAAGTCCTTAAGTGTAGCTACCTGGTAACCTGGTTTAAATATAATTTTATTTTTAAAGAAATCTTCCAACCATTTGGATATTTTTACAGCTTGTATAAAAATCCAAGACTCAGCCTATGGTAGTATATCTTAATTCTCTAGTATACAGAGCACACACCTATTTGTGCCTTGGAGACACTATGAATATTACAACATTCTGGTATAGGACATGAAAGCCTGAGATTTATATGTGGTTTTTACCTCAAATATGCTTTGGTGTGCGATGTGTGCTTTGTCAAAATACGGCCACCTCTGTCCTGAAAAGCAGCAGCTAATTGAAGACAGGCAGAAGCTCTACTGAGCCACTGGTGAAGGCAGAAGTTAGCGAAGGTTTGGTAATCACTAAGAGGAAAATTTGCCTTCTAAAGGTTTCTTTCTGCAATGCAGAAATAAGACACTCCTGGCAGGGACCCTTTTATGTGTATCTAGAAATTGAAAATGACTCCATCAGGGTGAAGGTAGGCACAGGCTGTTTCATTGTAATGGGAGTATGTGTTTTTAAGAAAACACTGAAAATCTCTCAATAGATTTCTCTGCCAACATTTCATTGTATAATTAGGGGTTCACAAGTACATAGGCAGCCCAGCCAGAACTAGCAATAAAACAAAGATTAAATCCTAGTCTTCAACAGTCTGCAGAATTCCAGACCTTGGTTTCTGGTACTTTTAGATAGTTTCCTTGTCCTGATTTTGAGGGTGGGATATAATTTGCCCTCTGCGTTTGGAATGAATTCCCTTTTCTGCTTCTTCCCATTAAATACCATTAAATATTTCAACATTTAGTTATCTTGGTAATGTTTCACATATTCACACTTAATTATTTTATTGGGGGCGAGGGGAGAAAGGGGGGGGCGAGGTAGAGGGGAATGGAATAGAGGGATGGGAAGGCAGAGGAGAGAGAAAGAAAAAAGAAAGAAAGGATAAACATGTATATCAGCTTTTCTGTGTTTTCTGTGAGTTTACTTCCAAAAATTTTTAACTCACATATGAATTTTAATCTCACATATGAAGGAAGTACCTTCAGCCCTCAGCTATAATAGCAATCTCTTCTTAGATTCTCTGTTAATAAATACTCATCCCAGCGTTGAGAAGGTCATGCACCAATCTGGTAATTAGCACACTCAGCTGGGAGGGACCCTAGACTCAGCTGGCTCCTTTGGGCTAGTGGGGCAGGGCAACCAAGAGACCATCTGCTTCTGCTGAGAAGCCTTCTCTATACAAATGTGATCAAAATTCACAAATACACAAAAGAGTGTCAATAATATGAAATTTCACAAGCGAAGAATTGTCAGACTGCTCTATTTAGATTAACACCACCCTTGATGGAACATTCTCAAACCAGTTCTGGAGGCAACTTCAGCATCATACTCAAGAATAAGTATTCTTCTTTCAAACTGGTCAAAACTTAGATGACAATCCTATAATATGTTCAATAAACTGTTGTTCCATTTTGTTTTGTTTTTTTTTTCTCCTTACCATATTAATCCATATATCAACACTAAAATGGCTCCCTGGAGGAAGGCAACTTAACTCCAGTTTACTGCTTTTCGTTAACAGTATGTTTCTCTGCTCAGTTCTCTTGACATCTAACTGCCTCCTTGTCAGACTTTCATATACATTTATTAACATTTGAGGCTTGCTATTTGATTTGATTACTTCAAGGCTTTGAGCCCTAGGAATAATCCTCTTGCAAACTGTCTAATGACAGCCTCACTTCATTGAATTAGATGCCAGAAACCACATTTAAAACAGCATTAACCATATGACATGCTCACACAGAGAATTACAAGTTGATAAATGTGACAGAGGGCTGTAGTAGATGGAAGAAGGCTCCCCCAGTTGCACCCTAGGCACTGTTCTTGCTGAAATAATATACGGCGCAACAGTAGCTGATATAAGAGATCCGCTGCTTCTCCAAATAGGTTAGGCACTTAAACTAATAGTTGTACATTCCTAGGAGGATCCACACACATGTTATGCACTCATATATATCATTCCTGTTGCTAGAACTTCAGTCTCAATATAAAGCACATAAGGGACAGATCTATCTAAGGTTCTCATAAGACTTCTTCCAATGTAAGCGCCTTCTGGCTTTTGCTTCCTCTGTGGAAATAAATTATCCTCCTCCTCCTTGCACACAGTGATGTAATCTGATTGACAGCATACATTTTTATTATCAGCATGCACTTTCTCTGTTCAGCCACTGCTTCCTTGCCTGTATCAGTCTGGGAGAAGGATGTTCTGAAAAAGCTGGATACTGATCTTATTAACCCACATTACACCTACAGAGAGGACATTTCATATGGACTACTGGAACTTCTGACTCAATTCGGTAATGGTCAAAGCTTGACATTGGACATGATGTCTAACTCAGGCACAATGATTTCATGCAAAGATACTCTTTTCAAACCTGCCATAATGACTTTTCTTCCCAGAACAATCTTCACTCTGACTCCATTCAAATTCCACAAGGCATTCATCATGCTTCTAACTCTTTAAGATAAAATATTTCAATATTTCTTGCTGAATTGCACTAATTAAATTTCCTATCAGATAAGATTCTTGTTATTAACTCTAACCAGCAAGAAGTATCATTTTCTGATCAAATGTTCTTTGTGTCATGCAATAAAAATGTTTAAATAACAAGCCATTAGATTATACTTATGGAGAAACTGTGGGTAATTTCCTGTTGAAGTTAGGAGAGAGAGAAATTTGTTGATTCTGATAAACATAAATATTCTCTTTGATTCTCTTCTGTTGTTACCATTTACTCCTCAAACAGAAAGTATAATTCAGCTGTAGATGTTTTCTTGAGGTCAGATATGAATAAATGCAGTGTTTTGTCTCAATAATTCTGTTTAATTGATTGATAAGTGGCAAGATTAGTTGCACAGAAATGTAAATTCTGCTTTCCAGGAAGAAATATTCATCAATCACTGCTAGAACTGGCTTTACTTTTCCATCTGTAAACAATTTTTCAGGTGACTTTTCATTGTTTTTGATATCACTGGAAGTAAGGTTTCAGAATTTTTACAATTGAGAGAATACAACCAAGCATAATTTAATGGCCCACATAATAAGTTTAGTCGACAGGGCTGATTTCTGGTTTTGATTCAAAGGTTGCCGTTTATTTTCCTACCTTACAATTCCTTGAAGTCCTTCTTGTGGTTTAATGCAGTCCAACTTTTATAGATCTGATTCATTATCCTATTTATTTTCATAGAGCATTGGAACTTAAACAAGAGTTATATCCTATGGTTACAATATTACCAATAAGAAATAAGAACCTATGCCTTCTCCCTTCCAAAAAAAAAAAAAAAAGATAAATGGAGATACGTCCAATAGTTTTGCACCTGTCTTTTACTGCAAAGTGCCTTCCTAACAGTTCTTTTGGCAGCTTAAAACAGGAAGATCCTGCACAGTTCTCATAATGGCCACATCCTAAGCTTCAGGACAGATCACCTAACAGGAAACTTCACATAGCCCATACTGTCCTATCTGCCTTATCTGCCTTGAGTTGTCAAACTGACAACTCAATCCGTTCTCAAAAAGGCCTTTCAAACAGAAGGACTGGAATTCCATTTCATAGCTGTACAAATGATAGGCATAATCTGCATTAAACTTCTTCTTTTAGTCTTTTAAATGAATTATTATATTCATAGGTAACACCATAAATGAAGACACCACATGGGATATTCTAATACTTCCAGAAATGGCCCTTGACTTCTTTGGCAGATGCTGAACATATTTCCATTCAAATCAATGAATAAAATCACTGTTGAAGTCCCATTCAAGTCCCAGATGCAAAGGTAGGAGAATGCTTTGCTCACACCAAGACAAAAATATTATTCTCTTATGAGAAGGATATTGAAGAGAATATAAAAATATATTTGACTGAGGTTAACTTTGTCACTTGATGTGCAGAACATATTCCTAAAAATCAAGAGAATGCAGCTGTTGTACACAATGAAAATATTCTAGATTAATGACTTCGGGACATCGTTTTTTGTTTTGTTTTGTTTCATTTTGTTTTGGTAGTGGTGGTGGTGGTAGGTTTTTTTTATTTCCTTCTCTCTCTCCTTCTTGTCAGCTACTCCAGATTTAAACAAACTTGATATTTGAATTGCTCATATTCCAGTGTGACATATTCATGGCAATAAAACAAATAAAAAATAGTTTTTTAATGAAATAAAATACCAAAAGTCAGAGATAAGATGACATGCAACCAGTTAGGCCAATGTTCTCATGAGAATGTTGAAGGTTGCTGATAAAGCAGGCATAAATCAACACAAAGGACCTCGGCTTCATCTGTCAATGACTCAACTTTTCCAAGTATTTCTAGAAAAAAAGTCTGAATTTTGTCTCAGTGCTTGTTAGCTTTAAACTAGAAAATAAGTAACATAAGAAAGGGTGAAAACAACATGAATTAAGATGATATACACATTAAAACCATTCTGGGCCTTTACCTCCACAGTCATCCCTGTTTCCTAACTGGTATGACTCACTTGCTCAAAATCGCTATAATGTAGCTGCCTACCATTGTCAGAAGTATTGATCACGGTCAAGAATCCCAGAAGCATTCAAAGTATGACTTAATAAACTTTGGTTTTAAATAACATTTTTTTTAAAAGCCTGCATTTGAAATAATATAAAACATTTTAACATAAAAGGACTTTTGTTTTCCCCAAACTGTATTAATTTTTAAAGCTCTTTCTCTCTCAGAAACTAATCAGTAAATTCCATGAATATCATAGAAAATCAAGAATAAATCATCCTGCCACTTGTCCTTCAAATTTCCTAAATTTGAATGAATAATGTGGTTTATAGGTAAAATAATATATACATATTTAGGTATATAGATAAAATATTTCTGTGGAATATATGGTCATGATTACAAGGAAGATTTTAAAGTTGAAGTAGCATATAGACATGTGGCACTCTGCTATCTGTTTTCATCTGTTTATAAGAAAGTTTGAATGAAGTTGTTTGAATGACTCTTTAAGAATCACACACTGTGTTTAAGAAATACATTTACACTGTATTTAAAGAAAGATAAGATGCTTCAGGGCAAGATGGAAAATTCATACATTACTTTTGAGCTTTTGGAGATAGGTTTGAAAGGAAATCTCTAGATAATTCTTATCAGTTCTTTTGAAAAAAATCATTTCACAGAAGAAATATCAAACTCTATCCTTACACGGGATACTAAGCTCAACAGTCTGTTTTATAATTCTACACCTTTGCTAGCTGACATTCTTCTTATTAACTGATTGCTAAGTCATATCATTACTTCTGTGCAAGGATATTCTCATTAGATAGGCAGGCATTTTCTTCTTCACTTGTGTGCTTTCCTTATTCTAAGGCTTTTTGTTTGTTTTTCAGTATGCTAAACAAGATAATTGTGAACACAGGGAGGACTGACTGATGATAAAAGGTAAACTGGGTAGTAAATCAAATATCTAGTAAATCAAAATGCTCATAGGAAGTAGAATTTTGCCTGAGGTCATACTCAGTTTCCAAAGACCCATGGTACTTTTACATACATCAGTACATCGGCATCTCTTTTGAAAATATCAGATCAATCCATTGCTTTAAAATAGAAAATGGATTGTTGAAACTTTTTTTTAAATTTGAATAAAAGAAATCTAAGATATTCTCTCCTTTGGCAGCCCAGTTGCCTACAGCAATTTCAAGCAAGAAACCTTGTAAACAAGATGCCTACAGTGAAAAAAACAACCAGCTAACTAAGCTAAAGTGGAAGAGCCGCTGAATGTCATTATAATTCTACAGGTCTCAGAAGTGTTTCTTTTTGCATATATAAATGGGAGTCATAAGAATAATTTCTCAAACACTCTCTCAATGATCATAAATAGTTGTTTTCAAAGTTATACTTACCGGGTGATCCTGGTATTTTGATTCAGATCATGATTTAATCTGTCTGATGGGTAACAAAATAGTTTTTCTAACATAATCTTGGCATCACATGAGGTAGATTAAGAATCTTATTCATTTATAGTTATTTACTCTGCTATTTCAGTCTGGTTTAATCACATTAAGGAGAAATGAGGGATTTGGGTTTTTTTTTTTAATCTTATGACTCCAAATTGAAAAGAGTTAATTTAAATAGATGCACATTTAGCATATGCATTATACCTTTTATAGAGTATATAAAGTATTTAAATCCAGGTTGGAAGAAATTTCTGTATGAGAAACCTTCTGTTTCCAAAGTCTTACCAAATGATCCTTGATTTTATACCAGCTTCCTGTTACTATTTTATTCTGAGAAAAGCAAATTATATTACCAGATTCTTTTTTAATATCTAATTTGTGTGAGTAACCACAACACAAGTAGGGACAACACAAGAAGCATTTATTTTAAAATCTTCTCTGGACCTAAATCAGGACCTCAAGATTACACTTTTTTATCTTTAGTGAGTTCTACATAGTATAAACCCAATGGTAAAACAAGCATGATGTTTATTTAAACACACTCTTTAGTTTTAGAGAATCAAGTTAGGAGGAAATCTGGAAGAAATTGTACGTGTTTCATAGTCTTTCTCTTAGGATGCTTAGTATGGACTTAATGCAATCATTCAGACATGAGGTAATGTCTCTGTGTTTATGAGCAAACAAACGTCACAACAATGATCACTTGGAACAAAATGTAGGCTTTTGATGAAGCTAATGCACTTCAAGAATCTTCTTCAAATTAATTTTACTTTACAAAATACTGCTAGTGGCATAAAGAGTTAACTTTTTGATCTCGGAAACACAGCAGAGGAGACATTGATATGTCTCTAGGTCTGATATGTTTGTATGTTAAATATTATGGACTCACAGCCACAAATTCTCTGTGAGGAGCAAGAGGTGCGAGGGAGAAACGAGATCCTTGACCCACTATTAAAAAATGGTCTGTAAAAAAGTTGGCCAACCTGGTGAGAAGTCTTTTAAACTAGGAATGAAGAGAGGGAGATAATGATCAACAGTTGAAGAAGTAGTGGATAGGGAAAGTGAAAAGTGTAGGAAGAGAGGCACAAGAAAGATCTCAAAAACAGCAACACAAGACTCTAAAGCCTAAAAAATGCACATGAACAGAGCAATGAGCAAGAGGAATTGAATACTGTCTGTGGTCAAAGACCTACAACATCACTGGAAGCACTGGGATGTGGCGGACGTCTCACAGAATTGGAGTGTTGCAACAGACAAGACTTTCAGGAGAAAGAGGCAGGCATAATTATGGCTGCTCTCTCCATGTTGGTGCAGATCAGGTGCAGATCAGGTACAGATCAGGTATATGAGACACCTCCTGGGATGGGCAACAGGTTGGGTGAAGGCTGGTGGGTCAGGTCAGAAGAGAGACCAGTGAACGAGGAGACACCAAATGATGGAGTGTATTACTGACCATCCCATCAGAGCGAGGTGTGTAGATGAAACCTTCCTTAAAGTAAGGACATCTCTGAGTCACTGACCATGGTCCACATAGTCACTTCTATCTCTCTGAATTCTGCTGCAAGAGACGTCACAGCAGGGCACAAGTGGTCAAGGAAATTTATGGAGAGTGTCATGTTAAGAAATAACAGATGTCAGATGGACCTTGCTGAAGTGATGCTGTCCTGGATCTGCTACTTGCACGAAAGCCCTCCCACCAGACACCACTATGGGGAACTGGCCCCTTCTTGCTCCTCTCCACATTGCTGCCAGGAAGCGCCCTGAAACCACCTCTGCTCCAGACGTAATGGCCCATCCCCACAGTATCTCCTCACAGGCAGGGACTCCAGCACCAATGGCTTGGAGGCCTCCCGGGATCTGTTCTGCTTTATGGATGTCTTTCCTGCACCGGGTTCAATGCTGGAGGCAATGTCCAGATGGAGCACGTTGAAGCCAAGCAGAAGCAACTATTCCTGCCTAGCGCATGCTCAGGACCATGTCCCTGCTCACATTGCCCTTGGGATTGCCTGGTACACAGGTGCCACTGCTCCTCTCACCATGGACAGGGCTTCTCTTTCTTGATTCTTGCTTTCAGGTAGAGCACATCATATTAACACTACCTAGTAGGCCCTTCTCATCCAACCAATTTTTCACCTGTCTGGTTGTCCATCCATCCAGACTGTAGTATCTTAACATGGATGTAATAGATGTAATTTGTATATACTTTCTAGTAGGCTTACCTATGACCTGTGATGATTGTCCCAAAACAAATAAGAGGAAATATGTTTAAGAACATATGCACAAAGAAAAAAAGACATTCAAAGGTAATGAGATATAGTGCAGAAAAGCTCTGGAATATAAAAGAGTGCAGTTCAATCCTAAATCTGTTTCTGTAAATTCGTAATAGGGAAAAAACACACGTATTACTTTCCACTCAGAATCATTCGAAAGCATATGTTTCTGAGTTAAGTGATCATATTGCATTCACCTTCACATATTTTTCCATCTTTAGCTGGAACAGACTCCTATACAAGTTATTATCACTCTGATAACACTTTGAGATGAACTGATTTGTTACTCGTGTTTAGCTACCAAATTTAGCTACAAAGTCAAAATAGAAGAAATTCTAAACGACACAAATATTTAGGATTAAATATCAAATACGCAAATTTACAGATGTCGGACCTCTTAGTCTAGTGGATCCAAATATATAACACAGGACTCAGAAAGCGAACAATAGTAATAATACTCCTTATCAAAAAAAAAAAAAAATTGGACAAAAGAAAGGATGAGTTAACTGAAAATGCATGGGTATGTGTTTGGCAACACCTTCGCTATTTATTAATGCATTTGGAATTATGCCTCCTGGCCAAAATCATAATGAAAAAAAAAAAAGATATTGAAATAACAGCAGCCAAAAACCTAATTTAGTTAAGGAATAATAGAAATCCTAGGTCTTAATTTTCCATTCACTCTAAACTTCTCTTTGTATTCCTTGCTATCAACAAAAATAAAAAGTTTCAAAAGCAAGCTTAAGCACTGTGAGGATATGTTGCAAATGGATACATTGAACGATTACTTCAAAATAATAAACTGAGAAAGAACAAAATAGACCAAACATTCTGTTTTTACACAATGTTTAAAAAAAATCTGGCATATGCTTCAGATTCATTTTCAAACACAATATTGCTGTCCTGTAAACATGCCTGATATACTTTTATTACTTAGCATCTTCTTCATGAAGATATATTGTATCTAAATGCCTTTGTGAGCTTTTTAAAAAATGTCTCATTTATCTCAGAAATACAAAAACTGAGGAAATAGGATTTAGCATTTCTGGATTATTTCCTTCTTCCACAAAGTCTGAACAAGTTATTTTCATTTATGAGACTATTGTGGATTGCTTAATTGCAATTTTTTTAAAAAAGTTGCATTTGGACCATTATGGTATGTCTGTATTTTAAAGGTGTTTTATAAACATTTAACTCAATAAGCTAAAGGGATAATAACTCAATAGCTGCAGCTTTGCTATAGGCATCACTCGAGGAGCAAATTGAAGTCACCAGAGGTGCTGTTGCCTTGGCATTGGACATGGGCCAGGCCACTTCTCCACTTATCACTTCTCCCAGCTGCTGGATCAGCTGACTCTCTGTGAGGGCTAGGAGCGCTGTGACAACATTCTTCATGTTTGAGATTATATGCTCCTTCACACTGGGCTGTTCTTTCCCATTTCATGAAAGGTAGCTCACACAAAAATATATTGTGCTTCCTTCTTTATGTCAGGGGAAATGTATATCTAGGAAACAATATATTTGCAAATAGCACAGTCTAACCCAAAATGCATTTACACAAAGCGAGAAATTGTCATTGTGCTCTTCCTCATGCCATAAGAAACCTTTCCACTTAATCAGCTTTCAGTTCAAGGAATAAGTAAGGAAAATTTATTTCAGAGCTTACGCCTCTGAATGTCTTTTTTCAGATGAATAAAGTGATATCTTTGAACCAAAACTGTGTTTTTAGTTCAGCCATCATACTAGTCAGGAAGCAGAACATTCACATAAATTTCCTTTCTGTTATTTCTTGTCACGGTAGCACAATTAGAGCTATTTGAGCAAACGGAAGAAGAAATATTGAATACAGACTGAGTCTCCCGGATCTTTCCGATAAGTTCCTAGGAAATAAATAAAATAATCATTTTCTGGTAACCTAAGACTAGGCTTGGACTTGGGTAGTGTCATACTGCTCTACCTTGCCAGGATGTCAACTGTTTTTAAACACTACTAATTGTACAGTAATAATTTCTCATTAAATAGCCCACAATTATGATTCAGCATATCTGTTTGGAGGTTTTCTAGTGTAAATCACTTGCTATATATTATAAATATCACTTGAATGTTGTTCTACATTGTCTTTCATTAAAGGTATCAAGTCCAATTCAGTATGTCAGGAAAAATTCACAAATTAGAGTTTGTTGTTAGAAAGAGGAGAAATAGAAGTTTGTTGGGTCTTTACATAATAGGAGGAGCAGTTAGAGCACAGATTTGTAGTTTAGAAAGCATAGCTCAACAATATCAGCCTATCAATAGAAAGAAGCAGATAAACCCACCTGTTGCAAGGAATTCAAGTGATTAATGAATCCAAAACAAGCTTCTTTTCATATTTACGTCTTTTAAATGGACAAATTCACAAGCCCGAAATGTACTAAGAGCCAGTACTTCTGAGAAAGGAAATTACTTCTTTGGTTTGAATTATGATTCTTAAAAACTTTTTTGTCTTTAAAATATACATCAGTCAAGAATTACAAATGACTACACGAACTATTCCTGAAATAGGAATGGGTAAACAGAAGAAGAGGAATGTCCCACAGAGTAGAGACCTACTGCTTCTTTCTGCACTTCGTGTGCAATTCTATTTTATGAACTTTTTGTCCAGTGCACAATAACAGCTTTATGGTAGAGATTTAACAATTACCTCAAGGAACATGTGATCAAATGACTACAGCTGCCTTTTCTGTATTCCATAATCACATATCGCATGCATTACATCCAAAATATTGTTTGCATTCTTTTTTCTTCTTTCATAGAATCATAGAATCATAGAATGCTTAAGGTTGGAAGGGACCTCTAGAGATCATCTAGTCCAACCCCCCTGCTCCAGCAGGGACACCCAGAGCACGTGGCACAGGGTGGCAACCAAGCAGGTTTTGAAGATCTCCAGAGAAGGAGACTCCACAACCTCTCTGGGCAGCCTGTTCCACACCCTCACTGTTAAGAAAGTTAACAATGCTCTGCAGGAACCTCTAGGACTGTTTGTGTCTAGCTGTGTTGTCTTTCTGGATGATAGATGGATGGCTGAAGTCGCCCATGAACTTGCTTTGCAGGCTAGTTACGTAGTGCTTCTAATGGACCCCTTAAAAAAAGTCTTCTATTATGTCACTTCTATTTTCTACAGTAAAGGAACACATCAGATGATTGTTTAAAAATTATCCTTCATTTCTGGACACACATTAATACCACGTAGCTTTACTTTCAACTGAAATATCTCAAGTCCTTTTTATATGCTAGACACCTAACATGCCTGAGTTTAGCAATATAAAACCTTATGTTTCTGTACCTATAAACCTACTTTAATAAAGTTATTTCCTACTCCTTTATAGAGTCACAGAAAAGCTCTCCCCGAGGCTCTTCCATGAGGTAAGACTATCACTTGAAGCGCTTATTCTTCTGCTACTCTCACTAGATGTAAAACAAAAAATAATCTTGAAGACCATGCCTCACTGTTTCTTTCCTCATCGGTCATATCCATATGTAGCTACTCAGAAGCTACTTTCTTTGCCTGAGCTCTCAGTTGCATGGACCTAGTATTTTATACTATGCTATATGCATATACTATGCTATGCTTATACTATCATAGTCTTCTTATGATTCCATTCACCAAGGTCGTCCACTTCTAGCTGCAGGGCACAGATATACTCCTCTGTACCAGTGGTGTCTGACAATTTTATGTCCTTTAGAAATTCCAAATATTTTTGCCACTTTGTGACAAGGTCACAAATAAATAAAATACAAACAAGATTAAGACCAATATTCAAACTGGACAGCCTCTCTCTAATTAATTACTTCCTCAATGATATAAAACACTCAAGTATGTTTTCTATTTGAAACCTAATATGTTTTCTATTTGAAATCTGTTTTCTATTTGAACTCACATTGTCTTGTGTCTTCCACCTTCAAGCAGCATTCCACATTTTCATCAGGTTTAACTCCCATTCAGAAAGAACATATCCAAAACCTAGTCCAAAGCTCACTTTTCTGAAAATCTTCAGCTGTCTCTGTGCTATACAAAGTTCAGTGATTTCTTCTAACTTTAATTAAACCTCCTCTCTGCCCCTCAAAAAAAGTTTTTATTTGAAGAAAGAAAGAGAGAAAGGAAGAAAGGAAGAATGGAAAAAAGGAAGGGAGAAAGGGAGAAAGGAAGGAAAAAAGGGAGAAAGAAAGAGAGAAAGAGGGAGGGGAAGGGAAGGGAAAGGAAGGGAAAGGAAGGGAAGGGAAGGGAAGGGAAGGGAAGGGAAGGGAAGGGAAGGGAAGGGAAGGGAAGGGAAGGGAAGGGAAGGGAAGGGAAGGGAAGGAGCACTGATTGTGGTCATCAGTTTTATTGTAATATGACTTTCATCACTCCTGGGCAGCAGTGTATCATGTTCCCTTCATGACAGCTCTGTGACTAAGCTGAATGAGGAAAACTTGGAAAGGTTTACCCTACTTCAGCTGCAGCGTACATTATCTCAGGATGATTATATTAAGCTTTCTACCTCCAGTATAACTTCTTAATTATCCAAAACACACAGTGAATGTAAATGCTACCATTTCAGAAAGGAACCATTTGTGTAGAGCTAAAACAGTCTAAAATATGAGGTATCAAACCTTTTCATCCTTTGTATTTCGTAGAAGGTTAGAAATGATAGGAAATAGATTAAGAAATACATTAAAACAATATAGATAAAGTAGTTAATTGTAGGCAGGTCTAAGAAAGCAGCAGTTTCATAGCTACTTTATTTGTTTGTCTTTAATTTTCAAGATTGGCCAAATTAATCACCAAGTTTTTAGTCAAAAATTGATACAGATATTTCATCCTAAAATTGTTCTCTATTTTCATTGTTAAATTAAGGAACAAAATCATAACAATTTGTTATTTTGATTATTCAGTTACAGTTCTTTGCGCTTTACAATTTACAGACAGAAGAATGATCTTGTTAACAAAGCCTGCAAACACAGAGAGGAAAAATACCTTCAAAATATTTTATAAAATTACATATGCACTGTGACACTAAGCAATTCTAAAGAACCCAATATGACCTTCACTTCTATTTTCATCCTGATAAACTTAGCACATATGAATTCTTCCTGAAGCAGAATGCTTAGTCAAATATTACTGGGCTTAGATTTTTCCTTCCTCTGAGTCTCCTGGTTTAGTTCATGAAGAAGTACCTAGCAGTGAGAGTCTGTAAAATTAGTATCTGAAGGAAAACAAGGGAGCTATTAAATTGTTAATAAGTTTAAAACAGGTACAAATTTTGTGAGAGAGAGAGATCCAAAATGAACTTGACCATGTGAACTGTTGTTCAGCTAGAACTGTGAGTTTTCTGTCAGTCCAATGACATCTGAGTTTGCAAGGCATATTTGCATCCTTGCTTCTGTACAGCATGCGTTGCAACCTTCAGCAAATGCCTTTGGTTGAAACCTATTGCAAAGTCCATCAAAGTTAATTGATGTTACAGACAGAAACTGCCACTGATTTCAATGTTTTTTAAACATACACTGTCTAGCCCATGTTTTCTAGAGAAACAAGTAAGATTCGTACACAGTAGCCTGAACACCTTGCACTCTAAGAGAATAAGCTTGGAGCTGATTATAGTTGAGTACATTTATTAGAGGCCTCTGGTATATACAGAGGCAGCAATATCAACACAGAAGAAGAATGGTGTAAATATTCCCCAAAGCATTGTCTGAAGTATTAGAAATGCAAACCTAAGAAACTGGCCCTAAAAATGCTGTAAAAAGGGCATATAATGTGTCATGTGCACTTTTCAGCTATCTTTTAAAACACTCTGATTTTCAGAATCAAGGAAGCTGGTAGAGTATATATTGAATTGAAGAATGTGAATCCAAATTCTAGCTCCATAAATTTAAAAACAGCTTGCAAAGACTTTAGGAAGTCTTCTTCTTTACCAGTAAATTTTACTTTAAGTTCTCATAAGGGCTGATAGAAAAGACTTTTTTTTTTTCCCCAGTGTGCCTGTTGTTGTACTACTGTATGATTAAACACAGTGTATCCAAGAATATTCTGTAGTGTAACCAACAAGGTAGTCATCTTTTCCTCCTTATAGGTGCTGAAGTGTTGTTTTAATTCAGATAAAATTTATACAAATCATACATAAGTTTATTTAAATGATTTAGATTGATACCTAGTCCCATTTAAAAAGCTACTGAACTAGAACTTGACAGGATCAGTAGAGAAAGAGAAACGGGGAAGAGAAGTGTCTGTTATTAGGATTGCTGATTTTACCAGATTTTAAACATAATGTAGACTAAACAATAAAGAGTAAAAATAGTTTGAACAGAAGAAGTAACATCTAATAGCTTTTATTAGGATAGCTGAATTTGTGCATCAAATAATTTGCACAGCAGATATACCTGCTAATGGTACAGGGAAAACTGAATACATCAAGTTGTTATTATTCACATTTTACCATATTTTCATATTTTTCTCAAAATAGGCAAAGATCCATCCAAAAAAGCAGGGAATTTTTCAAATGCAACCTTATTAGCATATCTTCAAGTAAATCATATTCCTCCACATTAGAAATGGATAAACATACTGACAGAGAACCATTTGGGCAAGATGGAACCATATCTGGTTACAGGCAAACTTTCTCCTATATATTATATAATGCCAGAAGTTCATTAAAGGCATACATAGCAACTATGCTATGTAGGCTGTTATAGCTTTAAAAATAATAATAAAAAAAAAAAATAGACGAAATCTCAGAAGTGGAACAAAACATCACGAATTTTCTTAAAAACTTAGCAACTTTCACAGGTAAAGGAATCACTGTAAAACAGCTGCTAGCAGGAGAAGAAAAAGAAAAGAGAATGTAATCTTTGTAGCAGTATGCAAATATATAAAGTCTATTTTTTTAAAAATGGATTTGTAATGGATTACAGAGTACTCTAGAAGAGGACTACAATTGCTTTTTTATATTCATAGGGAAATTGAGGAAAAACTGACAGCCCATGTATATATAGGGAGGAAAAGCCACTTTTTTTTCCTTATGCCATCTATTTAGCCACAGTTCTGTATTCATAAGTGTGAAATTTGAAACAAAAAGAAATCTTCCTTCATGATCTGCCTATATAAAATCAAAAGGATTTTTCCCTTCATGTGAATTTGGATCACAGTAACAATTAAGGGGAAGAATAATGCACAAAAGTCAGAAAAAGACAAGGCACCTCTGTGTGTCACACATTTCAATGATGTGGAGGGTATTTCGAAGACTTTCTTTTTTAATATATATTACTTATATATTGTTGTGTTTTCAGTCTTCTGTCTGGATCTCTAGATAAGAAAGGTCACTTGAATTTGAAGTAATCTTTGCTCATATCAATTATAAAGACTGTTCTGACTTCAAAACCGACCCAGTAACAGGATACAAGTGATTATGAATGCTCAGCCCATATAGCCCCTATAGCATAAGGGGTTATAACCCCTATAGCATGAAGGGCCATAGGGGTATATAATCCCTATGCCTGCTATGCCACCACATGTAGTCTTCATGACTGGGCTATGCCTTGGAAGTACTCACTAATGTGTGTGATTTAACACCTCCATGGAATCTGAACCTGCATATACAAGACAAATGTGCAATCATGTGATTATTCTCAAAACATAATTAACTCCACCCCCCACAAGAAAGAAGACAGAAATGGGGCAGGTGGGTAGTTCTTTTCTCTGAGTTTCTTCTAAAGGATTACAAAAGGATACAGCAAAACACTGCTTTATGTTGTGAAAAGTGATCTGAAAAAAAATGGCCACAGAAGAAGTTGTGATGACCAGATCTACATCCAAGTAGGTTTTAATATAAAGCTCAGGAGTAACCAAATGCAAGAGCTGATGATTTTTTTTCCACATCACAGACTCTAACAAAATCCAACATATTATTGCTCATTCTCCTTCCTGTTAATATTAAAAGGTTAAGCACAGTCACTTCCTAGGGCTCTTGCTGACACATGACTACCCTGAGTGATTACGGCTATTAATCTTTAGCATAGCATCTAGAGATCCCTAATGAGCACTTATGAAAGCACTAAACAGATTAAACTATTCATAAATAATGGTGCAGAAAGACGGCCAACCATGTAATAACTGGGGCAGTGAAAATACTACATACCCTTCTGAAAGATGCTCCAGTCTTTTGAGCTGTTAGGTCCAAGGCACTGTAAAGCAGTCACATAATGCATTAAACGAGACAAGAGTGTGTTTAACAGTGCTCCTGTGAGATAGGCCCCCAATTAAACAAGATAACCCTGTTGCGCCAGCTGGCATTTTATACTGTGTGCAATTATGTTTAAATCCCACTTTGTTTGCTAGGCAAAGCATATTTAACAGATTTAATTCAAAATTTAAATGAAAAAATGTCTCTGATGTTGAGGAAAGGTTAGGAAAAGGTACACATCCTGCACATAATTACAAAATAAAACACAGACTCCCAGTAGTGGTTCAGGGCTTGCTCAGGCCTTTGGGCAGCTGCTCATTTGCATTTCAGTAGTTGCTTGCATTTCAGTGATAGACCAGATTCATAGCGCGAAGACTGATATATATACATATATATATATATATAAAAATAGATAAAAGTGCTCCTTCTTCTATGTGATGGAATTGAGAGCTACATCCTTCAGGATAAAATCCCAGCATGTTCTGTTAAGGAATTTGTGACAAATATTTGAGAAAAATGAGAACCATGAGGTGCACGTTTATTACTCAACCACACAAAGTGCGATTCCCAATGAGAAGAAATAAATAAATAAACAAAACAAAAAAACAAACAAATCCAACACCCTCCATATATGTCCAAGTGAAGGGTGATGGGATACAAAATAAATAACAAACCATTTCATATGAACTGTTAATTTTAGAACTACGGAGTTGTTTGAGGACATTGCTTGTTAAGTGAGCATCTGAAAAGAAAAACACTGAATGATCTGAGGGCTAAAATATTAGTAAGCAAAGAGTACATTTAATAAAATAACATGATAAAGTGCTCTCAGATAAAATGTGGTTACTGAAAGCAGTAAGTAGGTGTCATTCTGATTTGATATCGAAAGACATGGTGAGATTATAATTGCAGCATTATCTCCCTCCCTTCCTATCAAAAGATTGATATTTCTGAGAAAATATTTTCCAATACTACAATAGAAAGTAATTAGCAATTTAATATCCTTTCCAATCATAAGAAAAGGAAAGGTAGCTGAGTTATGGAGTAATAAATTGTAAAGGAATATTCGGTTGGATATAATGCGAATTTATCAAAGCAAAGAAATGATAATAGAACTATTAAGGAAGATATGAAGAACCAGGCAGAGGAGACATTATTGTGACATTATTATATAACACAGTGTTTCGGAATAAAAAGTCATACACTATTTAGTATATTTATTCTATATTTAGAGCTCTACTGTGAGCCCAAGCACTATGCTCCTTGAAAAGTTAAGGGAAAGGCATGCACTTACCACATAACTTGACATTATGTCATTGGAAAACCCTTACTGAGAGGAAATCTCGGTAGGATATTGGGATATTTCCCTCTTACGAGTTGGGAAGACACAGTACTTCTACTTCACATTACACCAGCTAATTAAATATCTGGGACCATCAAACTAGTGAGGCAGACATCTACTTCAAATTTAAGGGAAAAACTGGCCACTAAATTATTGTTCCACAACAAACAACTTGCACAAAAACTATACTAGAATGAGATGTTCTTTCCTTTACTTAGTTTAATCCAATTGAGAAGATTAAGAGGGAAAAAAAATGATGGAAGAATCTTTTCTAGATCCAATAGACCAACAGGAACTATAGGCTAATGGGACCTGCTTAAAGTATTCTAAGAGATTTCTAACGCCATACAGGACAGAGAGAGTGCAATCAGTAGTTAGAACAAGATTAATTCAGGGAAGAAATGTTCAAGGAAATAAAAACTCCCAACAAACAGAGAGAAGGAAGTCTGAGGAATGATAAAATAACAGAAAGAATCTGTGATAAGCTGTAACTGGGAGGAGTAGCCGATACCCCAGAGGGCTGCGCTGCCATCCAGAGGGACCTGGACAACTGGGCGGTGAAAAACCTCATGCAATTCAACAAGGCCAAGTGCAAGGTCCTGCACCTGGGGAGGAATAACCCCAGACACCAGCACAGGCTGGGGACTGACCTTCTGGAGAGCAGCTCTGCAGAGAGGGACCTGGGTGTCATGGCCGACGACAAGTCATGAGGCAGCAGTGTGCCCTCGTGGCCAAGAAGACCAATGGGATCCTGGGGAGCATTAAGAAGAGCATCTCCAGCAGGTCGAGGGAGGTGATCCTGCCCCTCTACTCAGCCCTGGTGAGGCCGCATCTGGAGTATTGTGTCCAGTTCTGGGCCCCACAGTACAAGAGGGATGTGGTGCTGCTGGAGAGAGTCCAGCGCAGGGCCACAAGGATGATCAGGAGCCTGGAACATCTGCCCTATGAGGAGAGGCTGAGAGAGCTGGGCATGCTCAGCCTGGAGAAGAGAAGGCTGAGAAGGGATCTGATCAGTGTCTGTAAGTACCTCAAGGGAGGCAGTGAGGAGGATGGTGCCGGCCTCTTTTCGCTGGTGGCCACCAAGAGAACTAGAGGAAATGGCCACAAACTGAAGCACCAAAAGTTCCGCGTGAACTTAAGGAAAAAAAAATTAACAATGAGGGTGACAGAGCACTGGAGCAGGCTGCCCAGGGAGGTTGTGGAGTCTCCTTCTCTGGAGATCTTCAAAACACACTTGGACGCAGTCCTGTGCCATGTGCTCTAGGTGACCCTGCGTGTGCAGGGGGGTTGGACTAGATGACCTCTAGAGGTCCCTTCTAACCTTAAGCATTCTATGATTCTATCATTCTATGATTTTCCATCAGGAAAAATAGAAAATATTATAGGGCCAAAAGGTCCTAGAGCAGACTGTACAAATTTCTCCATAACAATAGCTATCAAATAAAGTGTCATAGGACAGCAGAAATGCAGGTGCAGAAATGGCTCATGTCAACAACTCTATTTGTATGTATATATGTGCACACACAAATACATGCAAATATACATACACGAACATACACAGGTGTCATCTGTGGACACACGTGTGTCCAAGTACGTGTGTGTTTGTTTGTGTAGCCAACCATCATGATTATTTTTGATATATATTGACTATTACATGAGAGCAAATTAAGTAAAAGTAGGTGATTATAGTTAAATGAGATTTCATAGGGACTTCAGTCACTGCCAAGCAATATATGCCAAGCAGTGGACAGTACAGAATTAGGTTCATGATAGAAGAGAATATTTTTGAGTTATTGGTCTTGAAAAGCTCACGATAAATCACAGTTATATGAAGTAATTTATTTATTAAAAAAAAAAAGGACTAAATGTTCTCTGATCTGTAGTTAAATAGTGGAGTTACATTTTGCTATGTCCATCCTCTCTTGACATGTTCTGTCACTGAAAGAAAATATGATAATTCATCAGTAGTTTTATAACTCTGTTTTTCTATCTCAAAACTTGGGTTTTCAGATATCATGCAAATTTCAGTATCATTTCAGGTTTCATTTTAAAACAAAGCAGTAAGTTACATTTTTTGGAAAACAACTTGATATCAGATCAAAGCCTAAACTAGGGTAAATGAGAGAGAAGATAGCTAATAACATTTCTCCCCACACACATTTTAATTTTTTATTTTTCACAATAATCACATCATTTTTTGCAAACCTGTTTATGAAAAATGAATATTTTGAGATGACAAGGCCATAAAATGAACATGCTTTTAGGAAAGGCTAGGGAAGAAATTGCAGCTGATCTTTCTTTCCTAATTTCTCATTAATTTTGTTTCTGCTTAAGCCATTTCAGAGCAATCTGCTAAACAAATGGGTAGTCACATCAGAGGTCTGTGACCCCTATAAATTGTAAGTGCACTAAGCCAGAAGTAATTAATATTAGCTGTCCTTGAAATCAAATAAGAACCTACTAAAACTGTGTAACCAAAAGCAGTATAAGGCTTTTTGTAACACTGTGGTGGCACAGCAAGGTAAAGTAGGTAAGCATTTAATATAAGTAAGCAAGGTGATTACCAAGGGGCAAAAACACAGTTTAAATGGCACATAGGAATTTAAATGGTATGAGCAAATATGTAAGAAAAGCAAATTAGTCACTGTATTTTCAAGGTAAACAGCAGAGAAACTCTTGCAGGGTTTCAAGAGACTGCAGATAGACAGACTTGTCACCTTGACCTCCTTGACTTTGGCCTCTGAGGGAGAACTAGTAAAGACCATAACTACATAGGTAAAAAACATAACTGTGAGGCATCAGGTCCTTGCTATGGCATACTCACAGCTTGTTAAGGATATGATTCTTAAAGACTAGCAGTTTGCATACATAGGCAGAAGTAATGGTAATATGTAAGACCTATGTCAGTGTGAAGTGAGTTGCTAAAGGAGTATCAGTCTAGATAATTGCTTGTCTTAAAATGAGAGAAGGTCTGATTTGCTTGTCTTCTAGACACTACCACCAGAAGCATCTCTAATTCTGTAATTTATTACATATCAGTTGTATATGTATTGGATATATATTTAAACTCAGTTGCAGTTAACAAATCTATGCAATGAACACAACATGACAAAGTCTGTAAAAATGCTGTCTTGGACAACTTATTTTGTCACAGATCAAGTACCAAATTTGTATGTACAATCTGACAGAGACGAACAAGTAATCTCCATAGAAGAGCACATAGTTCCATAGAGAGGTAATCCTTGGGGTGGATTTTCTATTTACATTTTAAAATGAGATCTGAAATCTGATCATTTGCTTTTGCTGGAGAGGTTAGTACCTCTTTGCTTGCAATGCAATATATGCAGGGATCAAAATAAGTAAAACCTTTCTATTGCTATAAGAATAATGAGATATGACCCATCTCTGATGGATAGGAAGGAAAAAGGCATAGACGAAGAGGTTTCTCTCTGAGAACTGAAATTCTTATTTGAAAATCAATCATTCATTTTGTGATAAAGAAAAAAGACACACACACACAAAAAAGCATACACATAATTCTTTTCTTTAACTATTTGAAGACAGTATGATAAATTAAATCAACAGAATTAGAGAAAATGAGCAGATTAATTCATGATAAGTTAACACAAGTATTATGAATTTAAACTTCAGAGATATGGAGATAATTTTGTCTGTTATATATTTATATAAAAACCATTCTTAAACATGTACACACATATATATGCACACTATATCTATAGACACATACATACATATGCAGGCACATTTTATCAAATATATACTTTATCATATATATACACAAATTTTTTAAAATATTAGTTCTTAGAGGTAATATTTTTAGGGGGTTCAGATATTGTTGCTCTATCTGTTGTTAAAGGAAACAGTAAAATAATTGAGAGGGGCCTTAACCACAGTTCACCAGGGCAAGAACTTTTCAATAACAACATCCACCATTAACTGGTGAAATTGTTATAGGATTCAGATGATCAATTAATAAGCAGGAATTAGCAATTAGCACAACTAGAATGGAGTACACTGCTTGTTCCAATAAAAAAGGGAATAAAATAAAAGTTAATATAAAATTTAAAAAGGTTGCTATAGCGTTACTGCACCGTTAGTATATAGGGACTCTTAACCTTGCAAGAACTGAAAAATATATGCTAGCATTTCTACACCCTGAAAGTGCAGGGGACAATCAACATCCCAGGCTAAGGAGAGTGAAGGGATAGTCACATCATGGTGGTCCAGCCAGAGGAGTTGTTCGGTTGTTATTCCTGCTCAAGTCATTGCTGATAGACTCTGTGCTTTATACCCTTTTTAAAGGAATACTTGACTGTGCTATGGTCCTTCTCACAAGGTGATCCTTCCAGTGTCTTCAGAGGATAGCCCCTTAGCAGGAGCTTTGCAAATGCATCAATTCTTTAGTGAGTTGGGTCTTTGCAAATATTAGGGAAGTGGGACTGTCCTGCCTCCACATGACCTCCCCCTTCCCTTCTTTGTTGGGGAAAGTGCCCAAAGTATCACCATTACTTTTCTGATGGGTATTTCTGCCATCCCTCATAGGCTTTTCTGCCATCTATCTGGCATGTCAGCAGAGCTCGTGTACTTCAGCAGTTTTGTCATTAACTTTTTCCTGGCCCATGAGGTGCTCTTCTATATTCTATATTCAGGTACTCTGAGCCTCTTAGCCTTGTTTTAGCATGTACATTCTCCAGGTTCCATGATAATTCATTCTGAACTTTTTAAAGGATCATCTTCAAGGGATCTGCAGTTCTGACCTGCCTTTAGTCATGTTTATTTGTACAAGTTCTTTTGCAATGGATGCAGGACTGGGGAGTTGTATCACTGCTACTTAGGCCTTGGCAATTGTGGAAAAAGACTACTATTGTTGAAAAGACTAATTCTCAACAGCTAATCTTGAAAAGTATGTTTTCCAGATTCTTTTTTCTCCCCTGTAATAAAAGTGCAGGGGTGGGGTGGGGGGAAAGGAAAGAAGAAGGAAAGGAAAAAAAAAGAAAAAAAAAAGAAAAAAATTAAAAAGAAAAAGGATATTTTTACATAGGGTTTCTTCATAATTGCTGTTCAGCTGGTACATGTTCTTACTGCAGATATCTGAAGGGTGCTGTTCCACAGACAGTTTATTCTGCAGTAAGTATTGAAGTCAGCCTCCTAGTGATAAAAAACTGGAATCCTTCAACATCCATTTGTAAACAAATCTTTCCCTCTAAATCCAGCTGGCAGATACAGAAATGAATGTCATCTGTTCTAAAGAAAGAATTCACACATACCACTACCTCTTTTTTTGCCTAGAACATGAAGGAGTCAGGAGCACAGCAAAGCACAGTTAAGGACAGTCAAACACATAGGATGTAGCTGCAGTCCTGGTACAAAATAAATTTGGCATCTTTCTCAAATTACTGTGATTTAACACCCACCTGTTGCTTTTAGAACTTACCCATCAAACCACCCTTTCGCTACACTATATAAACTAGGCCAAATGAAAGCAATTATTCAAATAATTTGACTGAAAAGTGTTGTAAAACTTATTAAGTATATTATATGAAAAGTTGTCTATGCATTTTAGCCAGAAATAACTGAATGTCATCTTTTTAGTATTAAATGAAGATACCATATTAAAAATGGATTTGTCTTAATATTAGCAATGAACTGCAATTCAGTATTGTCTGGGAAGCCAGCACATAGAGAGATGGTTGTCATTAAAAGCTTCACAAATGCCTTTGCTATAATTAACATTAGCATGCTGTTCCCATTACTGAGTCCAGGGAATGTTATCTACTTGCTGAGGCAAATGTTAACAATCTCAGCAGTGATCACTATAATGAGGAACCAGACAAGAATAACACCAGGAAGGTTAATGAAAGAGCGTAGCTGAGACAAAGCTGTCCAAAAAGTTGGAAGAGGCAATGGACTTAAAGTTGGTGCATTAATTATGCACCATGATGTCATTGCTTTAAAAGATTAAACTGAGGAACTTTTTTTCCACGAGGACAAGCCAAGAATTAGGCATCTTGTATTTTTTCTGTTCCCCATGTAGAAGTGTTGTCCCCATATCAATGAAAATTTCTGTGGGACTCCATACCACTATTGTAGCCATGGATATTAATCACTTTGGACACCACTTTTATTATGTCAATAGAAGAAAGTAAAAAAAGAAAGAAAGGGATCTGATTGCTTCAGTAGATAAATCAAATGCAACAAATTCAGTAGCAAAGTAAGTGGTAAAAGATTTTTTGTTTGTTTTTCAAACAAGAAAAGTAATTCAAGCAAATTTATTCTTTGTGGCAGGATTTTCAGTACATGAAGACATGATCTTCCCATTTCTTTCCACACAAAACTAATTTCTAGCAGTACAAATAAAGCAACTGAGTCTTCCCATGAGCCAAGTGTGTGTAAAGGTCATAAGATGGATATAAATTATCCAGGTATAAGACATCTCTGCTGCTCTGCATTACCAGTATCATGGACAAAATTTGGGGATTTGTCATGTGGGTACAAAATCTGTAAAGACAGTCATCTTGTTTAAAAATCCATTGCCCCTCACCAGGAATATTTCTAATTTGCTCTTCTCCAGAGCACAACTTCTCCATACCCAAATACCACTTTGTAAGGCTAATCAGAGCTATATGTTTGGTCACAGCAGGCTCTCAGTGTCAATTCCCAAAGGCAAAATAAAACAGTGTGATGCTCGCATAGAGAAACATGCTTCATTGAAGACAGTAGTTATTTGAGCCCTTGGCTGTCTCTGAGCAATCATACAATTCTTGGTATAAATGTTACTCATTAGACAAATATGATAAAACTTTTGAAGTGAAAAAGGAATGTTTTAAAAGTATATTGCAGCATAGAGAAAAAAAGCACAAACCATAAAAGGAAAAGAGCATTAGGAATAACATATGAAGCTAAACTAGATATGCATAGGAAGTGGACTTCTTGCCTCAAATTTTTACTACCCTGTCACCTCAGACCTCACTGAAAAACAGGCTATGGATCTTTTATTGAGAACTGCGTATGCTTTGTTGTTAATACTCCACATAGACTGCAACCATATTAGTATTCAGCCCGTGTGCAGTTCAGAGCTCAAATCATCTTTATTGTAGGTAGTGAAGTCCAAAATGTGTAATCCTTACAATCCTCAACCCAATATAAATTGAAATGCTGGAAGGACAGAACAAACGTAGTGAAAGAACCACCAAAGTAGGGTAAGTAGAGTATGTAGCAAGGAGTAACAAGCAAAAGGTTGTGACAAATTTTCAGATAAAAAAAAGCCATGTTCTCCATATGATGCAAAAGTAATGTAATTATTATTGCTGTAAATGGTAATTTGAAATGAGAGAACTGCTTGTTTGCTTATTGTTTGGACATTCTCTACTAGTGCAATACTAGTTTGTTTCTAACACTACTATAGCAATAAAGAGGATATTTTCTATGTCATACATGGGAGTTGACTAACCAGTCTCACAGAAATCAATTTATCTCAGCTGACCACGGTGCTTCTGAGGTCTCCTTTTGGCAGCAAGAAGGAAGAGAAAAGAAGAAGCAAAAATTGTATCCTAAAATGAAAATGACCTTTTATAATATTTGACGAGAGATAATCACACCACCAATTATTAGCAGTTGTAGGATCTCACCAGCTCAGTTACAGGGCTAAAGATGGGTGAGATGAAAATTCTTTTACTTCAGTAATGTGTAACAGTAAGAAGTAAGTTTTCTGAGAACAAATGTATTATTTGCTTCACCTATCAATTATTATTGTAATATGCCACTTGACATAAGGACAAAATGCTTACCTTGGCCTTTTTAATTGAGGCCTCTTGCACTCGTTTTTTCCCTAATCTATATAGAAAATGTCTTTCTGTTCAGCAGTTTGCATGCACCAAAACAAAACAGGTGAATCCATACCAACAAGAAATCTAACTGAGAGGGATTTACTCAGGCCAAAAGTGACAGTGATTCACTTTTATTCCACAATGTATCAAGTACTATATTTTTAGTTGGAATAACTCATATAGCTTCACATTGGCATCCAGCACTACTTATTCCATTTATGCTGCCTTGATGCCAGCCTTGGTTCAGCTCAGTTTTCAAGGACCACCTGTAAAAACCCATTTCCAATGAAAAGCATTTCACTTGACTGCCCTCTGCTCCTTTCTCTCTATTTATTACCTTTTTTTTTTTTTTTTAACTCACTAGCTTCATTCCTTGTCAAAGATGTCAGCTGCAACCTCTGCCTAAGTTACTTTGATCAGAAATGCATGACTGTCGCTGCTGGGCTGACTGATGTGACTACTCTGTATTCTGGTGCGCTCACCCTCACTCAGCAGACATGCCTCTAGTGCTGCTGACTTCCAGCTGCATCTGGCTACCTCAAGTAGATGGTTCCAAGCATGTGCTCTAATGACAGCTTTTTGTCTCAGCTTGTCCTCTTTCCAATGCTGATTGGCTTACATTTAATTTACCTTTCCATACTCTTTTATTTGCCAAAGTTACATCTTAACCCGTGCATACCCTTGTCACTGACTTCATGTTTCCTGTTCAGTGACTTTACTTCTCCATGATGTTTTCAGTCGCTGAGCTGCATATATTCCTTGTAACTGATCATGTTTCTCTTCCTTAGGGTATTTCCATTTCCATGCTCCAGTAAGTTTTTTCTTTTCTTACTGAAGCGATCTTAAAGTTAGTTACATATTGTCTAATATTGTTCTCTTTGGAAATGTTTTGTTTGTTAAGTAATACTTATTGGGCTATTAAAGACTGAACAACTCAGATTTGCAGTTATCACCCACGATAGGCAGTGTGTACATTAAATAAAAAGATGGTTTGACTTACGATAAGAAGAACAGTGTGCCCAGTTTTACTGATGTGTATATTTTATCAAATAAAATTTACTCTTGCCAACATTTGATTTACAGCTTGAAAATCTACCAGAGAAGCTTACTAGATAGAAATGTTAGGACTTCATCCAGTTTTATGTTCTCCTGAACACTTTTTATTACAACATTTTTAAGACAGATAAATGTTCTATAAGTAGAATGTAGAAAAATACTGTATCTGTGCCTCAAACCACTTTTTGTCCGAAAATAAAGGCATAGGGTGACCTTACTAGTGTGAAACTGAGCCCTACCTGCAGGTTTCTGTACTAGAGCTCAATTCCCAATTGTGCCAACCTTCAGCACAGTCATAAACTCTAAGCTGACTAATTAGATCCTGCTACAATAATTAAATGACAAGGAAAAGAAAAAAAAGGAAAAAAAAAAGAAAAAAAAAAGAATCCTTGTTTAAATAGGCTCTAAATCTTCCTTCCACTCAGCTATAGCAGGGCTCCCTGCCTCTTTCCCTATGCTATTTTCTCCACATCAAGACATTTCTCAGAAGCTGAATGGATCAGCAGATTAATGACATGAGCAAATCTTGTCATATTTTGGCTCATCACATGTCAAGAACTTGGTTCAGAGAAGACAAAATGAATAATAAAAATTTCTGTCTCTCCAGCCAGAAACCTGCACACAGGCAGATATAAGCGTCACTCTTAGAAAGTGACAAGCAGGCTTCAACTAGTCACTTTCATGAGGATTGACTCACACTTACCTATTCCACATGCCCTTGCAGGGAATCAGCCACACTCAGTACGTAGCTAGGAATTCTGAGTGTATTTTGACAACACAGAGCCTAGCTACTATGGGATTCAGGCAGATGAGATTCCCATATCTCAGCATGCTATTTCTTATTTTTGCTTTCTATCATGAACATGGCATGGCACAATCCCTTCCTAGATTTGTTCTGTGGTACTGCCTGGTTCTCAATACTGCCTAGTACTCAGTCAGTATCAACTCCACTCCTCCCTGTTTTTCCGGATGGCACATTACTACTCCCTTCTAAGGGACCATCAGTGCTTCAGACATAAAAACTTTCTTCTCAGGGCATTCTTTCACTGAACTCCGTTGCTGTTGCAAGTTTCCTCACCCTCAGAGTGCTGTTTTCTCATTTCATATCTCATTACCTTGCCTCAGCAGAAGAGATGTGACCACTGAAACTGCTGTGACACGATCAGCCTTGGCCTTGCCAGTAAAACCCGAGCTGCAAACCTGAAATCAGAGATTTCAAATATTGTTCCTGTAAGATAGAGGCTGCAACCTCCCTATGCCAAAGGGAGGATTATAAATGAAATACGGGTTTGACACAAATAGAATAAGCAGGATTTTTTTTTCTACAAGAAATTATTCATAAGAAATCTATGGTCTGTATATGTACAATTGATGCATAGTGTAGGGGTTGGATAATGCTTACAAAAATTCAGTTTCATAGATGTTCCTAACATACTGTAAACAAATCATTGCAGAAGTGTTTCCTCTTCAAGGATTACCTACTCCAAGATTTTAGCAAAACCCGTATTTGAAATCTGCCAGAATTCCAAAGGTAAAAGGTCTTTAAAGAGACTAGTGTGTTATTCAAGTTACTCCTTACTGGAAGAGATATAGAGAAATTTTTTGAGAAAGGAAAGGACAGGAGAGGAGTGGAGCGGAGAGGAGAGGAGTGGAGAGGGAATTTTTTTCACCTACTCCCATTGTTACTGAAAAAAAAACAAATTTAGGGAATAAAATACATGGTCCAATATGACATTAAGAACACTTTATAGAAACATGATTGATTTCTTCTCAGTTTTTTGTCTTTCTCTTTTAAACCCTTTTGCAAATAGTCACTGAGATAATTTGTGCATGATTAGTAAGTTGTCATTATCTAGAGACTCAATAACAAAAGCAAATATCATTATCTTCTTTTCGATATAGATGTTCTGTTTAAGTAGAGAAGATGAAACAAAATTTTGGGATAAAAATTGTTTATTTAAACATTTTAATATTTTTTTCATTTTATATTTCATATGTGTTTTATTTGGTATGTTTTATATTTTATATCATGACATATGTCATATTTTATGTCTTATTAATCTTTAAATGTCTAAAACAACTTTACCTCTCTAAAAGCAGCTGTCTGAATTTATATAAAGAATATCCAATATTATGAAAATGAAAATTATCAATGAAATAGTATACGAAATATCGTGCACTAAAAGAATATATTATATAGATAAAATATTCTAAAATAATTTTTACATTACAATGTGAAACTTTTTTCATCATCACACTTTTTTTTTCTCCCATAAAAATGAAAAATTTCCAAAAGTTACATCTTCTCATGTTACTTTCAGACTTTGATCTCAGTTCTAGTTTCTAATAAAAGTCGTAGTTCACCAGGAAGAAAGGATAATTGAATTCTCACATAAAAGAGCTGGAGTGCAAACTGAAGCAGGGAGGCTTGGGGGTATGTCCTGTTTTGCCATGAAAGAGGATCTCTTCATCACAGCACTGAGACAGAGTGCTGAGGGCTGTCATATTTTATAATGTCACAGTGTCACTGCTAAAACCACCAAAGCCTGTTTCTTAGAAATCGTTCTTTCCTCTTTGCTGGCTTCTCTTTACTTTCCATGCATTTAATCCTATGTTCAACCACAATGAGCTGCACAAAAGTGCTCAGTGTCTCTCCAGTAGCACCATCTACTGCAGTCTAACCTGCATCAGCCATAACCCAAACACTGCATCTGGATGCGGTAAGCAAGTAAGACCTTTCTGGTCCAGTGTGATCCAAGAGCAACAATATGTGGTTAATGCTGTCAAAAACCAGATGCCTTGTTACAGGAGGCTGTCCGTGCGAATGGATGTTGATATAAAAACCGATGTTGATACAAATAGGTGTTGATGTGCAAGCCTATGAGAAGAATTGTGAGCTTCCTCACACTCTTGTGTTGTGACTTGGTGCCTCAGCAAATCCTTCCTGCAGCTCCACAATGTGGAGCTTTTCCTCTCAAAGCACTTCCAAAGTGTTTGCTCCATCTTACTTTACTTTTAACACTTTTTTTTTTTTCTCAGAAGGACTATATACTTGAGTAAATATGCATTTATTCATGAAACAGTACTTCATAACCTCTTGCAACACTTTCTCATGTTGCGTGACCAAAGCATAAGTATAAAAGTAATTTGTGTGTATTACATTTTTATTTCTCAGACATCATCCACAATGAAGATATGAACAGAAAAAAAAAAAGAAGAAAAAAAGTTATTGTCATACTTTATTCAAAATTTCTTTGGGAAACATTGAACTGTTTTTGAGTTATGACTTTGATGAAAATCTTCTGAAATAAAGTCAGAATAAAATTTCATTTTGATTAAAGTAGGGGTACAAAAGTATTATTTCATAGTATTATTTGCTGTTTGGATTATCAGTGTACAGAAGAAAAAGAAAAACTCAAGAGACACTGTTTCACTGTATTTTTAACCTTACTTGTAACTCTGTAGAGCATCTACACTAATGAGATTTCAGACTCTGAAGTAAGATAAGTAAGAAAGCAGTACTGAAAAAGAAGGTTTTATAATTTCCCCTGAAACTTGTTTCTTTTTACCAAACTCTTATCTTTAGAAGGATTTAGCTTCTTTTTCTGTCCAGTGCCCTCTTGCCTCTTTTCAGCATCCATGGTCTCTCAGTAAAAAGAACAATAAGTTGTACAATGTATATTATTTTAAAATGCTCTTTTCTACAAGATTACTGCAAATTTTAGTCACTGTACAAATAAATATAGGTACACGCATGCTAAGGAACACTACAATAAATCTTATTTGATAACATGCTAGTACAAGGGATTTGCAGCACAAACCAGAATTACAGAATGGTTGAGGTTGGGAGAGACACCTTCTAGTCCAATCCCTCTACTCAAGCAGGGTCACATAGAATACATTGCACAGGATTGCATGCATGTGGCTTTTGAGTATTGTCAGGGGAGACTCCACAACTTCTCTGAGCAGCCTGTTTGACTGCTCTGTCACCTTCACATTCAATAAGTTTTTCCTCATGTTCCAATATAATTTCTTATGCTTCAGCTTGTGCCTGTTGTCTCTCATCATTGGGCACTAATGAAAATAGCAGACTCCATCCTCTCCACACTCTCCCTTTAGATATATATATGCATTGGAAAGATCTCCCCCTCAGTCACCTCTTGTCCTTGCTGAACAGACCCAGCTCTGTCAGACTTTCCTCATATGAGAGATGCTCCACTCCATCACCTGAGTAGCCCTTAGCTGAACTCACTCCAGTAGCTGTATGTCTCTATTGTGTTGGACAAAATATTCCAAATGTGGCCTCACTAAGCCTGAGTAGGGGGCAAGGAGCATCTCCCTTGACCTCCTGACTATGCTCTTCTTAATGCAACCCTGAATATCATTGGCCTTCTTGGCCACAATGGCATGTTGCTGACTCATGACCAACTTGCTGTCCATTAGGTCCGGCAGGTGAATTTCCACAGAGGACCATCAGGTCATTCCCCAGTCTGTGTTGGTGCATGGGATTTTTCCTCCCCAGGCACAGTACTCCACTTTTGAATTCCATGAGGTTTCCCTTTTTCCCCCTGCTCACTCCTACAGTCTGTCCAGTCTTTTTGTTGGGGGACAACATTATTTACAGACTTCTGCTCTGATCAGAGCTTGCTGAGCTCTGCTTTTCAGGCAGTTCATAATCCACCTCACTGTTTTCTCACCTATGCCACATTTCCTGAGTTTAGCAGATAGTGTTAAAAGCCACCCTTAAGTTTGGGAGGCAACATCCACCGCTGTTCTCTGATCTATCTAATCAGTTATCCCATCATAGAAGGCTATGAGTTTGGTTAAGCATATTTATCCCTCAGTGAATCCATGCTGACTCCTCCTGATCACTTTCTTGTCCTTCACACACTGGGAAGAAGGGAAGCAGAAGTTTTCTCTATGTTTCTCTCAAGCTTCCTACTTGGATTTCAAATCCTTTTCTGTATTACTCTTGTGAGTTTCTGAGTCTTTTTCATAGGGTTATGGGTGTCTGCAGCAACTGTCTGGTATAAGCAAGGAGTTTTCAACACTGCACTGTGTCAGTAGATAAGAAAAAATAGTCATGGTGCATAGGTAATAGCATAAAGTACAGTATAATACAGTACATTATAGCATATATGTGTGTGAGAGGGAGGTGTATGTGTGTGTGTGTGTACATATATGCCTGTACCCACTGAAAACAAAGAACTGCTATAGTGGGTGTCTCTTTTCTTGGTCACATTTTTTGGCCAGGAAACAGCATGCATGCAGAAAATGTCACCTCAGTGGAAATGGTGGAGGGATCAATGTTATCGTGTGAGTTATGAAATGTAGAACTCACATGCCCATCCTGTGCCCAACTCTTTGCAAGGCCCTGCCCCAGATGCTGACTTCCCACTGATCAGCCTAGTCACTGCATCACGCATAAATCCTACTCCTCAAATTGCCTCAGCTGGGAAACTCCTTCTCTGCATGGCCACAACGTGGGAAGGAAGGAGAATTTAAATGTACATAGATTCAGAGATTCCAGTTTCAAGGAATTTGTTTGGATCCCAAGTGTGACCTGCGAACTGAAGACCCTGAGTGAGCTCAGGATATCCTATCCTCTTGAGTGGGGATAAGACATGATTATAGACGGCCCTCTTTCACCCCTTCTGGAAAACCTGCAGGCTAATTTACTTCCCTGAAATGCCTGTACACCAGTGTGCAAAGCATGGGGAATAAGCAGGACAAACTGGAGATGTGTGCGGTCCCATCATCACAATCTCATTGGAATCACAGAGACATGGTGGGATAGCTGCCATGGAAGGCTACGTGCTCTTTAGGAAGGACAGGCTGGGAAGGTGAGGTGATAGAGTTGCTCTTTATGTGCGAGAGTAACTGGAATGCATGGAGCTTATGGGGGTGGATGGTGAGCGAGTTGAGAGCTTGCGGGTAAGGGTTAAAGGGCAGGCTAATGTGGGAGACACTATGGTGGGTGCCTGCTACAGGCCACCTGTCCAGGATGAGGACGTTGATGAGGCCTTCTATAGACAGCTGGATATTGCCTCACGGTCACAGGCCCTGGTTCTCATGGGGGATTTCAACTACCCCCACATCAGCTGGAAGGACAACACAGCCAGGCACAAGCAGTCCTGGAGGTTCCTGCAGTGAGTTGATGATAACTTTTTGATGCAGGTTGTGGAGGAGCCAATGAGGAGAGGTGGGCTACTAGACCTCATACTAACAGATAGAGAGGGACTTGTTGGAGATGTGAAGGTGGGGGGTAGCCTCGGCTGCAGTGACTATGAGTTGGTGGAGTTCAGGATCCTACGAGGAGGAGGCAGAGCTGTAAGTAGCCTTTCAACCATGGACTTCAGGGGGGCCAACTTTAGCCTCTTCAGAGACCTCCTTGGAAGAATCCCATGGGCTAGAGCTCTAGAAGGAAGGGGGACCCAAGAGAGCTGGTGAGTTTTCAAGCAGCACTTCCGCCTCGACCAGCAACCGTGCATCCCTGTGTGTAAGAAGTCAGGCAGAGAGGGCAGGAGACCTGCATGGATGAGCAAGGAGCTTGTGGCAATGCTCAAGCAGAAAGCATCAGTATACAGAATGTGGAAAAAAGGACAGGCCCCCTGGGAGAAATACAGGAACGTAGTCAGGGAATGCAGAGATGTGACAAGGAAAACTAAGGCATGTTTGGAATGCAATCTGGCAAGAGATGTTAAAAATAACAAGAAAAATTTCTTCAAATACATTAACAGCAAAAGGACGATCAGTAAAAATGTGGTCCACCAGGTCCAAATAACACAGAAAAAGCAGAGTTGCTGAATGCCTTCTTTGCTTCGGTGTTTACCAAGGGCAGCCCTTTAGAGCCCCAGACCCTAGGGACAAGAGAAGAAGCCTGGAGAAAGGAAGACTTGCCCTGGGTGCAGGAAGATTGGGTCAGAGAGCACCTAAGGAAACTCAATACCCACAAATCCATTGGCCCTGATGGGATGCACCCCAGAGTTCTGCGTGAGGTGGCGGATGTCATAGCTAAGGCACTCTCCACTATCTTTGAAAGATCCTGGAGAATGGGTGAAATGCCGGAGGACTGGAAGAATGTCAGTGTCACACCAGTCTTCAAAAAAGACAAGAAGGAGGACCCAGGCAACTACAGGCCAGTCAGCCTCACCTCCATCCCCGGAAAAGTGATGGAACAGCTCATACTGGCTGTTTTCTCTGGCCACATGGAGGACAAGAAGGTGCCCAGGAGTAGTCAGCTCGGATTCACCAAGGGGAAATCATGCTTGACTAACCTGATAGCCTTCTGTGATGGAATGACCAGCTGGATAGATGAGAGGAGAGCAGTGGATGTCGTCTATCTCGAATTCACTATGGCTTTTGACATCGTCCCTCACAACATCCTCCTGGGCAAGCTCTGGAAGTGTGGGATAGATGAGTGCACAGTGAGATGGATTAGGAACTGGCTGGATGGCAGGGCCCAGAGAGTGGTGATCAGCAGTGCAGAGTCTAGTTGGAGGCCTGTAGCTAGTGGGGTCCCCCAGGGGTCAGTCCTTGGTCAGTCCTGTTCAATTTATTCATCAATGACCTGGATGAAGGCACAGAGTGCTCGCTCAGCAAGTTTGCTGATGATACCAAACTGGGAGAAGTAGCTGATACCCCAGAGGGCTGCCCTGCCATCCAGAGGGACCTGGACAGACTGGGCAACTGGGCGGTGAAAAACCTCATGCAATTCAACAAGGCCAAGTGCAAGGTCCTGCACCTGGGAAGAATAACCCCAGACACCAGTACAGGCTGGGGACCGATCTTCTGGAGAGCAGCTCTGCAGAGAGGGACTTGGGTGTCATGGTGGACGACAAGTTGACCATGAGGCAGCAGTGTGCCCTTGTGACCAAGAAGGCCCATGGAATCCAGCAGGTCGAGGGAGGTGATCCTGCCCTTCTATTCAGCTCTGGTGAGGCCACATCTGGAGTATTGTGTCCAGTTCTGGGCTCCATAGGAGCTGCTGGAGAGAGTCCACTGCAGGGCTACGAGGATGATCAGGGGCCTGGAACATCTGTCCTATGAGGAGAGGCTGAGGGAGCTGGGCATGCTCAGCCTGGAGAAGAGAAGGCTGAGAGGACCTCAGGGGAGGCAGTGAGGAGGATGGTGCTGGCCTCTTTTCAGTGGTGGCCACTAGAACTAGAGGAAATGGCCAGAAATTAAAGTATCA
The DNA here is from genome assembly GCF_059628265.1 of Tinamus guttatus. NCBI lineage: Eukaryota > Metazoa > Chordata > Aves > Tinamiformes > Tinamidae > Tinamus > Tinamus guttatus. The sequence continues at coordinate 589,876 of NW_028289430.1, forward strand.
AAAGTTCTACAGGAAGTGAAAGAAAAAATTCTTAACAGTGAAGGTGACGGAGCACTGCAACAGGTTGCCAAGAGACGTTTTGGAGTCTCCTTCTCTGGAGATCTTCAAAACCTGCTTGGATGCAGTCCTATGCCGCATGCTCTAGGTGACCCTGCATGTGCAGGGGGGTTCGACTTGGTGACCTCTAGAGGTCCCTTCCAACCTTAAGCATTCTATGATTCTGTGATTCACTCTTGCACTCTGATTATGCTTATTGGAGGTCTAAAATGTTCACCTGGAGGCAAATAGGTATTCCAGATTTTCTGTAGGCATCCTGGTGCTAAATACTAAGGCAGACTGTTGAAAAGAAATACATGAGCATGAAAACGGCTCTAGATTCTACCAAATACTAGCTTGAAAAGTCTTATGTTGCACATTTTGGAAAAGTTTATTTAGATCAGCCGACCCACCATCTAACACAGTTTTTCATCTATGTGAGAAAGAGGAAGTACATTTTTTGCAAAACTTGAGTTTTTTTCTCATTAAATTAAAAAAAGAAGAAAAAAAAAGAAAAACGTTCAGGGACCAACACTACATGTGAAGTAAAACTTTTGAGAGAGAAGACAAAGAATGTTTTATGAGAAGAAACATAGAATGAGATAATGCAGGAAGTACCTATTCTAGATAATCCATTTTAAAAGGGATGCATTCAATAGGATGGCATCCTACCCATACAGAGGGAAAATGTGTTGTGGCAAATACAAACCACTGTATTTTGCTGCATGTTGCTTTCAAAATAAAGTAGAGCTAGAACAGACATGTTTTATATCTTGATTATTCTCTAGTAATTTCAATAATCTTTGTTTACACTCAACAAAATTAGCTTTATGTGCCTGTAACAGGTTAATTAACTTACCCACATGTATACATACATATATATATATGTATATATACTGTTTTTTTTTTTTTTTTCTCTTTAAGACCTTGTTAACAAAGATTTCACTTATCCTTCTACAGGAGTTCTATCACACACAGCTTGAGAATATTTAGAGTTCTCTTTCACATACTTTTTGGTCCATGCACATAATTCAGCGTGTTCTTCTTCTTTGCTAGCTTTCATGAGTATTTATTTTTCTTCCCAATGACTTACTAGCTTTCATGTTCTGTCATCTACTTCCATAGCGCAAATTAATTAACATTATATTCAGCTTGCAAAGTGATTGACTGTTTGAAGTCTAATTTTATGACAAAGAAAGTCTCCCACTGTTCATACTTGTCTCCCATTCCCCACAAAATGTACAAATTCAAACAAAAAGGATGTGTGAATCACAGAATGACAGAATGGTTGAAGTTAGGAGGGACCTCCAGAGATCACCTAGTCCAACCCCTCCTGCTCTAGCACCTAGGCAGGTTTTGAAGATCTTCAGAGAAGAAGCCTCCACAACCTCTATAGGGCAACCTATTCCAGTGCTCTGTCACCCTCACAGTAAGGAGGTTCTTCCTCATATGGAGATGCAACTTCCTGTGTTTCAGTTTACATTACTCCTTGTTCTGTCACTGGTCACCACTGAGAAGAGTTTGGTCCCATCCTCTTCATATTCTGCTCTCAGATATTTGTACACGTTGATAAGATCCCCTCTCAATCTTCTCTTCTGCTGGTTAAACAGGCCCAGGTTGCTCAGATAGATGCTCTAGTCCTTTAATCTTCTTTGTCACTCTATGCAGGACCATCTCTAGAAGTTCCATGTCCTGCTTAACCTGAGGAGCCCAGAACTGCATACAATATTCCATGCGTGGCCTTGCAGAAGAAGAAGAAGAAGAAAATAAACCAAACCTCAAACGTATCTACCTAATTCTTGCAATTACAATTATTCAGAGACTGAAAAAAAAAATAATGTGGATGAAAAATAATCTGGGTAATCAGACAATCGATCAACTCTTATCCCTTAGAATTAATGAAATGAGAAAATACAGATAAATGTTGATGTAGCAAAATATATCTAAGTTGCTGTAAAAGGCTGAAAAGTTGGAGATAGTTTACAGAAATCTTTGACGGATTTATGTTTACAAAAGTTTTGCTTATTCTAACATCTTTTAGATTTTCCTCATGATTTTCCATGGTCCCAGCTTCTCTCCTGCCCCAACATTCTATTGCACTTAATTAACTGCAAGAGTTCGAATTAAAGGCTGAATGCATTAGCTCATAAAATTCAGACAGCATTTTAGAAAGGCTTTCTGAAAGGATAACTTCTGTTAAAGATTCCGTCAGTGCCTTCTGATGAAGTCTCTGCCCCACTAATTCCCATTGCAAAACTTTGAAAAAGACTTATCTACCTTCTCCTTAATGTAAAGCATAGTCCTTGTTTTCATTTGTTGTCATGAAGAATGTGAGTTTTTATATTGTTTTTGCCCAAATTATTTTGATTTTTTTCTCTATTTTTCTTTTAAGGTTCAAATTTCTTCATCGTATCTACAGTGCCAGGATACAATGTCTATAATGACTGTTTCTTATTTCCAAATTTCAAGTGTTTTCCCAAATATCAGTTCTAAATTTTTATGGTCTCAAATTCAAATGATGATAAGATCCTTTATAAATCTTTCAAAACTTTAAGGTCCATTTTTTTAAAACTAAATGAATTGCAAACTATTACGTACTTTCAACCTTCTTTTTGTTTCAACAAAATATTATAGCCACAACAAAACTATGGTAGTTTGGTTTGAGTACACCATCCTTATAAATTCTTTTTCCTATAATTTTAGAATCATGTTTTGGTGATGGCTGATAGGAAGTCAAGATTAGTAGTAGACAAAGTTTCCTGACTAGTCATTCTGTCCGACAATCAGTGAACAGGAGAATGATTAGAAAAAAATCTGTTCTCAAAAATGTAATATTCTCAAATCTAGCAATATACCTAATATGCTAGATCAACATCTGCTAGAAAGACAATTGGATAGATTTATACTTGCTTTTGTTTTCTACACTGTGGTTTCTTGTAGCTCAAAATATTGTGCATAAATTTAAGACAATTCCATAATAACCCAAAGAAGTTTTCCAATAGAAAATGAAATAAAAGAAATGCATATATATTGTGCTTTTGCACATGCATGCATATTTTATGTATATATATTTTTAGGTATGCATACATGTGTGTGTTTATGTATCAAGGCAGAAATCGAATGGCTGGTGCTGGCATGCCTAGAAACATGTCTAAAAGGAAAAAAAACATAAAAGTCTAATTGTAACATCCCATCATAAAGATAAATAAGTCATATTTCAGTAAATAAGTAGTATTTCAGGAAAGAAGCAAACCTTGACACTAAAAAAATATGCTGCAATGAAGATACACTATAGAAAAAATATAAGTTGGTAAAACTGCAGAATTTAAATATCCTTTCTGCTGTCTCTTCCCAACTAGTAGGTTCTTGATCAAATTCTCCACTACAATGGTTATCTAGATTTACTGTAAGAAGTAGAGGTCACCCATTTGTATATGCGGAGAATCTGCTATGAGGTAACAACCGACCGTATTTTAAAATGATTTCTGGTATTCTTCTGCCTACTCAGGTATTGAGTTATCTAATTAACCTTTCTTTAATTGATCAATGGATTTTCTGAACAATTTTTGGCATATTCAAACTGTATTAGTTGTTCAATTCGTTTATTCCATTTAAAAAGTAAATTAATATTGCAATTCACTGATCATCTAAATTACAGCATTACATTATATATACAAACTTCAAATCTGAAAGGCCAAAATAAGCAAGCAAAATTAAAGCAATGGCTTTTATACCAATTTGATCAAACAACCTCAGAAAAAGTTGTTCCACAGTCATAACCTGTGCACACAAGCATAAATTACAATAGCTGCAGAATATTAAAAAGAAATCCCTTCGTCCTTTGTAAAAATTTCCTAAGGCATTCCTACAATGCAACTTTGGTCTGGTAAACTAAACTTTACTGCCAAAAGCAGCTAATAGTGCTTAGTGAACTCTTGACAAATTAATTCCTTGTTTTGGGCTCTGAAATTGATTTTCTTCTTTCTGGCCTGTGAAGAAACATTCATCATTCAAGACTACAGGAACAGCAGCATCAAAGTCAATAGCATTTGACAGAGGAAATGTACTGAAGTGATGATTTAGCAAGTTCAAACTATAAAATGAATTATTTGAATCAAAAAGAGCTTGAATATGGTTTGGATTTTATGACTGTGCAGGAGCATTGAGGAAAGGAAGGCTTTTTTTTTTTTTCATAAAAAAAGTAGGAAGGGAATATGCCCTCAATTCTATTTTTCTTTCAAAGATAATGTCCAAAGCAATTAATAAAGTTTGGGAACAAATAATAAAATCCAGTCTGGAGCAAGAAAGAAACTATTCATCTGGAGGGAGAAAGAAAAAGACTTTCCTGCCATGGCAGTTCCTGCATTAGAACAGCTGTATGCCAATGCTTCTTGTACTGCTGAGGAAGAGTGCAGCAGGGCTGTCTCACCATATGTGAAACAAATTACTTGTATTTTAGAGTTTCTTTGTTTTTTTTTTAGAGTGTCTCTGGTCACATTAATGAGATACTGACAGCTCCCCTTCAAGCTTTGTAGTATCTGTTCCTAAATACAAACAAACTTATTGCTGTTGGCAATCAATATAAGTGGTTAATACAAATACTTTGGAATACCAGAAGACTCCAGTCCTGCTCAGAGTAGCAGGGACACTGAGGGTACCCTGTGGGCTTTCATACTACCAGTGTCTATGTATTTTGTCAGAAATTGTTGGAAAGTTGAATTTAAAGTGCATCTTGTTATTTTCATATAATCTCAGGGATGGAAATGAAGCTGAAAATGTGTGACAGAGAGTATCTGCAAGCTATGCCACATCAAAAAGTCTGTCCTAGCTCTGTCTAGGATTGTTGGTCTCATTTTACTTGCTCCATAGAAGCAAGCTATGATCCAGCATGTTGCACTGAGGAATGTCTCTAGGATACTGATTGGAAAAATGCTGTCAACAAATTGATTTGAAATAGCAAGCTCTATTTTTCTTTCTCCTCTTTTACCAGTTTTACTTGCTTATGGTGCCTTTTTACCTTGCGTATGTAAATTGTACAGAGTATTCCAAAAAAAAAAAAAAAAAACCACACATATACACCCATATACACACACACACACACAAACACACCAACACCATATTTGTTCTTTTCTCTGGCATATTTTGTATTATTCACAGTGAAATATTACTGTGTTGTATGTTAAAAAAGTAAATGACTCCTTATTTTCTATGGTGCATTCAAATTAATATGTAATATTACTTTTGTTTGCATGCATGGGTACGCACATGTGTTCAGTTATAAAATATATCTGGTGCAGTGATATTAGCTGTTTATCTTTTACATGACAGAAACCTGTGAAAGTTAATTCAGAACTAAGGCTTAAATCAGATGTCAATGCATCTGGAATCCTGCAGAAACTGCAACCTAAATTGAAAAAATCAATGAACTTTTCATTCAAAAGTCTCCAGCCAAACACATGCCAAATTAATATGGAGAATTTTAGTTGTACTTATTAAAAAGACAGACACTGGCTTCTGCAAGCATACTAAATTACACTGTTAGCATGAAGGTAAGGACTACTAATTTCCATTAATACACAGTTGTTTGAGATCCTTATCTCCAAGATATGACAACATGCTCTGGATGGGTAGACAAGAAGATGGACAGAAAAACTGGCTGAGTGATTAGCTCAATGGGTTGTACTCTAGCTGGAGGCTGGAAACAAGTCAATACAACAGGAGTCTGTCCTGGGACATGTCCTGTTTCAGGTAAAATAGACAAGGTGAAGCAAAGCACTCAGGAGTTTTGCAGATGACACTAGATTGATGGTACCAGCAGACACGTGGAAAGACAGGGCTGCCATCCAGAGACATCTGGAGAGGCAGAGGAGCTCACGAATGGGTACCCCATAACATTAAAAAAGGACAAATAGCCAGACTGATGGTAGAAGTTATTCCTTATCCTTAGCACTTTTCACACACCACATCTGGATGCTGTGTGCACTTTTAAGGCTCCAAGACATCGGTAGGTCAAGTGGAAGGAGATAGAGCTGACTTCTCAAAGTGGTACCTGGCAGGAGGATGAGAGACAATGATCAGAAGCTCAAACTGGAGAAGTTCAGGCTGCAGATAAGGAATGGTGTTTTCCTGGTGATGACGTTCAGGAAGGAAAGCAGGATTCCCACAGAAGTCATCTGGAGATTAGGGACCCTAGACATTTCCAAGCCTCAACTAGATAAAGCCCGAACAACCTGTTCTGATCTCATATTTGAGGCTGCTTGTAGCAGGAGGTTGCCCTAGAATCTTTCTGAGGCTTCTTTCAACCTGAATTACTTTGTAATTCTATAATTCCCCTAGTTGCTGTCTGCATACCTGTTTATCCATATTTTTTCACTATATCTGCTTAGCTTTGGTTTGTATATTGAAGACTGTGGCACCTTTTTTCTCTCTCTCTCTCTTTTTTTTTTTTTTCTCTCATATAATAGGGAAATAGGACCAATTTTCTCTGCCAAATGGTCACTTGAAATTCTTAGAATGTGAGCTGTGGTCCATGTGGTCCAAGTCCTAATATCAGCTTTGTAGCAGCACATGGCTACTGAAAATTAAATTGCTGAGATTCATGACTGTGTTAGCTAATAAGTTACTTAGCTGAGCTGCTTTAAAATAAACACTGTAATAATCAACTCTCAATAGACAGTCCTGTCCCCACCTTCAGATAATTCAGTGGTCCGTTACCTTGATGCACTTGTAGGAATTGGTGTGCATTTATGTCCTGACAGTCCTGACATTTTGCCTTCATCTGAAGACAAATCTGAATTCATCAATCTCGACTTCACCAAGGCTTTTGACATAGTCCCTCACAACATCCTTCTGGACAAGCTCTGGAAGTGTGGGATAGATGAGTGGACAGTGAGGTGGATTAGGAATTGGCTGGGTACCAGAGCTCAGAGAGTGGTGATCAGCGGTGCAGAGTCTAGTTGGAGGCCTGTAGCTAGCGGGGTCCCCCAGGGGTCAGTCCTCGGTCCAGTCCTGTTCAATTTATTCATCAATGACCTGGATGAAGGCACAGAGTGCTCCCTCAGCAAGTTTGCTGCTGATACCAAACTGGGAGAAGTAGCCGATACCCCAGAGGGCTGCGCTGCCATCCAGAGGGACCTGGACAGACTGGACAACTGGGCGGTGAAAAACCTCATGCAATTCAACAAGGCCAAGTGCAAGGTCCTGCGCCTGGGGAGGAATAACCCCAGACACCAGTACAGGCTGGGGACCGACCTTCTGGAGAGCAGCTCTGCGGAGAAAGACCTGGGTGTCATGGTGGATGACAAGTTGACCATGAGGCAGCAGTGTGTCCTCGTGGCCAAGAAGGCCAATGGGATCCTGGGGTGCATTAAGAAGAGTGTCTCCAGCAGGTTGAGGGAGGTGATCCTGCCCCTCTACTCAGCCCTGGTGAGGCCACATCTGGAATATTGTGTCCAGTTCTGGGCTCCACTGTACAAGAGGGATGTGGAGCTGCTGGAGAGAGTCCAGTGCAGGGCTACAAGGATGATCAGGGGCCTGGAACATCTGCCCTATGAGGAGAGGCTGAGGGAGCTGGGCCTGTTCAGCCTGGAGAAGAGAAGGCTGAGAGGGGACCTGATATGTGTCTATAAGTACCTCAAGGGAGGGAGTGCAGTGGATGGTGCTGGTCTCTTTTCAGTGGTGGTCACTGACAGAACTAGAGGCAATGGCCACAAACTGGATCACCAAAAGTGCCACCGGAACTGAAAGAAAAATTTCTTAACAATGAGGGTGACAGAGCCCTGTAATAGGCTGCCCAGAGAGGTTGTGGAGTCTCCTTCTCTGGAGATCTTCAAAACCTGCTTGGACGCAGTCCTGTGCCACGTGCTCTAGGTGACCCTGCTGAAGGAGGGGGGTTGGACTAGATGATCTCTAGAGGTCCCTTCCAACCTTAAGCATTCTATGATTCTATGATTCATTTGGCCTATTGTTGCAGGTACAAGTCCATCCTTACTCTTAGAAAGAGTTAGAAAATCTGGTCTCATTTTCCTTGTATCAGTTTTTTGTTTGTTTATTTGTTTGTTTGTTTTCAGCATTCATCCACTTCCACAGAGTCTACTATAATCAAGAGATCCATTGTATTGTCACTCTGCATTTCTCTTGGTGTCTGGATCAGTAAGCTTTATATTGTATCTTTAACAAATTTCCACTCATCATAGAATCATAGAATGCTTAGGGTTGGAAGGGACCTCTAGAGATCATCTAGTCCAACCCCCCTGCATACGCAGGGACACCTAGAGCACGTGGCACAGGACTGCATCCAAGCAGGTTTTGAAGATCTCCAGAGAAGGAGACTCCACAACCTCTCTGGGCAGCCTGTTCCAGTGCTCTGTCACCCTCACTGTTAAGAAATTTTTCCTTAAGTTCCTATGGAATTTTTGGTGTTTCAGTTTCTGGCCATTTCCTCTAGTCCTATCAGTGGCCACCACTGAAAAGAGACCATCACCGTCCTCTGCACTCCCTCCCTTGAGGTACTTATAGTCACTGATTAGATCCCCTCTCAGCCTTCTCTTCTCCAGGCTGAACAGGCCCAGCTCCCTCAGCCTCTCCTCATAGGGCAGATGTTCCAGGCCCCTGATCATCCTTGTGGCCCTGCGCTGGACTCTCTCCAGAAGCTCCACATCCCTCTTGTACTGTGGAGCCCAGAACTGGACACAATACTCCAGATGCGGCCTCACCAGGGCTGAGTAGAGGGGCAATCATCGACTTACCTAAGAAAAGAATTGATGTGTGAATTTTCTTCTATACTTTTATTTCATTCCCCTTCAGTCCATATTTTAAGTGTAAAATCACATGTTTATGTTTGATAATGCAGTCCTTATCGCAGAACTGAAAAATCTCTTCTTGCCTTTGAAACACAGTTATGTGGGAGTGTTAGGATGAGGAAAGAAAGGTTGGGAGGATTGTACTGTCATTTTAGTGTTTGCTGTAAATAGTACATAACATGATGATGCCATGGACTGAATTAAGTGGAATCACAAGACAGACTTAATTGTTCATACGTTAAGGATCATATTTTTAGAGAGTAACCTCCAGCTGTATATTTGTATCTAATCTGCTTAACTGCAAGATCTTTGGTTTCAGAAGTCCATAGATAAAATTTTTGTTGACTGTTAGCACCCTTTGTAGAAACTTTGATAAAATAATTTTTAACTTTGCAAATATCTTGTCTTGATTTAGGCTACTGTCATCTCTAGAAATTCAGAGCAAGAAAATAAATTAGTCAGGCCTTTTGTTTGTTTCTTTTTTGACTTTTTTTCTCCCCTAGGAGACTTTTGAAATATGCACTGATCTCAGCAATTTAAACACATAACACCATCCAGGAATAAATTATTTATGTCTTTTATTAGGACTTCTAAAGGGAGCTAATTGCATATTGACACAGTACAAGGAGAACTGCTAACTTGAGGGCTGGTGTGATTTACAGAGGCCACAACTGTGAAAAAGCAAATAATTTTGATCACACACTCGCACACTATAGGCAGGTATTGTATTGCCCAGTTCACAACATTAGGACTTCCTGGAGGTTGGACTAGAGGACCTCTGGAGGTTCCTTCCAACCTTAAGCATTCTATGATTCATGGTCTTTAATGCATTTATATTGACTGTCTGGTATAGGGAAATGGTGATATCCCCAATTTACTGCCAGTATCAAAGATGGTAGCCCAGGTCATGCAAACCAGAAGTTTGACATCCAAGCCCAGATTCTTCAAACTTTTCAGATGTTGTTTTTGTCAGGGAAAAAAACAAGCACTAAACTCCACAGTTTCAAAGTAATTAAATAACTGTGCCATCCTTTCTTTGTATGTCTCATATCAGATTACCATGTCATTGCCAAATATTTCCATCTTACACTGTAGCCAAGAGAAGCATGTATATGAAACAGAAAATCCAATATTGTAATTATTTTGAATTGGGAATTGTCTGTATACTTCTTTCTTCCATCCCTTGATACTTTTTTCAGCTATTAGTTCCATCACCTCAAAGCTTCTTCCAGAGATGAAAGCTTACAGTAACAGTAATAAAATTGGAGACATATAGTTCAACTAAAAACAGAGACCCTAAATTGTTCATGGCAGTTGGTAACCTTTCCTCAATATACTGGATATACTCAAATAAGGTGTTATAGTCCAATTCCAGAATACACAAAGATGAGAAAATAATTAATGAGTAGCCCTATGGCCCACTGAAGACCTCTTGTGATAAACTATTGTATAAAATCTGGTTGTTCCTCCATGAATGTGTCAAAGGCCCAGTCTGGGAGCACATTCCTCAGAGGTCCCTCTGGTCACAGCTCAACAGTGGGATCCAGGGAGCTGCAATTCCTGCTGTCTGCTCAGTCCCTCCCCAGCAGCTGGGCAGGGACACCCGACCTGCTCATGACACGGCTTCTAAATCATTGCAGTTTACAGTCTGACCAATTCAGGGAGCTTAGCATGGTCAGCAATTTGCTTCAGGTTCTGGGATTTAGACCACAGCTCTTGCAAAGCTGCCTGATCCCAGCTCAGTTCTGCCTGGACAGCAGCATATAAATGTCAGGGTAGGCACCAACACTGGACACTTCTGAAAAAAAATCAGGAAAAAATGTGTAGAAATTTATCATCAAATATTCCTAAAATATCCAGATATAAATATTATTTAATTTACTAGGAGCTGTTATTCTTATGTATTACATAAAACTGAAATTGTTAAAATTACAATAATTTACATGAGCTGAAAATCTACCCACTGATTACAGGATAAACTAAGCATTATTAATAAACTGTTAACTCTGAAAACTTGCCTCTCCTCATAAAAAAAATCCCTTTTTTTTCTCTTCCCTTCCTCCTTTCACCTCTCCCCTCTAAAGAAAAAGAAAGAATGAATGAATGTGGGCCTCAAATTTAAGTAGGTAGTACAGTATCAGAGGAAAATAACAAAATTTCTGGTGTTTAATGGCAGAATTACAGAAAACAATAAAACTATTTTCTATTAATTTTATCTGTCTTTGGATTATGCTCACAGATCAAACTAATGCCATGGATGTAGAACAAATGTAGCAGGACAGATTGAAACAGAAGCATTTCAACTAACTTCTGGAAAAGGAAAAGAAACAAAACAAAAAAAAAGGTAAACAAGAGTAGGGATTAAGGTATTAATTAAAGATTAGATAATCAATGGTGAATTAATCATATCCTCTTTATCGTATCTTAGCAAAATTTTTTTTTCATGCAGCGAAGCTTTTGCTTGTGAGCTGTGTCGTGCTTCATGTATAAATCTGCACCACAGAGCTTGATAAGAAGCGTAAAGATTATAGGGTCTCACTGCGACAGTTTTTATGAACTTAGACCACTCATGAATGAATCACAAAAGACTTTTATCAGAAGAATAATTCTCTAGGAGGCAGCAGCTGAATGCAACTTTGTCCATCCCAATACAGCCTACATAATCCTCTCTCCACAACCCCATTCCTCATCAATACTTGGAAATCTCAGGACAGCTGAAGAGGATTTGTGTTTTCCACAAAATGCATTGTCTCCTGCCTCCCCTCCCAGAATTGCTAGCAGCAAATTCTTTAAAAACAGATAATTCTGAGGTAACTACATGTCTACCAAAATGTATTGTGGAGACAATGAGTCTCCTTTGTGCTTCATTTGAAGATCCAGTCATCATCATCACCATCATCATCACAGTCTCTTGATCTGAGGCAGTGAATATCAATATCCTGAAAGTTAGAGCAAAAGTCTTAAAAGTTTCTCCTGGAGAGATGCAGTGTCAATATCTCAGCCCACTCAAGGCTAGGATACAAAGAAAAGAAAAATGCTTTTGAAAAATAAGAAGAAAATATCCTAATTTCATAGAATTTCAAATGGAGATTCCAAGAAGATGAATTCTAGGAACACAATAGGTTAGTTTTTCCCTTGCGAGTATGAAAGGAAAAAAAAAAAAAAAAAAAAAAAGTCCTCAAGGTCTTAATAGTAGAGCTTGCCTAAAAACACTGCACTAAGTGTTATTACCTCTGTGCTCTCTCAAGCAGGACCAAACCATACTAAATGTTACTAAATACAATGCATTAGGCAGTATTTTCGTGTTTTGCACTGTTAGTGTTGTAAACTTACGGTTTGGCACTTGGAATTAGCTCATGATCTTGTGTTGCATGATTCACATCACTTAGATCTTTGCCCACAAGGGGCATGGGGTTTGCTGATAGCATTAAGTCATGACAATATCTAGCCATTTTTTCCCTTTTCTGGGAAAGTGGAAAACTGAGTCCTAATAACTAGTTTCAGGAGGCTATGAATGATACCATAATTACTTCGATCTACATTTGAATGGCTGAGGATATGGAGCAGAGAGGAGTGATGCAGTTCTGGATACAGGAGTGATTGTACTGGCACAATTGCAGGAAACAGATGAACGAGCTTTTCCTAATTCAGTGGGTTTTATGGCTTGGATTTAGAATGAATTCAGGTAACCAAACCTGTTTTTATAAAGATGCTTGATTCACAGCATCCAGCGAAATATAGCCTGGTGGAGCCAGCATTGTCTGAGTGTATTCTGCTACACCAGAACTGGCACTGGCAGTTTCAAACCATAGCCCTCAATGTGCATTGTCACCAGTCTCCTCTGAAGTCATATTATTGCTAGTGTTAGAGAACTGCAGCTAACTGACCAAAGACAGGCTTGTGCTAGCTAGAACACTTTTTTTTCCTTTTCTTTTTTTCTTTTTTTCCTTTTTTTCCTTTTGGATTAAAGTTATCATGAACCATACATAATTCAATTTACTGGCCATGATATTTATGCCTTGCTGTAAGTTTCAGCTATATCCTTAAAGATATATTGATGTCTGTGGGAGGTCATTCATATCTTAACTGAACTTATTATAAACTTGTTTTGCTGGGAGGTGAGAGAAAACAAGGGACAGGGAGGGGACCAAAGGACAACACGTATAGATTTCTTTCCACCTAAGCATTTAAAAGCACACAGGAGAAAAATGTCTGAAGGCAGAAAGAAGATAAATGCTACCAAAGCTACTACTCCACCAAATCTGCCTTGTCTAACATCATATTTCAAGTCTGAACAGCAACTGGTAAGCACAGCTTCAGAGGGGAACCATGTTTACAAGAGAAACTGCCAGTATTTATCGGAATGTTGTAAGCAAAATCTCATTAGTGAACTTTCAGAACCAGCTATACGGTTTATCATTTTTGACTGTAGCAAACAATCAAGCAGTGAGAAATTCTGGTTATTCCCAGTGCAGAAACATCAAGAACTGACAGCAGCCACGCTAGCTGTAATATGATAGTGGTAAATGGGGAACAACAGGGCCAAATTGCAGAATCCTATGAGAGAAATTATTTTCTAAGAACTGAAGAAGAAAATTTAAAAAAAAAATAAAAAGAGGGACAAGAAAAAATGCTTAGCCACACTGGATATCTTTTTAAACAGACACTGATTTGTAATACTGCTACCACATAGCATGAGGATAAGTATGACTTTCTATAAAGAAAGAGCAGCCACACATTGGAACAGTCTGCTCAGGGAAGTGGTGGAAGCACTGTCCCTGGCATTGTCCAAGAAACGTGTAGATGAACCATTTAGGGACGTGGTTTAACAGGTATGGTGTTGAGGGGCTTACTGTTGAACTCAGGGATCTCAAAGGTCTTTTCCAACCATTATGATTCTATGATCCTATGCGCTTCTCTCTACCTGACAATGGCTATCAAGTGCAGTATATTTTTTTCTCCCTAATGCAAAAATTCCAGTCATGTTTCTGATTCATGTTTAGAAAATTCTCTGTAACACAGTACAGTCAACAGTGTCCATTTTCACATTGATCCCCCCCACCCCGAAAAAATATTATAGGAGGCTTGTAATACATAACAATGCATTTATAGTGTCAGTGAGTCAAAGGTGTGATTGCTGTGTCACATTTGCTACTGGTTTATGTGCCCACCAAGGAAGAGGCACAAAATGGTGTGTTTGAGTTGTTCAGATGACTGATCCTCTTGCAGTCTTTTTAAAGTAAGCAACTTTTGAATAGCTTGGTACCCTGTATTTCTTAACTGTAGACCTCATCGTAAGACCCTGGATAAAAGGATGGATGGGTGGGTGGGACTGTTTTCTATCTTCAATTTCTTTTTGCAGAACATTCTGTCCTATAAAGGACTCCCATAAAAGTATAATATATTGTTTAAAGATACCCCTGGCAAAGTGTGGAATTAAAAAAGAAAAGTGAAGAGGCATTTCTGCTGCTGTTTTTTGGGATATAGAAAAAGATTGTTCTTTGTTGGTGTTAATTGTCATACTTCCCTTCATTTCTTTGCACCACAGCCAGTTTACATCATCTGAAACTCTCATCTTCAGAATGAAGACATTAGTAATAAAGAGAAAATAAAAAGTGTATATTCATAACTGTATACACAGACACATATGTATGTACATATATTTATACACAGGCACACCATGAAAAATTTGTGTGGTCAGAGAGCTGTAACCACAGGTGCCAAGTTTACAGGAGCCATCTAGTTGAGGACATAAAACCCCCAGGTAATTTTTGTGCTTATGGATGGAGCAATCACAGTGTTGCCTTGGAAACCAAACTCCATTTTCTTCTGTAGTCTGCATTTAATGCACGACATTTATAAACCCCACACAAGCCAATCTACAAAGACGAATATGCTCCAGGAGATTCAGTTTCTTGATATTTCCATTTCCAAGGTCTTCAGATGCAGCTCACAGCACAGAATTTTGGGGAGTAGTAAATCCTTGCCTCATATTTTCCATCTCTCCGCTCTAAGAACTGAGATGTAGATAGCTAATCTGCCTGGATAAGGAAAACAGAAATGAATTTGATAATCTCCACACGGGAAACCTTAGGTGTTTGTGTACAGACAAGATGACATGTGTGGTCATGATTCCTCGCTAGAAGGGTGAATGAGTACCAAGACAGAAAGATGAGAGAGGCTGAGAAGAGCTTTATAGGCTTGTAATGAAAGCAGAAGCATAACTGAAACCTAGCTATAAAGAAACAAAATGCTATTTTTGAGCCAATTGATGGTTCTTATAACCTCACACCTTCACTCCCAAAATAGGTTGTGTTTCTTGATTTAAATGAAGGTACCAGCATGGACAATATGATCATGAGAAAGCATCCTAACTGGCAGTAAATAAGTTGATATATATTCTGACTTATGGGACTGTCTGTCCCTGACAGGGCTGGTTTTCTGCTGCAGACCCCTTCATCATGGTCAGGGTTTTCACAGACTTTGAAAGGTACTTTGGTGCTGCTTGAAGTGAGTAGTCAAATTATTCCCAGCTCGGAAAGCCAAGTAGGTTAAGGTCTGCCCTCACCCTACAAAGGTCTATAAATCATTTCGAAAGCACAATTTTAAAAAGATGATCAAACTGGTGTATTGCTTTTCATATTTTGACTGGCATGTTTAAATGATATTAGTGGAAATGCCCTCGATTCCAGTTTATGTAAGGAATATAAATACACCTTAGTTTTGCTGCCACAAAAGTAATGTGTCCCTTACAACACATTTGATTCTCTTGTTCTGAAATAAACAAAGCATAAAATCACTGTCACCACTTTTTTATTGAAGGATAGAAATCACAATGAATCAGCAGTTTTATCTCCAGAGAACCTACTTGGAATTGCAAATATTAATTAGCTTTAAGTCAATAACACTTAACATTTTTATCAATACTTCAATTATTTTTTGTTGTAATAGCTGGTCTTTCTACTGTATTCATTAGTATCAGCCAAATGGATGCAGAAGATTCATTTCTCCCAGTCATACGGACTGTTAAAGATAGTTATTAACAGGACTTGAATTCTCTGTAATTGTACCTGTGATGTCTTGCTGTAATTTAGTTAACTATTGCCATTTATAATTTCTAAATCTGTTTTTCTCCATAGTTATCAGCATTATGAGAAGAAAAATAATGGAAGCAGGAAAAGAAGGCAGATTATACCGGTTTATGAATAGCAAAATAGAAGCAGAAAAGCACTCTTAGCCCTACTTCTTTATATATGGCTCTCTGTAAAGGGAAAAAGGACCACAGCAAGTAAAGTTTAAGTAATATAAAACTAGTCTGTAGCAGGAACATTGAATATCCTTTCTGTTTTACTACATGCATTTGGTCATGTGCAGCCCATGCACTAAGACCACATCATTAAAGCTTGCAAATTCAGACACAGAGAAATTCAAAAAACAATCATTCTTGTGAAATATTCTTGTGAATTATGAATTATTATTTGATAATTATATGATCACTCTATATGTCTTCCATAATATCTTTTTTTTTCCTTCAGAGAATCAGTAAACATTTTTGAGAGATAAATGAAAGTCCAGAGAAATAGATTCCAGAATAATATATAAAATTGTTATTTTCTTCTTGCAATTTTCTCTAATACTAAGAACAGATATTTAATTATTTCTTATTTTGTTTAATTTGAAAAAAAAGAAAAAAATGCATTGGAAAAAATCCACCTCGTGGCCTTAAAAAGTCGCAATCAGGAGAATGTCACACAGTCCGTACTGCTAGAAGTAGGTAAACAGCTGATGGCAACAGAATATTGCTGTACCTTCCTTGGAGCAGAATTGGAGTAGAAAGGGGCATCTCATCATGCCATATGACAGAAATTTCTGATGACAACAATAGTGAGCCCTGGAAACACCAAAGTTGATTCCAAAGTTGATTTCCCTGTGAAGACAGGGAAAAAAAAAAGGAGGGGGGGAATATTTTAGCTTATAATATTTATAACAATCAGTATTATAATGGAAAGTAAGGTGCAAATTTAGTAGCTGCTAGAGCTGTGAAGTCCTTAACACAGGACAAATCCACAGGGACCTTATTCCAATACAGAGAAATACACACACATACAATTCAACAGTGTCATATTTTAATCTGGAAGGGTAAAAAGTTGTGCAAGTATATATGTAATATCACAGGCAACAAGAGACTCAGAAATGGAAGAAAGAGTTGACTTTCATGATCCTATGTCAGTTTTTATGATTTGTTATTATCCTATGACTCACCTGTAACCTGAAGGGAGGACTTCTGTTTCCCATTTAGCTGCTACACTAGCAAGCCCTGAAGAACAATGACAACTTCATATCCTGTTTATCCTGCTGGATGAATCACAGACTCTGTTTAAGACTGCGGGTGATCTCTCATCTTAAGTGAAACAAGTTGGTGGGTCAGACTCTAAATCTAAAAACTTCAAAAAGTTTGCAGAAAATGTTACACCAGCTCATACAAAGTAAGGATAAGGCAGTTATGGTGATATCTAACCCATTTTACCAAATCCACAAGACTAGGGGAAAAATATATGAATCAGCTCAACTAGCTGTCATTCTAATGTAATGCCCCCATTTTAATGAAACTGCCTCCATTCTAATGAAAAAGTTTCTAATATCCTAGTTTTTTTAATGAGTGAGGTGAACAGTGTCATTTAAAAATTACTGTGTAATACAGGGGCTTTCATAGATGAAGTATAATCAAGGAACATAGAAAGGATTCCTGCTTCCAATTCCCATGATAAGCATTTGTGTTTGCTTTTTTACTTAAGATCCAATATCCCACAAACTGAATACTCTGTAGGCCGATTATTAAGATTTTTTTAATTTTTTGTGGCCGAAAATTTGGGGGTTTATTTGTTGAGGGGAAAAAGGAGAGACAAAAAAGCATATTTAGAGAATTTTTGTTTATTTTTTTATTTGTTGCAATTGTTCTGCTTTTCGAACAAGATTTTTTTTTTAGAATAAAATCTCTACTTTTCCCAAACTTCAGTCACAATGTGTGTCATCTTAATCTTACTTAATGACATTCAATTGCCATTGTTCTGTAATGAAAAAAAGGACAAATAAACCATCTTAAGAGGAGGAAAGCTAAGAATTTCTTGAAATGAGAGTAAGGCTGAAAACATGAGCATGGACAAAACACACTGATGCCTTACAATTGACAGCAGACAGAAAATCTGTTGGAATAACTTCGAAACAGCTCGTAATGGAAATTAATTCATCCTTCCAACTGATGCAACACAAAAATAGTCTTATAGACTGCGTCTATCTTTAACCATCCATGTCTTTGTGAAAAGTAAAAACCTGGCTGGAAATAAACAAGACTCTCCTGAGAAATTAAGCTGCAATAGAAAAGGAGGCCTCTTGTCTCTATAGCATACAAGAACACATAGCTTGGCCCAGTGAAGATAGAAACAAAAGACTGTGGTTTTACTGCTATTTTTTACCTGAAGAACCATTTTTGCAACACAAATAAGATGAATATTTAGATTTGAGCACAGATGCATAATGGTTTATTGCACATCACATTTGCATATCCATTTAAATCCTCATGGATTGCAAAATACTTCACCTACAGGCTTGACTATAGCAACTTGTTTTATCAAGGAATGAAGCCTACCAGAAGCTGCAGAGCACAGCAGCATCTCTACTGAGAGATACAAGTCAAGATAAATAACATTAACCCAGTAATATAAGCCTGAGGTTTCTTCAGCAATGATTAAAACCTTCCAAAAGGTTAATTCTAGCTGCTTAAGGAATTAGCTCTTCTCCATAGGTGTGGCCTCCCAAAAGGGAAGCAATTTTCTTCCACTGTAAAAATGACACACAAAATAAATGTCTTTCAAAGGTGGGAGAAGAGAAGAAAATAAAATCTTATTTATTTTTTTTTTCTGTGTTAAGAAAAGACCTTTTCCCTCAGAGCACCCTGAAGTGTGGACAAGTATCCATTGAGACAGTAAAGGTAGGTCTGGGGCAGCAGGGTGGGTCTGACCTTCACAAGGCAAGAGAGTTTCCTTTCCTGGGTTGGGACACTGCAGCTTCACAGACAAGTGATAAATTAAAAAATTATCCAGTGGAAACTTAATTGTAGCATAGAGAAACTCTTGTGTATTTGCTCTAGAATTAACACCAATGCTTTTAATGTCTCACTGCATGATTTCTTTCAATGAAAATCATGGACATACTTAAAGTCAGGCCACCTTTTCATTCTGTGTTTGTACAACAGATATAAGTCAATTTGCAGAGCTCATAATTGCTATTTAAATGCAAATAAATACATTATGAAATTTACAAGCCTGTTAGATTCTTGTTACTTGTTTTTTTTTTTTTTTCCCAACTCTTTTAATGGTATCAGGCATACACTGACTAAGTAAAATCTCCTAAGGGTGTGAGAAGGATTCAGAACTGCTGCAGTGGATTATTGTATATTAAGCATTTGGAAGAACCTTCCAAATTATCATGGCAGTTTAACTCCATCTCAGTGAGGTCAGCTTACTGTATTTATTGTAACAGAGTCCACTCTTGTGATTTCCTCTCCTGAGCTCAACTTTTGCCGTGATGGTTATGCATGTTTCACAGCTGAGACATACTAGATCAACTAAAAAATAAAGATTATAATTTTAGTGAGTTGATCTATTAAAGGAGAAAACCACCCAGGCTAGCATCAAGATCATCTGCTATTCCTTGCAGCATCCCCCTACAGATACTTCCTACCCCTACAGATACTCCACAGTATCTCTCCCTTACAGGAAAAGAAAGATGAAGATTGAATTGGACAAGGGGTAATTCTGAGGCGAGAGTTTTCGGACTGAAAACAATATCTGTACCAGTTTCAAATGCCTGGAATATTATCTTGAGGAACTTCACAACTGCATGTCAGTTTAGCCCTTGCATAAATTGATCTTTCCTACTTTTGTGATGATAATGAATATGCACTCATTCTCTTCCAAAAAGAGAATGCTTTAGGCAGCAGAATTTTCTTGGTTTAGAAACTGACCTAAAATCAACTGAAAAGAAAAATGCTTCACCATGGCTTCAACAAACAAAGAATCTAACACATTAACTCTATTTTATAGTTGTTATGAGGCTAAAAAAACACAGTTATCTGCATGTTGGTTCACATTTTGAAGTAGATTTCATTCTGTATTTAATACTTATTTTGTTATTTTCCCTCTGTTATTGTAGCTTTGCAAATAAAACTCTCTGCTCTGGCAGAAATGATACCTCTCTTGTTCACCACACAGAGAAAAAATAGGTCATTTGGAGGAATAGGAAACATTAAAGTCTTAAGACGACTTTATCTCAAACCATGTGTAACTCTCTTAAACCCATTAACTGTATCTACCTTTGCCAAAGTTGTATCTGCATCTCAATGCGTGGCACACAGACACACAGACATAATAACACTTAGGGTTATGCCACAGGCAAATAATGTTAGCAAATTTTCCTGATATTGACAAAACTTTCACAGGAATCATTTTACTGCAGTGTGGAGTGTTTAACTGCATTAGGTCTAATGGTAAGAGGGTTCTTAAATGTCATGCATTTGATAGGATTCATTTGTACTAATGCGCAAAACAAGGTCCTACTCTTTTTCTAATACTTCTGTTCTACTTAACACACACTAATATTTTGTTAAAGTGTTTTAGTGCCTTAGTACTTCTCCTTATAAACAACAGCAATGCACCTTCTCTATTGTTAGGGTCCAAAATAAGATTGTTTTGAGTTATAAAAGATGGTGCTTATCTGAGAAGAAGCAGTTCCAGGTTTTGGTGCCTGCCCACGGATATCACGGCCCTGAGCCCAGGAAGCACAACTCTAGGGCTAGGGTCCTTAAAGCAACAAATAAATTCAAAACTCAAAATCAAAGTAATTTAATATATATCACAATAAAAGAGTCATCAGAGTGACACAATTTCAGTCAAGTAGAGGTGGCAAACAAGCCAAGAAAAGTGACCTATGTTTTGTTCCATATCTTATTGTATTCTGGGGCAAACTAACACCAAGAAACTTAGTTTGCTGTGTACACAAAATGAGCTCAATACTTTTCGGTGTGTTGAACTTCTATTCTTATACAAAAAGTAGTTAATTAAGTTTTTATAAATGAAATTAATTCGGTCACCTTTCCAATTATTTCATTATGGAGAATGACTTTCTTTTTTTCTTCACCAAGAATGAAATCCCTGAAGACCTTTCCCAAAACACAATTTTCTACTTTTAGTATTGTCAACAAAAGTAGAATGAGACAACTTTTGGGGGATAGTGGAAATAAAAGGGCTTCTGGAACTGCTCTCAGATGGGAAGGAAATATCAAATTACTCATAAAATGATTTCAAATTTGAGGTCACAAAATATTATGCCTCTCTGTAAAAAAGAGTGCTCTGAGAAGCAATCATGCTTTTATTTTCAGCAGTTCCAAATTAAATCATCTGGATCAATATAAGACACCTCTTGTGTTCGAAAAAAAACAAATTAGAGCTAGGCATTCAATTCTGCTCTCTATTTTCTGAGCAACTGTAAGAAACCTCCCTAAGCAGGAATTTAAGTGTAGAAACTCCTTTTGAGAATCATGTTTCTACCTCTAATCAAAACTCTTGGCTCAGCCCTGGCATAAAAACGTGATCATACTAAGAGAGAAAGAAAATAGACAAAAATTTCTACTCTTAAAATGTTACAGAAGCACTACAGCAGTAAATCTACCCATGGCAGTGCATACTGGTGGTACTAATGGCACATCACAAAACTGCCTCATTTGTCCTCTTTTCTTATTTCTGCTCTTTCCTTTAGTGCTAACGGACATGTACAGAAACAGCTCTATGTGAAGACTCTTTGGTGTTTCCATTATAAGATAGGCATAAGGCCTAGGCATCTGACAAACTATCTAGCCTATATGGGAAGTCACCTTTAAAGCAGTCAAGCAATAGAGATCTCACTGGATGTTGGTTTGGCGAAGACCAGAAGACATTGAACGAAGCCTTTTCTTTCTTCCTCAGCCCTAATTGACCCTTCTCTTCAGATATCTTTCATATATTTTGGGCTAAAAAACTTTCTTTGTTGTTTGTGCAGTAAAACCAGTAAAAACCAGTTGCTGATAGCCCTGCTGTCCACTGCAGGAACAGAAAACTCTGTGTTATAACATTTGAAGAAGAATGCAACTACTGCAGAGGACCAACCTGCCAGAACTGGATGCAGTTGACTGACTCCTCCACTAGGACTGAATAGTGCCAGGAAAGATGTCCACTGCGAGAATCATGCAATTCTTGCTTTGAGCTACTAAGTTTTCAGCCTTATGAAAATTAAATTCAAGTAGAAGTTTCTCTAAGAGGAAATATAAAACAAAATAGAATCAAGAAAAGAGATGGAGAGAAAAGGAAATCTTAACAGTGCTCAGCCACCGGAAGAAGTTTATGAGAGATCATCTGCATTTAGTACTGGAGTAGAAGTTCTTATGTTGCTCAGCAGGAGGAGTACAGTCCCTTAAGCTATTTTAATAGTATAAGGTCAGAGGCTAATACAGTTCTTATATTTCCTAAAACTAGATTTCACTTGTATTTTGCTTTACATAGTAGTAAAGTAGATTAAACAAGTATGTGACCTACATTATATTTATTTCTCTACTCAGGAAGATGAAAGAAATCCCATAGAAACCTATTTTAGCAACTAAATTAAAAAGCTGAAGACTGGCAAAATCTCTCTGGGTTCAGCTGGCAGTTGATGTTAACAAAGAGGCACTGCATGTCATCTGAATTTCACTCTGTAATATGCTATTTTCTGTAGGTGAACCAGTTTTAAAGGATGACAGATAGTCTCTATGAAAAGGCTTCTGGTTAGCCATTGTGAAACATGGTAAAAAATGTTTTATTAATCCCCAGTTGTCTGAAGATATGTTTGGTTAATAAGGAACAAACCTTCTACTTTCACTTTCTCTGAAAAGCTGTTTTTGCTTGACTCTTCTTGCTTGCATATGCATATGGTAAATAATATATAATATATATTTCATATAATATATATTTATATAACATATAATATATATAATATAATAATATATAATATATACATATATATTTATATAATATATAATTTTGTGTAGAATTTTATATAATTATATAGTATATAATTTACAAGTCTGCATGTCTATCACAAGCAGAAAGAATTTAGTCTTCTTAGCCATTTCAAACATATATTTCCCAACACTAGTTATAACCCATAGTCAAGCAAGAAAAAAGTTTTAAGAAAATAAATAAATAAAGGGAAAAAGCCCATAACTTCAGGACAACATTTGTAGTTACAGCTTTTTATAGAAAATTAGATTTTCAAGTCGTACATAATGTGTGGAGTGTCCTTTGAAACTCTAATTACAAGCTTCACAGGTACAGCACCTCCTTGAAATCCAAGCTTTTATTCCAATTCTTAAATAATTGTTAAAATATGTAGTTCATCAGACCTAGCCAGCAATGAAATATCCAGACCTGAAAGACTGAAGTTTGCAGTGACAGAAGACGCTTTGCAAGTGCAGGAAAACCTAGATATGGCCAATAATGTAGAAAATCACAGATTAACTGCATAGGTGTATGGACTGAGAAATGCTTTCATAGGTGTATGGACTGAGAAATGCTTTTAAAGTAGAATTTTAAATGTTTTAGGCTTAGCTCTATCATTTCCCATCTTGTATACTTCTTCATTTTTACTTATTTTATAACCCATTAGCACTTTTCAAATTGAGCTTATTTTGCAGTTTTGACTGGACAGAAAGCAGTATGAGCTGAGGGTCAAACCCTATTCACATATTCCCAGTCCAAATATGTTTATCTCCAGAGATGTATAAACAGAATGTCAAGCACAAGACTGTATAGCACAAGACTGGCTAGAAATGAATTTTTTGGGTGTCTTGGCATCACATTCATGAAGAGTAAAATCTGTATTACAAAGAAGGCAGAAGAGTTACTTAAGTGGGACTGAATATAAGATTTCCTTCTCATTGCTTGTCAATAGAACTTAGGTGCCTGAATGGTAGCAGATATTTCATGCTATCATAGGATGATATCGGCTACCTCCAAAAGTATCTGGTCTTCTCTGTTGACTCTACAGGACACTAGAGCAATGTCTTCAGACAAGGCAATATTTTAGACTATTCAAGACAACTCAAGAACACTACTGTAGGTGATTTCAAAACCAGATTTACTTTCCTAAAATTCTATAAAAAGTTAAATAATTTTTCTTTTTGAAAAAGTCCGAATGATTCCCTAGTCCCATTGTTTGCATCAAAGCATGTCCCTGTTCAGAAGAACCTTCTTCCCCGTCTTAGGGCAGAGCATGGTGTTAAAGCAGTTACACATACGGAAGCTGTCAAAGACCAAGGTGGGAAGAGGATCATAAAAGTCAGAAAAAAAAAAAAAGGAAAAAAAAAACTTGGTTACATAATATAGATTAACGTATAGTCTGAATTAGGTAAACAACCCTTGCATCCGGCAACCAACCTCTCTGGGGTTAATAATCACAACTAATAGTCAAACTTATCCACTGACACCTAGAGACACCTAGATCAATGAAGAAGTGGGAATGGGGAAGGGGAAAGGGAAGGAAAAGAGAAAGGAAAATTGAAGGTTGAGGCAGAGTCTCTGTTTCCATATTTGGATATAAGTTCTATCAAGCTTTTAAAAATGTGTGTATTTGCAGAACCTCCTTTTAGATAAAGGTATACGAGTTTGGTAGGATATGTAAGATACCAGATACATTCTGGATGAAAATGTTATTAATAGCAAAACACTATACAGTTAATGATCCATGTGAACTGATCTTTTCACGTCATTCCAGAAAAGTAAGAGCAGCTTCCATAGGGGTGGTTTATACCAAAGAACTGAATCTGAGCATCACTGTTCTCTCCTGACCTGTTCAGGTGACAAATGCAAAACTGAGAACTTATCGTATAAAATAGAATTTGTTTCACAACCTTTGCCCATGGAAAATGGGAACAGATACAGTTAGAAACTTGAAACAATGTGTAGCGTATTGTACATTCAGTTTAAGGTGTGAAAATTGTTTGTATCATGACAACAATTTTAGATATATCAAGATTTAGCAGATTAGTGCCACTTTTAGATCTCAAATCCTCATCCTCTTGCTAAATTCTTTATTTTTAAAAAGACTACTTTCTTTTAATCTCCAATAACCATAGTTTTACAAGGGTTTCCTTGCAGTCCATTATTATATTCAGCAATTGTTATGTTCTTTAATGTCTCTAAAATATACCACTTACTCCACATATGTAACTGTGTCAGACAAAGAATAATATCAGTATAAACATTTTCTCTTGTATAATGCAATCAGCATCTTTCTTAAGATAAGTAAATTAATCTCTTGAAGATGCACAGTATTGCCTATATACTAACATAGACAAATTAATCGTGCACTATCTGAATGTGTTGAGAGAGGGAAAGGACATAGGGCCACTTGAAGAATTTACTTGGTCAGTGAAGAAAATGTACAAACCAACTTACATAATGGATTATAAATAATGCTAATCATTTTATGTAAAGTGTGCCCAAGAAAAAATGTATTTCTGTAATGCCTACCTAAAATTGATGTAGGAAGGTGTTGGCTTAATTAGTCTCTTATTCCAAAGTCCATTGCAGCCACTGGAAACAACCTCAGAGTTCTCTGAATGAGAGAAAAGATGAAATTTTTATTGATAGCTGTTTTATAGACATGCATTGCTCTGGCTAATTCAAAACTGTAATTTTTTTTTTTTAATCTTAAGAGGAAGTATTTAGGATGAGCATTTCAAATTCTGAAAGATGCAAAAAAAAATAATTATTTTTTTTCTATTTAGCAGAAAACAAGGAGAAAAATCTCAGCAAGTACTGATTCAAAGTCCTGCATATACTTCTAGTTTTCACATTTGTCGATGGTATCAACAGAAATTTCTTGTGAAAAAAATAAAAGGCTTCTGGAAATAAAATATAGCATAATGGATGTGAGTAAAGGCTGAAATCCTGGTGAGGGAACCACCTAAACCACCCCTCTCTATGCACATTTTCAGACAAAATATCTTGTTTAATACTCAACACCTTCTATGAGATACAGAGAACACTTTCTCCCTTCCTCTAAGTATGCTGTATAAATAGGAGGTTCTTATTACTGAAAATTTCTGTCCTTCAGCACCTCTCTTTTCCACTACAAATAGAAAATTATATGCTACCACTTGTCACTATAACTGAAAAAGGAACTATCTTTGTCAGCTCTAGTGTTAGCAAAGTCTTCCCTCCCTTTGCCCACCCAGATCTTATGAATTGTCTGAACCATTCCCTTTCAGTCAAAATTCTTCTTGCAATGAGTCAGAGTTTCAGAAATATAGGGGAGAATCACGAGACTGTTATTGCTGTATCTCTTCTGGATGCTATTCT
The DNA here is from genome assembly GCF_059628265.1 of Tinamus guttatus. NCBI lineage: Eukaryota > Metazoa > Chordata > Aves > Tinamiformes > Tinamidae > Tinamus > Tinamus guttatus. The sequence goes on from NW_028289430.1 coordinate 616,142, forward strand.
AGACATCTATAAATGGTGTTGGAAGACACTGCCTCCAGATAGTTTCATCCTAACTTTATATTCTGCACTGGCGTAATGGTACAAAATCAACATTGTAACTTGTAAATGGAATTCAGGCTTTGACGTAACTGAGATTTGCTCCATTACTTCCCTTGGAAATTAGAATCAAAGATTAAATTCCTACCAGGAGTTGACTAGCAGCCAATATAAACTGCAGCATGCTAATCAAAAGCTGGAACAAAATGACCCTCTCTTACAGACAGAGTCTCTGTCTATTGCCTTCTCAACTGTCTGGAATAAACTATTGTCATCCAGAAATGGCGGATATGTGAATTCTTATAGCCAGGTGCCTGCCCAGAATGAAGGGATGAAGCCAACCCGAAAGCCAATGGTTGAAAGCATTCTTAGTAATAGGAAAGACCCAGTTGTCAAAGCACAGTAACAGTCTTCAAGTAGCGCTGTCATACTTTATGCTATTGGCAAAGGGAAGCTGCATGCCTTCCCCAAAGCGTCTTGGTCACATTTTTGAAGTGCTCCCAATTCCCATTTTCTGCAGCTCACACCAACCACTTTCCAAGCAGGAGGTAATTTTGTCTATGCAGTCTGACAGCTTAGTGGCAGCAAAGATTGCATCAGTGGAAAATGAAACATAGAGTTGTTAACAACCTGCTGTCAGAAGCCACATTCACAATCCATTATCTGTTGCAGTTGTCTCAGGGAGATACTGAAAAAGAGGCAGGAATAGCAATGATTCTGGCAGAGAGGGAAGCAGGAGAGGCTACCTGAAGCCAGTGTTTGAGGAATGACCTAAGCCATCAAAAATGGGACCCCTGATGAAACCAAGAGTTGTGTGAAACCATGAGTTCTTACTCATGCGTAATCGTGAGCATGCAAATCCACAGAAATCACAGAAAGAAAACTGACCAGAACGCCTACAGAATCACACAGCTAATGACAAAGAATATGTAACGCCTCTGGGAGCAACATGCTATGGCATCTTTGCAGTAGACGCAATCTTACATCATTGGTTTTGACAGTGAAGACAAATTTATATCTGAAGGATAGATTTCAGGGTTGTATAGCAGCTGAATGTGGCTTAGTTGCAGTCTGTGTCAGTTAGTTGCAGACTACATACTGCAACAGACCTAGGAAATACTATGCAACCATAACTTCAGTTAACTTATCTACGAGTTTGCTGTGAAAAGTATATTCACATTACTGAGTATATTCCATATAGAATCCAGCTAATCAGGCATATTGCTTTTTCATTTTGAACATATGTTCATAAGCAAGGATATATTCATAAATGCCAATCTATCCTTATGTTCAAATTCCTTCTCATCACAATGATATGCAATTAATCAGAATATTTTTAAAAGGAATTTTTTCTTCATTTTTATTTTTATTTTATTTTGCTTTCTAGTCTTTGTAGAATCCAATGCTTAAACAGGGAGTTCAGTAATTTGAACTCTTATTAAATTCCACTGTTTCCAATTGCAGTTCATCCTTTATCAGTGAGTTGTCTAGAAATCTTTTATTTATAGGATAAGTCAAACAAACAGAAGAGCATTGTGTAATGCAGGTTGACTGAAGGGACACTTTTCTGTTGATGTGACATGTCAATCCAGATGACCTGTTTGAAGGATACTCTGTTTGCAGTTAAGAATGAAAAAAAAAAAAAAAAAAAACTTGAAAAAAAAAAGAAAGAACCTCTGGTATTATCAAAAGCATATAGTCATAGTCATCCCCTAATTATGCATCCACTGCATCTCTTTGTGTGATTTAATTGGCACTGGAATTTCAACTGCCATTGTAAAATCTCTGAGGTATGTTTACTATACTTTATATTTTAAATGAAGCAGCAGCAGAAAACTATTCCTAATAATACAATATTAGGCACATGAGAGATACTGCGTTTTTACTTCATTAGCTACAGGCAGAAGCTCTTACCCACAAACACTTCAGATCTACGCTAAACATTATGTAGTCCTTTTCTGTAATGGTAATCTGGCATAAAGCACCCCAAACCTCCCACTAATTTACATTATCACTATGGTCTTCCCTGAGAAAATTTACTTTAGTTGATAATTCACACTCCTCTGCATTACAAAAGCTGATTGCAATTTTCTCAGTGGAAGTGAAATTAATACCTTCTGTCTGGATGTAGCAATACTTTATTCTTGTTCTTCTGGATGATTGAGAAGTATATCTGTTAATATTAACCATTGCAGTTAAACCCTTGATAAGAGAGCAACCAAGGAGGAAATGTTAATTTAAAAGGTGCAGATAGATACATTTTGTTTGCAGCTTTCTTGATATGAGGCACACAGTGGCCTGCTAACATTAGCAACACTGTCCTTGTGAGTACAGCACTCCCTTGAAAAGCAAAACAACTGTTGTCACATAGGTCACATCTGCAGAATGGAAACCTATCAGACTATTAATTAGATGTAAACTAAATGTAAGCACCACAGTTCTTCATCCTCAGCAAGGACTTGCCATTGCAAAGATGTTATTAACATACACAGCTCTTGTTTACAATTGTTGTTAAAATGTCAGTTAGACAAATCTGTCAACCAGCTCCTTTACCCTGCTTTGCCTTTAGCTGTTGCTGCTGAACTGCTAATGAAAAATGAAGAGTAAGGTAGACATTCAGGGTAGATAAAAGAGACTTTCTTATTGGTTAATAATTTCTGTTTTATTTTAAGTATAATACAGGAATTTGTCTTGAATTTGTGTCAGTAACTACAAACCTATTGAGATTTTGTGTTTGGCCATTCTAAGTAAGGTCCCCAAAAGCAAGTTTTTTATTAAATTTTTTAAATTAAATTTTTTAAATTAAATTTTGTATTAAATTCATAGACAATTCAAATAGGTGGTCACATGACTTTTTGTCACACAAGGCACAAGGGAAAACAGGATTGCATGTAAACAATAATAAACAGATCTTTATAACACTTACATAGAAAAGGAGACGTGAAATGTCTCATAGAAACCCACAGAAAGTTAATTTGCTAAATGTGGATGATTAATTAATTAAATAAAAAATAAAAATGTTACAATAAGCAGTATAGATACAGGAAAAGAGGTTTCTGGTGAAAAAGAGGCTTGAAAATTAGCGCCAATTATAGAGTTAATTTCAAGAGGTTGGTTCCACTTACAAAGAATGCTCTTGTTCCATAGCTGAACCTAGTACAGTAAATTTAGGAATATACTGTTATAAGAACCTTCTCTTTTAATAAGCACTACTGTAGAGTCTCATTTCAACTTTTATTTAAAAGTACAAGTCCTCAATTTTACTGAAGGAACACTGATCTATTTATCCTTTGGGTGCTGGGGGAGAAAATCATTCTCTCTCCATGTTAAAATAGAATATATCATAAAAGACTTTTAGTTCCACAAAGAAAAAAGAAGGTCTTCAAGATACATAAATTGTTATTTTCCTAATTAAGTGATGAATATTGTGATGAATAAGATCAGAACGAGTAAGCCAACTTCTCCTTTCTCGCTCTGGCCTTTCATACGTTGTAAAGAAAAGTTAGGGGGCCATATTCAAAGCAGTTGATCTTAAGTTCTTCAGAACTCATAGTTTAGTTAAAGTCAGGTTTATAAATGCTGTGTCTTCTGGACTTCTACAATCTCATACTCTGTTGTATTTGCTTGGAATGTGACTTGCTCTTTTAGAAGAAGAAAAGGCTAAATATAGGACTAATCTTTTATCAGAAAAAAAAAAGTTATTTAGAAGAGAGTAAAAGCTCTTGAACAAAGCTCTACCTAGAAAAATGTCACCTATTTCTACAAATACCCGTTAAAACAAAACATTCTGAACTATTATTTTCTTTATTACTTAATCCGTATGAAGAAATGCGATTAAGTCAGTGTTACTGCAACTGTGTGAATGGCCAAGCTAGGTTGTGAATCTCTACATATGCTTTTATTTAGCCTCCTTAACAGAAGTTACAATAAGTTCTAGGAATACTGTTTAATCACTTTAATAGTTTTAGCATTCATACTGCATTCAAAAAACACTAATCACTATATTGCATGTTCTACAGATATTTAGTCCTGAAGGAAAACTTTAAAAAAAAAAAAAAAAAGTTTTCTACCTATCATTTCAGCTTACTGACACTGGTACGTGTTAAAAGACAGAAAGCTAAAACACAGAATAAAAGGTAAAAAGTACTTATGATAACAATTAGAAATGTTCTGTCAGAAAATACTCTTCACATAGAATCAGAATTGCCAAGGTTGAAATACGGTTCTTCCATTTTCTGTTCTCTATAAATTTCCTCATATTTGTTGGTGTCAGATCTAAAATAGCTGCTTCTTTATAGTTTCAATCATGCAAGTAAAAAACTTTTAAGTCCAATCCACTGCAAGACCTCCATGAATGATCAGTATCCTGCAGTTCTGTTTAGGATTAGCAGATAGTTGAAGATATTAAATCCTTCACTACTACCAGTTCTGTCATATGAACAAATATTTATATGAAAACGTAAAAAGATTTGTTCATACTGAAGATTTCTGCTATAACTGCAGCTTTTTCCTGCTTTTTTTCCTGTATTTCTGGAATCAACATCCTGACTTCTGAAATATCTAGCAGTGTGCCCTTAATGGCAACTCACAAGTTTCTCCATTTTTCTTCCCAGATATTCACCCAGCCATTAGGCTTCTCCTCTTTACTTTTTCTCGTTTCATTCCCTTTCTTTTTGTCTTTTCCTGTTCCTCCATTCTTATTTATTTTTTTTCACATGCAGAGGCTTTTATCATCAGTTTCCTTCAAAACTAGTTTACAGCATGCTCATTAACTCTGTGAGATGATGTTGAATCTGTTCTTCCTGTTCTTGGTGAGGTGTCCTCAAACCCTCCTTTCTTCTCAGGATGTTATTACTCGGAGAAAGATGCTGTCACTGTGCTATCAACACCATCTGTGAAGCCAGAGCTGCATGGTTCCTCAGCGCTGCCCTTAGACCTTGTCTTGGGAATGGAAGTATTAGCAAGAGCAATGCTCTCTCTGTCTCTGTGTGCTCACAGATCCCTTCTGCTCTGCTCAGGACCACCAGGAATAAAAAGAGAGGAGGCACCAGATGTGCTTTGACAAACTTTCAGTGAAACCTTGGAGTTCAATTCTGGGCAGGCATGGTGTTCCTCTCAATTAGCAACAAGGCAGGTCAAGTGTTACCGGATTCCTCAAAAGACCCTTTTGTTGAGGTAGACTGATCTTTTCAACTTTTGACATGTCTGGCTGTAAAGGAGATTGTAGCTAAAACTCTCTTCTTCTCATGCACTGGACAATGGTTCTTTCTGCTCCCAGCACAAAAATAATTCTTTTAATCCAAACAGCTTCCAAGCATCTTTGGCACATGTTGCTAAAGAATTACTTTCCAATAAGTGCTGTATTCTCTTTCTTACTGCTAGCAAAATTCCAGTGCTTGGTGCAGGATATTTTCATGAATAACTCATTAAAAAAAAAAAAAAAGCACAGTCAGCCTCCTGAGAAAAGCGAACTGTCTTTTCTAATGTAGCGGAAGGGCCTGACTTTTAGATGTTTTACATTTTCAACAGAGACCCTATGCTAGGTGAGATGCTTATAAAGTTTTACATGCAAATTTCTCAAAGAAAACAATCATAAAAAATGGATGTCTGGAGACTATCATTGTAATGTGCATGTGTTCAAGATCTGACCCTTTGCATATACATAAAGAGCAACATATCTCCTTTATTTTTTTCCACTGTTTCTGAAAAATGGATAAACTTACTTGATCTCAAAGACCAAAGATGCATCATTTAAAAAAAAAAAAAAAAAGCCGAACTCTTACAACCTCCTTTCTGGTTGTGTAGATTCAGAGCCCTCAAAACCATATAATTTATATGTAAAATAAATTTTAATGTTATTAGCGTTTTCACTGGGCCTTTTCAATGTTGGTAATATATCCACAGACTCACAAAATAGTAGTGTAAATATCACAAAGGAACTAGTGAGGAGGGATGTTCTTATACATAGAATATCCTCTTCTGAGGTACTGAATAAATTACAGCTTGGTGTGTAGTCAAATAAAGTCAACTTATTTTGTCAATGATTGTTCTTGTGAATGCAAAGGATGCTAAGCCAGAATTTTAGCTCTACTGTATTGTAGAAATTGCACAAGTTGCAGTACTTCTGTTGTTGCAAACTGCTGCATATTTTTGCCACATATCTCAGGAAAGAAGCATATTGCTTTAATTGAAAATGCACACTTTTTATGCCAATTCTCTTTAGGAAATGGTGTTGATTTGGTTTCATAAAAAAATCCTGGAGATTTCTGTCTTCTCCTATTGCAGTCCCAGACCTGGAGGCTGTCAGCAAGACCAGAGCATTGTTAGGGAATTCACTGCTCTTTCCTCCCATGTTCCCTCTGTGCTGCCTGGCAGTCTGTGATATTGTGCTGATGCTTTTAGGTGCAAAAAGTGTTTGTCTGAGGTAGCTTCTACACTTAAGCTGACTGTATGAGCCATCAGGGGAGACACTGAAGAGAATAACAAGGGCAGCTAGTGATATTTTAGTCTTTCATGGCCTATGCTTGTTTGATATCTTTCGTGTCCCAAGTATTTTTGAGGTTGTAGAAAAGATTAATCAAGACAAGCCCCTTGAAATATTCAAAGAAGACAAACTGTGAAGTAGCTTTTGTGAACTGTTTGGGAGATCCTTCTATGTCACAAGATGCACAGAAAAAAAATGTTATTCAACAACAGCAAAATTAATGAAGCCTTTTTTCTTCTGGATTCATATGCTAGAAACCTCCTATCAATCTCCTTTTATCACTCTCCTATAGCTTCTCTGCCCTATGCTTGCAGTACAGTAAATATATTTTTCGACATTACTAGTAGCATTATCTTTATATTGACCTAGTATTGACCTAACAGTGCAGGATCCCTGGACTGCGTCTAGCCTAAGCTATTTTAGCGTGTTTAGCTGTCATAGCAGCTATCTCATGGGAAGATAAGTATGACCTAAGTTTCTTTTAGTTTCTTTTCCATTTACAGAGATCACAAGCCACTGTTCTGGGTGGACCAAGCCATCTCCTGAGCAAAAACGAGGAGAAAACACTCATCATTAACATCAGGCCGCTCTCAGTATGATGCCTAGGACACAGAAGACTCTCTGCACCCAACACCCCAAGTAAAATGTGAACCTCGGAGCCCAGGGAACAACTGAACAACAAGAATGACACTGGGGAGATAGGACAGTGATTTCTGTGGACATAGGACAGTGATAGGAAGGATTTCTGTACATAATTTTAACTTTATTTTTGAGGGTTTCTGTATTAATTTAGTGAGTGAATGGGGTGTATTTTTATAACTAGACTAGAAATGTGAAGTTCTGAGCCTATATTCAAGGTAAATGGGAAGGTGAAGATCTTATGACACTTGCTCAGACACTTCCTTTTTCTTCTTGATATTAATGATGTTGACTGCATTAATGGTGATGATCTATTTATTCTGCCATTTTCTAACAAGCATACTGTAAAGATGAAAGCAATAGACTTTGAATCAATACAATAATTATATAATAAATTTCCAAATAAAGTCAAGTAATATATATTGCTTTCAATATCCTTTACTCATTTTGAGATTTCACTTCTCCCCCTTTTATACCAAAAGATAAATTTTCCAAATTCGACAGAACTTTATGAATAGCAAAAACCTTTTGGGATAAAACTCCTCACTCTTTTACTACAAAATAAAAATAAAATCATGACAAAACAAAACAAAACGCTATATTTTAGATCATATGAGATCTAAATGCTGAGTATAAAATATCTCATCATCATTTGTCATTTTCTGACTGCAGTATGACCTATTCAAAAGCATCTTGTAAATGTTATTTACTACACTGCTATAGATCATTCACGGACTGCTAAGAGGACTGTAAATTAAACAGGAATCATCATCACGCGTTAATGACAATATTTAACTCAAGTTTAACATTTTCTTGGCCCATCAGATGAGATAAAAAATAACTTGATTCCTATTGATCGAGGAACCTTTACAACCAGCATAAAATGTCTTGTTAACAAATAGGCAACCTCATTATTATTCTGGTGACTATGAATAAAAGAAAATCCTGTTCTACAGAAACTAGAAGTGATGCACAAATAGGTGTTGAGAGCACAGATGACTAGAACTAGGAGAATCTGAAAAGAGCTGGTTCCATTTCTGCATACATTCTCTCAAATCTGTGGACCAGGAGTACTTTGCTCCTATTTGTAATACAGCTGTCCCCATCACACGACCTAAGAAATGAGTCTGTGGTGGAACTCATGCACTTAGGGTTTCCTAAATCTGAAGAATAAATGATGACATTATCCCTTTTCCTCCTCTTCTCAACATTGTGATATTTTTAAAATATCTTAGGTGTTTTTTCTTTCTCAATGGTAGCCAATATTATTTCTTGATTATCAGTATATCAGCACATATTTATTTACATACAAATCATGCTCTGTACTCCCAGAACCTTGCTGTTCTCTTTCCTTCCTTCCTTCCTTCCTTCCTTCCTTCCTTCCTTCCTTCCTTCCTTCCTTCCTTCCTTCCTTCCTTCCTTCCTTCCTTCCTTCCTTCCTTCCTTCCTTCCTTCCTTCCTTCCTTCCTTCCTTCCTTCCTTCCTTCCTTCCTCCCTCCCTCCCTCCCTCCCTCCCTCCCTCCCTCCCTTCCTCCCTTCCTTCCTTCCTCCCTTCTCTCCTCCCTTCCTCCCTTCCTCCCTTCCCTTCGCTCTTTCACTCTTTCGCTTTTTCCTTGCAAATTGTCCTTGCCCCAGCACTGGAAACATTTTCAAAAAAAAATTACCATTGTTTGATACGTTGCTTTGATAGAGGCCAAGGTTGCCACGTGATAGACAGGCTTTCATTAGAGAGAAACTCAAAATATTTGAAAGGGTAAGCCAATAGAGTAAACCATACAGTGTTCTGAAACTGAAAAATCAGAAGGATTGACGCTTTGTTCCATCCTCCGGATGAATACAAGCACAGGAATGGAATTACTGGTGGCTGCAGCTCAAGTTGTGGCTGTCATCAATACTCTGGATGCTTATATTAACTTCCATTTCCACGTATTTGGGTAGCTCGTTTGGTGATTATTTTCTTTTATTCTGTGTTATTTACTTGCTGTCCCTGGAAATCGTAGAAGACAATAAAAATCATATCATTTTTATCACATCTCAAATGTGCATTTATGTATAATTCAAGTGTAAGTATTGAAATAACAGTTCTTTTTTCCATATTATGTAATTGACAACAGGATTTTCTACGGAAAAATACACTTTAAAAAATGGACATCATGTGGATACATGTTATGATAATATCCGCTAGTCTAATTAATGTTAAGACCCCTAAGACATTATTTTAATTATATTGCAAAATGATAGCCAAATACAGAAAAAAAAAACAGGAAACTTTAACCAGTTTAGCTATTTCCTGCTCCATCCTAGCAAATGGAAATTTTAATACGCCTTGCTGTATTATATTTTATGGTGACAACACTTGTTGTAAAATACCGCCTTACATATTTTCTTAAAATGATCTCAGTGTAATATCATTACTGTATCATCAAACAAGTTAAGGAATACATCTTTAAAATGTAGCTCATTGCAGAGCACTTTATTGGATTCTGATGTTGCCAGGGATACCAATATTTACAGTAAATGCCTTCCATAAGCAATCTCTGATTTTACTGTAACACGAAATAATCACAGAGATGAGGCTATATTTCCATGACTTGTGCCTATGATAAATAGAATGTCAGTTTAAGCCCCAGAAGTTTTGTACTTGTACCCTTTGCACAAGAATAAAGCTAATTTTGATATCTACCTTGTTTTCAAAGCACTCAGATTTCTAACTTTCAGCTGAAGGAGAATGTTATGTTATGAATAAAAATTGATGCCTGAGTATGTGTACAGCATATTGATTGCTGTCAAGCATTAAGACTTCCCTTCATCTTTAGAAAAGTGGGAACGAAGGTCAACACTGTGCTTAGTGCATCCTCAAGAGTTGTTTGCTCATCCAAAAGAAGTTCACTTTTTCATCAGCCAAATATACCAAAGTCAAATAGGGCCTACCAGAAAAAAAAAGCTCTTCTGAATTCTTCTGAAGCGTCAGATCTGCTTTTGTTTATTAATAAACAAACAAACAAACAAACAAAAGCAATCAAAAATCAAATGGAAACTCACAAAGTGTGCATTTGGGGAAAAGACCATGACTGCAATTGTAGATAAATCAGTTCATGCCCAGTCCATTACAGGTTGTCTAATAAATGACAGAAAGTCTTCATTTTCCAGAAGCAGAAAAAAACAACTAAGTCATAAAGAAGCAAAATACAATTTTTTCTCTAAAACTCAAACCTGGTTTATATTAGACTAAGGGACAATTTTGAAGAACTAGAACTACACAGGTGTTTGCATTTTAATGTAATGTTTACATCTGGATGTCCTACAAAAAAGGAAGGTGTACGTATTTGGATTTTTTTCTTGTTGTTTTTCCCTCAAGACACTCTTTTTTTTGTCTCTTCCACGCTTTGTATCTGCACGACAATTAACAGCTATGTTTTGAACAAGTCAGGGAACAGACTCAACTGAAAACTAACTTTAAAAATTCATAGTGTGAAGTTCACCTAAAGCAGAACATGAGAACAAATAACTGCAGGAAGAACTGTGCCTTCCACTCACAGTGGCAGCACAACCCTCTGTTATTAATTAATGTGACCTTGGGTGTTACTGGAACATGTATCTTAAGAGCTATTTGATGGAAAAAGACCCACAGAAATAAAAAAGTGACTATAATTAAGATCTGCAAAGTTACTTCTGAATAGCACCTATAGCTGACAGTAAAGTACTCAAATTGCTGGAATTACAGAATCAGTAACAACACTCCTGCAAAAGGAAGTTAGTACATTTTGGTACATCTTTTCTCTACTCCTTCCAGCCAGTTCAGGCTCACTGATTTGTTTTTACACCATGCAGTTCTCCTCTGTAAAACGAGACTGACAGGACTGCAGGACACTCAGGCATCAATTTCCCTTGAATGAAAATGGAATGGTCCTCTTCTTGATCAACCCTGGGGGGAAGGGATCAACTCCAAAAACTATGTAATGCCAGAAAAGCCCTGTCAGTCTTTCAGATTGTACCACAGCCTGAGAATGTAATTCTACTGCAACTTTTGGCAAAGGCATTTACAAACTAATAACCTTTCCTTCATCAGTTCTTAAATCTGAATCCAATTTGCATTAGTCATGTACACAATTTAAAGATAAATGTGGTTTAACTAAATATGGCATCTAGAAAAAATGGGCTATATTGTTTTTTTTTCTATAGAAAAAAGAGGGTGATCTAACCTTTTCATACCAAGAGAGGTTCTCAGTTCAGCTCATCACTTGAAATTATCTCAGTTTTCTTTGTTTATCTCAAAACCCCAAGCTTTGACTCTGTGACTTTGAAATGCCCTGTTCTTATAATATGCGGTATACACTATAAGCCAAGGCTTATAGTATCCAGAAGAAATGATAAAATTAGCATTTCAAATACACATTTTACAACATGTCCTTTTGAGTATTTTTATAGTAAATTTCCTTTAGCTGAACTAAACAGAAATACCGGTTTGAGAGAAGAGGCTGTGTAGTATGCACACAAAACAATAATTATGTTGTATAGTCATTAATAATTTGATTACGGAAACATTATAATTTTCATTAGCACAATTAAAATGGCACAGCACAAATTCTAGAATACACTTTAGAATCAGGATATGGAAGTCCTCCAGGAACCATTGTGCTAGTTTTTGATTTCAATGGTGCTATTGTGATTTGTGCCAGCTGAGTTTCCAGCTCATTGTCTTTTGTAATCTAGTTGTTTCTGCAATTACCATTTTAATTAATTCAATCTTAAAATTTCCTAGATATGGCTTTCTGTAAATTTCAGCAGCATTAATACAATGGCTTTCAACACTGAATTTTTGGAATTTTGTATAGTTCTAATTAAACTATAGGAAGGAAGGAAGGAAGGAAGGAAGGAAGGAAGGAAGGAAGGAAGGAAGGAAGGAAGGAAGGAAGGAAGGAAGGAAGGAAGGAAGGAAGGAAGGAAGGAAGGAAGGAAGGAAGGAAGGAAGGAAGGAAGGAAGGAAGGAAGGAAGGAAGGAAGGAAGGAAGGAAGGAAGGAAGGAAGGAAGGAAGGAAGGAAGGAAGGAAGGAAGGAAGGAAGGAAGGAAGGAAGGAAGGAAGGAAGGAAGGAAGGAAATATATATATATATTCATGTGAGGATTTGATTATGATCCTTACTTTGTGACACACTCACATTGTTCACTGTGCAACTCATGTTCTCTTTTGCCTTTTTAATCTTTTCTCAAATGCAAATAATACTGTGATTATTCTTTATTTCTATCAAAACTGTAAGGTAGAAAAAAAAAAGTAAGCGTATTTTAAGTGCTTAGAATCTTTGTACTTCAAATAAAGTCTCTAGACATATCCATTTAGCAAACGTGCAGCTCAGAATCGTGGCTGAGATTGGTATGTTGTTTAGCACTTCTGCAAAGCTCAGCCCGAGAAACTTCCTGTCACACTTCCAGTTCCTCTGGGCATTTAGGTATGTGTACAGTGAAAGCACATGAATAAATCTACTGAAACAAATGGGAATGCTGATATGCCTGAATTTATGAAACTCCTAAAGTACTAGGCTGAATTGGGCCTCTGCAATCACTCATCATGACAATTTTGCAGTTCCCTTTCTGTTATGGAGGAAAGGCAAAATAAAACATGTTTTTATTTGTTTGTTTTAACTGATCCTTGTGATCACTTAGTACTTAGTCAAAAAACTGAGAAGTTATCCCAGTGATCAAATTCACCTGTTCTCCTGTGGCTGTTTGAAAGTTCACAGCTGTCTCTGTTGTGACAGAGGATTGTCTTATATCAGATGACTAACTTTAAGATATTTATAGAATAGATGAAGCTCACAATTAACACATAATGCAGGATGACTTTTCTGTTCCAAAAGACTGGGAGGGCCCAGCTTTTAGATGGAGGATACGATGTAACTGGCAGTCGTTGTGCAGCTCATTACGACTTTCACAGCTTTGAGGAAGAAGCACTTATGAAAAGCTTCTACTCCAGGTACCTTTCAATCTGGTCAATTTATGCCAACAAGATAATTCCTGAATTCTCCTATTCCCTGCCTTGAACTGCTCTACTGAGTAAAAGAAAAAAAAAAAAAAAACAACAAGAATAGGCTTAACATTTTAGGTTTACATTTCCTAAACTCTCATTCTGAATTAAAAGCAGCAATGAAGAGGAGCTGATTAGAACACCTCCAGATGATCACCAAGCATCCTGAGACTTAAATCCTTTGGCATTAGTGAATGTTGAGGCCCTTTTGAAAATTTAACACACAAAATTCTCAGTGAAAATCTACAGGACAGCAGTGGTGATCATAATATCATAGATTCATATTGCTATAGGCAACTTTGTTTTTAATGAGGCTCTTTTGTCTGGTGCAAAGTGACTTTCTTTTTAAGCCTTCGCTTTGTTTAGGGATATATGTTCAAAAAATGCCAGGGCTCTGAGTGCACCTACAGGTTCTGTAGATTCTCCTTGTCTGTCTGGGCTCAGAGTCAACTCTGACACTGTTAAATCATGAAACCTGCGATTAGACATCTATGAAAACAGATAAGGAATGAGAAAGAGCCCAGAGAAGCTTCATCAGGTTCTCTGCCCTTTGGCATGGGAGCTGCATTTGGCCTTTGGACCTGGGTTCTTCCTTGAGTGGCCTTAACCCAAGTTTGTTACCTACCTTGTTAATCCTGACCCTCATAATAAGGACACAAATTCCTGGCTTGATCTTGGATGTGTGTTGTCACAGTGCATTTGTCTGCTGGTCACTGATCTCTTGGCTGAACCTTACTGCTCTCGGTGGTTGGTTCTCCCTGTGCAGGTGCTGCGAGACTGCAGCCTGGTCTGTGAGAACACATCTGCCCTGCCTCACACTTACCACCTGCTCACAGTAGAGGATTATACGTGTACATTCCACAGTGACGTTTTCTCATCATCATTTTCTGATTATTGTGTAGTGTCATAATGAAGAAAGGGCAGGATTTAGACAGTAAATCCAGACGTAAGGCACCCTGGAGTTCTTTCTGGGAGCTGTGTTGCTCATGGCCCTTTTACTCACCCACCATGTCACCTTTAAAGGTCACTATGTCTCTACTGCAATCCAAACACTCGATAACCTCCAGAGCTGAGCCGGCTGTACATCAGTTACGTTGGTCACGGTCCTGGCTCAGCAGGACATACCTCAAACCGGGAAAGTCTGAGTGTAATTCTCATACAACTAGCCATTTCTTCCCGAATTGCTCTTTAACTGTAACCTCTATCCATCTCTAGGAAAGCTGACTGATACATAGATCATAGTCTTCCATGGCAAAGTCCCATCTGCAGTAGCTGACACCTTGCTCAAGCAGAGAAATATATATCAATGGCCAGAAGCTGCGAACTGAAGTGAAACACATTCAGACTTGAAAGTTCAGACTTTATGCAAGGAGGCTATTAAGTATTAAAACATATCATCCGTGGAAATGTGATTTTTTCCTCACTTGAAAATGTTGTATTATATACTGCATGCTATCCAGCTGGTTGTATTAAGTAATGCTAATGTTTTTAGTTTTATAGTGCAAGAATTTTGTAATTTCAGGAAGGGCATTTAGGGTTTACGTGAGTCTATGACCTCATACAGCACCAGTTCTGACTTTTTATGCTGTAAATTGTCATGTGTGGAGACAGTGCTCATATTACATAACTTTTATAGCCTGGTTGGCTCCTGACTGTAGCTGGGCTGTGATACAACTACCAGAAAACAAAACAAAAAAAAATTATTTGTTTTTAACTTCTCTTTATTCCCACAACAATGTGACAAAAACAGAATGAAAATACAGGCATAGTGTTTAGAGAAATGGCAAACTAGAAACAGCATGAAAAAAAAGGAAGAGCACTCACTTCTCTCTTCATCTTAAGCCTCCTCTCTCTGCCTTATTTCTTTCAGCTATATCTCCTCCTATTCTGCCCCAAAGCTGTCAATGTATCTCCAAGTGGACTGAAGATGGAGCACCTTTTTTTTTTCTGTACAGAGCATGTAGGAATAGGTCCACCCAATAGCAAGGCAAATGAACCACCAAAGTGACCCTTGGAAAATTCTTGGCATCCCCCTTGCTTCTTTCTGGTGTGGTTGATAGAAAGGGACTCCATAGATATAAACCACTTTCCTCAGTGTGTAGATCTCTTTGAAGTTAAAAGGAGTAAAAATCAGTTTAAGGTCAATGGTGACAGTCCCAAATGTCTCACCACTACTTTGTATGTAAGCAGTGTTAAGTCACTTTCAGACTTTTCTAGTGTTTAAATGAAGCCATTTAAAATGTTTCTGTTCAGAGAGAAGTAATTTTTGTATTGCCAGAGTGTATAAGAGAGAGAAGAATCCTGTGGCATTTGTCCTTAATCTAGTATTGCTGAACACTGCCCAGGACCAAAAGTACGGACCAAATAATCAATGCACGGGGCTGTGCTGAGCTTTTATTGCATTCACACAGCTTTTGGGAAAATGGTCAGTACAGCAAATTCAGATCATCTTTTTATGTGCATGTATACAAGGGATATGACACTGGGAAGTGCAAGTGAAGTATTATCCATTATAATTAGCAATATTTTGCTGACTGTGATGAAAAATCCTAGGCATACATTCCATTGATAGCCTGTTTTATTTTATCTCTTTGGCCTTTTAAACAGTAATCTCTTTGACACAGGGCTCTCATAGTATTTCACAAGCCTCCGTTGATCCTCCTGACATAGATGAAGATCATGATCATGTCCCTTGATCAGTTCTAGAATAAAAATACAATAAACTGAGGTTACATTTTCATAATAATGGATTATTTATAAATTCCAGTTACATATTTACACATTTTCAAGAGCCAAGCTGTGCAAAGGAATGACATAATCCAGAAGCCTGAGCCTTTTCAGCTTATGTAGTAGTTTTCCATATGCCCTTGAAATTTCTTCTTCCTGCAAAGAAAAAAAAAAAAAAAAGAAGAAGAAGAAAAAGCATGCAAATATTTTTCTAGTCAACAGCTGTAGCACCATTAATCCATCAGAACATTTTATCCCCTAATTAATCCTTGGCTGCTGTTAATATTTGAAAAACTGCTGATGCTGATCTAGACTGGGAAGGCACCCAATGCTTCATTGAAAGGATTTTTCATGTACTTATGACTGAAGTTTCAGCCCATTCGAATGCCCTGGAGTCAAACTCCACTACTAGCTTGAAGAAGTGAGGTGGAGTTTGGATTTGAAAACAGACTTTGTATCTTGGAAGTTTACATATTAGGTAGAATTCCTTTCCAATAATATTTATTTAAAGAGCTACCAGCAGCATTCTCTGATTTTCAGGAGTATGAGCCCAAAATTTTCTCTGACAAATGCCAGCGATGATTGCCTAAGAATCTTTTACTACAGACTATCTCTGTGAGATGATATAGGAAAGAGGCAATTTTTAGTAGGAATTAGTTGGTTGTGTCCCATCCCAGCACAGCAATGTTTTTAAGAGTGATCATTCTTTTACTTCTGCATAACCTATCATAGTTATACCCTATAGACTAGTGGCATGTGGAGGATTAGAGTCATGAGCTAGAAATCAAAGCAATGGATAGCTTTGATGAAATATTTAACTTACTTCCATTGTTGTCACTAAAAATTACCAGTTCATGTATCAACAAGAATCCAAATTCTGCCTGCACGTCAACAGTGTGTGGCCTGCACTTCAAACAATCACAAAGGGGAAGAGGAAGGACTAAGACACCTTTATGCCCCAGTATTGATGCATTTGGTCTTCATTCTTTGGAGTGGGTGATGGAGACACAATTATACACGTGTAGAGCTTCTTCTCCAGCTCTTCAATTCTTCTCCATGTCCAGCTAATGACTTTAGCAACATCTCCCTCTTCTTCCCCCACCACATTCATTAAAACAAGAGAGAGAAATTGTGTCAGAGAATTAACAGAGTGATATGCAGAAAAAGGAGGATAATGTCCATTTCAACGACACATGCTTTATTTCTTCTTTTCCGCATTATTATTACATGCATCTGTGAGTGAATTTAACACAGAGTGAACACAGGCATTGCTGCTCCCTGGCTTATTTCTTGGCTTATTTCTTAAGCTGATTGGGAACTAAGAGGAAGTGCTAAATGGCCATGTTTTTTTTTACCTGTTGCTAACAAAAACAACTCACGATTAAAATGCTGGCAGAAAATATTTGTCCTTTTTATTGGAAGGTGACTGAAACAGATCATATTATCATAGAATCATTAAGGTTGAAAGGCACTTTTAGAGATCATCTAGTCTGACACCCCTGCACATGCAGGGTCATTATAGTATGACTTTTGGAAATCAGCTCATCATGAGGATATGAATGGTCTCCTGAATTCCAGTTTCTTGGCTTGTCAGTTCAGTGCAATGTAGTTCCCCAAATGTGGTGGCAATGCAGTGCAGCTGGAAGGATGTGCCTCTGTTGAGTGCTGATAAAAGCATGCCCCAGAGCCTTTTCCTCATCCCACACAGCTCTAGCTTCCCCTTAAAAATAAGGATGGGCTAGAGAAATTATCCTTTCTCTCTCTCTATTTGTTTCCCTGTCTTCAGTTTTCTAACATTCTTTTTCTAAATGTTTCAAAAGAGCAGTCTTAAAAAATGACTTCTGCAGTGTAAAATGAGGATAAATTCATCTTTTAAAGACTTCTTGCATTATTAACTTTTAATACTAATTGGTCTCAAAGGACTTAATTGCTCTTATTACCAAATACACTTACATCTTCCTTGGCATCTCAATGTATTTGTGCTATTCTTTTGGCCAGGTTTTGTAACCTGACATCCAAGTACATGGCACTCCATTACTATTTTAAAATTCTGAAAAAAAAATTAGATAGCAGCAGTGTTGTCTATAGATACTGGCTATATCCGACATGTTCTGACTGGGTACACTCTAGCAAAATCATCTTCATGCTTCTGAAAATAAATCCTTTAATCTGAAGCATAAAGGACCTGATGTCTCTATCAGATTAAAAAAATATAATAACAAAACAGGAAGAAAGGGGGAAAAAAAAGAATTAGGTAGAGAGAGAAATGGAGCCAAAACATTTCTTTCACCACATTTCAGTATCCAATCACGTAGCTTAATCATGTCAATTCTCAATAGGCTAACCTGGTTATTTTTGTCAGGCCATTTTGGCAGATCCTTACTGTGAATCAACTCATGTCCATAAATATATGTGATAATTTACTTCTTTTTGCCCTTTTTGTCTTTTACAAAATATGCAATATTACATAATAGTTCCTGACCCTCACAAGAAGGCAGATAAATGACTTTTACACTGATTTCCACAGATGCAACAAGTAATAAATTTATTCAGTGATGGATATTTTCCTCTGCTCCTTCTGTAATCAATGGAGAGAGATAGAATATAGAAAATTCTACCTAATTGTGTATGCACTGAATGATGGTTTGGAGATATGTATTTTTCTCCATTAAGTGTCCAGGAAACATAGCTTTGCCTAGCATGAAAGTACCATTTTTTTCTTCCTAATATCATTATGTAAAATACAAAAAAATAGAGTTGAAAAGGCATGCTGAGTTAATGCAAAACAATAATGTTGAACAAATTGCTCGAGCACAACATTTCTGCAAAGGGAACAGGAATCAAGCATCCAGATATTCATGTCTTTAGGAATAATTTTAAAAAAAGGATTAAATTTTTTCTGTAAATTATATTCAAAGTTTTTACTATCCTAGAATTCTAGGTCAAAAACATCGTTCATATCAAAGGGTGTTTGTACTTTCAATTAGAAGAGATTTTTTTTCCTAAGCAAGATGGAATGGTAGAATTTTCTTGTTAGTACTGAAAAAAATGATACTCTGAAAACCTTTTTTCCACTTTCTACATTTTAAGTTAAATTTCTCAAAGTAAGAAATAGCATGGCAGCCTTTCTTTTCTTCAATTATCTTTAATTACTGTTAGCATCACACCACTTGTACAGGAATGCATTCTTTTGCCTGCAACATACCTTTATGAATTCCTAGATTGTGCTAAAAGACCATAATGCATTGTCTTCTAACACTTGTTCAAACTAAAGAAGAATGAAAATATTTATTCACTTCAGCAGCATCAAAGTTTAGCTTTTTTATTGTGCCAAGCAAGTAGTTCAAATTATTTTCATCCCTTTCTTGGACTAGTTTGCCTTTCATCATCATCTGCAGGGTAATAAAGTCAAAAAAGGAGCAGCACATGGCACCCTTCAGAGAGGGGGGAAGAAAACTAATCCTTTGTGGCTTTCCTTTACCCTGTAGCATAAATATAGTCCATTTCAGAGATTGGCATCAATTTAGTCCATTTCAGAGATTATCTTCTGGTATTTCTGTGAGCATCTGTTGGACAAAAACAAACCCTTCTCTTAGCACTACTGAGTACAGTCCAGTCTCCTAAAAAAAAAAAATATAGCATTTAGCTTTTGGAACATACACAGCTTTAGTGTTGAAAGTATTTCTCCCCCTACCTCCTCCCATACTGTTGTTATTTTTTCAGAGTCATACTGGATATTTTTAAGCCTTTCTGGAAATCCAACTCCAAAAGATCTAGTCTTGTCTAGGAATACATGATAACATTTCTACTTCTAGTAAGTTTCATCTAGCGATAGGAAAAAGCTCAGAAACTGGAGGTTCTATAGGTTATATACTGCTTTTCCACAGTTGAAAAACTGTTCCCATAAGAAACAAAACCATATTCTGAACCAACAAGGTAAACAATGATCCAAATGAGGATAAAGAGTCATTTAATTTCCTGAGGACCCTATCTTTTCTATATAGATCAATACAGTCAACTGTATGCAAATGGGCATATTAACAGCATAATTATATATTCAACCACAGCCCTGTATGCCTTAGGCACTGTGCTAACACTGCCACACATGTCATACGGACCACATTATAGGGCATCATTTATGGTTAAATGGCAATGTTGCAGGGATTGCAGAACTACTGTACTAGTATTTATCTTGATTTGTCTCTTTCTCAGGCTTCATCATAGTCACAGTAAAGAAGAGGATGTACGATATCCCAAACTAATTATCCCAAACTAATATTAGTTCATGTTTTATTGCTGTCAGTGTCCTTGTTTCCAGCTTGCGTGGGTTAAACTTTATGGAACTGAAACAACAGGGGAAAAATATTAAAGAAAAATACAGTAGGAGAAGTATAAGGCAGGAATGATCATCCATTGGAATTACCAGTTCTGCAAAAGCTTTGAAACAGTACAAAAGCTTGAAATAGTGATTACAAAATCACAGAATCATTATAGTTGGAAAAGACCTTCAAGATCATCAAGTCCATCTGGCTTTATCCCTGTATTAACTGTTGAGGAAGCAACATTTAATGTTGGTGGACATTTAGAACCTGACTGCTTCCAAAAGCCATTACAATTATCATAGGAAATCCTTCCCAAAGGTATTCCCATCTGCTTCACAAGGAAGAAAACTGACAACAGACCAGCACAGGGGCACAAGGACCTTCAAATTATCAGTCACCCACCTCAACCGCTGCTATCCTCACTTCCCTCCTAGTTCTCTGCTTGAAATTGACTGGGCTCCTATTTTCTAAGTATTTGAGGGAGAAGGATTCACATCAGCCTCAGCTTCCCAATGACTTACTGACATCTTGCTGTATCAAAACCATAGGACATAGAGAGGCTGTTATCAAAATCTCAAAAAAGGGGGCTTATGGCCAGTTGCAGGACACTGAACAATTAAGTCAAAGCCTGAGTTAAAGACATGTAAAACACACAATCAAAGAATAAGATTTTGCAAAAATTAATATTATATCTATTTTTATACTTATATGTTCAGTGGAAATGATGTTTTGGAAAAGAACCTGAGTTTCCGTCTATTATAAAATGGCTCCAAAGTGAACCAGACTAAAATCCTACTAGGATTTGGATTTTGAGCTGATCTTTGCTACATATTTTCCTAAACAATTTAAATAGATATTGAAAAAAAAGTTCTGGATAAAGTTTGTTCAGATCCAGGTAACACACATAAATACATGACACAAGTCTCCACTTTGCACATGTTATTGTCCAAATGAAATAATCTAGAGTTTCAATCTTTCAATCTCACTGAGTGGCAATATGATTTAATAGTGTGATATGCTTCCTAACATTTAAGTGTTTGTTTCTCTCATACAAATGAACAAAATTAATATCATCTGAAAATAAATATCTTTTCAGGCTATGTGACAAAACAAGCCATCACTGCAGATGCCGTTTTATAGAAGAATCATGACCATGACTTCTTAAAATGTCTGTCAGGGGAAAAAAATCAAGAAACAGATACAGATCACAAAAGAAGATTCACTTGCCTTGAGAGTACAGAAGAGTAAGGAAATTCGTTATTTTCATGTCAAAAAAAAATATGAATATAGGACTGTAAATATATATATATATACACACACACACACACAAACTTACACGCACACATATATACACACACACATATACATATAGCTATATTTGTAATGTATTTATGTATATACATATTTTTATACATATATAGATGTAGTGTAAGTCCGCAACTCTTTATGTTTTTACAGATATTTAGGCATATATATGAACATATATATTTTATATTATTATTCATATGTATGTTCAGATATGCTTAAACACATTTACACTTATTAACACAAATATTATTTGTATGTATGTATGTTATTATATTCTTTCAGATATATCTAAAATTATACATATATAATAAAAATTATAACAAAATATCTCATGGAATAACAGGCTGTAGAATAAATGTGATCTAGTTTATGTTCTTAGTATAATATTGAGTGACTGTCAGGTTGCTGTGATCATATCTATGCATAAGAGTTTAAATAAACCTGTTTAAAAACAGAAAAAAAAGAAAATGCTATTGATGCAGCATTTAAAACATTTGCTTTTATGATGTGCAGGCATGATGTGCAGGCAGTTTCAAACCATTTGAAATCTAACTGCTGTATCCTTCAGTGGTTTCTGAAATAGCAAAAACTGCTGAGCCTAACAAAGCTGGCTAGGGTGCAATACAAAGGGAACACTCATTTCTTTTCACTTGCAAGAGAGCAATTATCAATTTGTTTGCTGTGTGAACTAAGTACACAGGATGTCAGTGTTGGTGATCTACATATTAATCCAAGAACACTACGATTTAGGAACAGGCACCATGCCTGGACAGAAATATAGATGGGAGCTGAATGGGGAAAGGAGCATTTCCTCAGTTAATATAGGAACATGGCTTAGCACTTAACCTCACCACAGACTCGGGAGCAGCAATATATATATTTTTTTTTTCCTGACCTAACCATTGCTTACACACCAATTCATATTTTCATGGTGGAACAAAAAATGAAAATTGTACTCCCTTTTGGAAGTAGATTCCTGGAAGATGATATTGCAGAACTCTCTCTTTTCCTAAGATATCACTGCAATTTTCTAGTTCTTAAAATAGCAATGAACACATGATATTACATTCCAAGAAATATCCTAGGTTCTGCAAAAAAAAAAAAAAAAAAAATTGTAAAAAATACAGTGCCACAAACCTGAGCAGTTTTCTTCAAATCAATGAATGAAAAGAGAACTGTTCCACCTTCTGGATGAGCTTATCTTGAAGAAGTGCATTCACATTACTTTGCACATGAGATTTAGGCTGAAAAAAAAAAACAAACAAACTCAATCTCCAGTTTTACTCTTGGACAGACAAGGGTTGAGGTTTTTTTGTTTGTTCATCTTTTTTCTCCTGACTGTCTGCAAGACCACTCCAATATTACTTTCATGTCTCTGCTTTGCATATGTTTCTTCGTAAAATTGATTGGTAAAAGAGCTGCTTTGTAGAATGGTATGTGACTGTACATCTTTTACAAGAAGGGTCAACTTGCAACACTTTTCCCTTACATAGTACAGAAACAATTTCTGTCTGATATTCTCTATACTTTTGCATTGCCTTCCCATTTCTTGCTTGCATTTTCAGTCTGTCCTTCCTCAGAATCTTCTTTCTCTTCCTGCTTTCTATCATTGTTCCAAGCAGCATTTTTGTTGGACACTTTTTTTTTAACCAAACTCAGATTCTGAATGAATCCAGCATCATGATGCCACTCTACTTCTTAAAATTTTGCCTTGTCATTCAGTCCACTATTTTACACATTTTTGGCTCTTAACATCAAGTCATGATATTCACAACTCTATATGATTACATTTCATGCTCGTATTCATAACTTCATACCCTATTTTAATGTGTAATGTTACATTATATTTATTAGTGCTGAATCAAGTCAGTGATGTAGTGACATAGTGACTACAACACGAAGTCTCTCTGGGCTTTGTCTTTTCTTGGTCAATCCAAACAATCGAAATGAAGTTGCTGGCTGCTTCTTGCTCTTTTGGGGAGCGGTGAAGACAGGATAGATGAATTAAAGAAGAAAAGCTGTCTCTAAAAAAGGTCATATTGGTACCCGTTGTTGAGCTTTAACAAAGTTAAAAAGAAGTCATTTGTCTTCCCGCTGTGTTTTAAGGCACTTAGTTCTGAATCTGTAAAAATATTTTACATCTCATCTGTAACTATACATTTTGTTAAATAGCCTCTTGTGTAGGACTATGACAAAAGCTTTGGAAATTCCCCCCCAAAATGTCAACTTGTTTTCCTTCTTCCTACCATTGTTAATGATTGTAACTATAAATTACAAGTGAATAGCTTTTGAAGATCACACCAACCCATGGGATTGAAAGACAAATTTTATGAAGTGAGGAATCAGAATGTCATTTTCTGTAAAATGTGAAATTTGAGTCAATGAAAAAGATTTCACGAAATCCATTTCAATTTCTTTGAGGGGGGGACAGTATCTTTTTTCCTACTTTTGAGAAGAGTGGCTATCAGACAGACATTGAATGGGGAAGGGAGGATCTGCTCTGGCTTGGGAGTGTCACATGGGACTAGATTTTTTGGAACTTCTGTTTGTGTTTGTTTTGTTTTGTTTGTTTTGTTTCTTTGTTTTTATGCATACTATCCAAAAACATCTGCCGAAGCCCCCCATTGCAAGATGGAATGAACAACACTTCAATGTGAAGCAGGTTCGATTCGCTTTACTATTGTCTGCAACGTAGCTTTATACAATTCCGACATCCGTACACGTGGACATGCCTCTCCCATTGGCTGGATTATAGTGTCCACACATGACCAGCTTGCAGCTGATTGGCGCTCTTCTTGATGCTCTGTTGCTGGGCCTCCCAGACGTCTATCTGGTTGTGACTGGTTTAGTCCCCCTAAAACTGCCCACAGACGCTTTCTTCTCCCCTGGGTGACCTTGAATCCCATTACCTCAGTTTCTCATATTCTTGCAAAACCGCCAAGGCCCCAACACCTCCCCCCCTTTTTTCAAAAACAGAATTAGCAATGTTCTTTCTCCACTGTCTTTGTCCTTCACCTTTTCATTTTATCAAAATACCAACAAAATCCATAGCCTCTAATCCATACCTTAGATAAATTCTTTACTTGCACCATGGCAGAATCTCAACAGAGGATTCAGAAAAATGTGTTCCAATAGTATCTTGTAAAGAGAGAAGTCATACCACTTCTAAGCTTCCTTTCAGTTAGTCATATATTCATTATTCATATTTCTTGTCCTCACATGTAGTCATGCAAAATTACATGTTTTCATTCTTGCCAAATATCCTTTTTTCAATTTCTTGTTTATAATATATAGCAATAAAACCCCTACTATTTCCCTTAGAAGCCTATGAATATTCAAGAGAGCAAATTTGTGTGAAACTTGAAACAGAAGAAAGCAAGCCATCTATGGTAATTGGAAGAGTTTTATCAGAGCAGAACTAAGAACTATTTAACTGGAGAAAATGTGAAAACTGAAAGACAGAAAAAATAAATATATTTATGCCTGACTACTCCCCTGCATACTTTGTTTCAGGTAAGTAAGTAGCTGCTCCTAGCCAGCCCAATCATTTTCTCAGGATGAGCCCACTCTACCCAGTCCCTTCAGACCCCAGAGCTTCTCTGGTCACTCTGGTTCTTGCCTCCTCCTTCTCTCAGCCTGGCCCTGCATGACACTCTGTTGTGCCAGACATGGCACAAGTCACAATAGCAGCCTCCTTCCTCACTGACACTTGCCATCCTTCCAGGCAGCTTCTGCTGATAGGGACATTCTTGGAAAGGAAAAAGGGTGTAATTGTGAAAAAAGAAGTAAAAGCCAGCCTTGCAGATCATGTCATTCAATTGCATCAGCCTAAAGCAATGGGTTATATCGGCCTTTACTAATCTTCTCCCCTTTTTTTTCTTTTGTTCTTTTTTAAGTTCAGATGTGACTGAGCTGTCAATACTCTAAAAAAAAAAAAAAAGAAAAAGAAAAAGAATAAAAGAAAAAGAAAAAGAAAAAGTTCCGTTATGCTACCCAGAAGCCTGCTGAAAAAAATCAAAATCTTTTTTGCAGTATGTGCAAGGGCACCTTATTTAATTATTTGACTGAATTATGACATGAATTTAGAAACATTGTCCCAATGTCCACACAGATGGGGTCCAGAAAGTGAAAACTCCAGCTTGGCTTGCAAAGTATGTTAAATGCAAGAGGAGGAGCTTCTGCTGCTACATTACTAATAAAGTAATCATAGCTGAATGAGCTGAATGAGGCTGTGGCCTTCTTTGCTTCAGTCTTCACTATTAAGGTCTGCCTGAGTTGTGGGCTTACTGGAAGGGTTCAAGGAGGAGGGGACGGAGCAGCCATGGATGAATGTTGAGCCAGGGATTGCTTATAGGAATTTGACCCAGATAAGCCTGTGATGGGTTTGACCAGGATTGCTCAGGGAGCTGGCTCATGTCTTCGCAAGGTTCATTTCTGTTATCTTTGAAAGATCACGTACAGATTTTCTATGGACTGCAGAAAAGGCAAATGCAACTCTCAAAAATGAAAAGTGAAAAAATGCCAGGGAACGACAGCTTCACCTGAATCCTGAAAAAAGTCATGAAGAAAGTCCTCTTGGAGCTCATTTCTAGACACATGAATTAGAGAGTGCTTGGGAACAGTCGGAACAGATTTAGCATGAGTAAATCATGCCTCACCCAGCTACTTATGTCTTATTTGTGTTTGAGGAGAGACTGGTGAATGTGATATCACTGGCAAAATTTTCACCACTGCCTGCCAAATATTCCCATATTCAAATTAAGACATAACTCTGGTAAGAAGTGGATTGCTGTAGGATCTCTCCTAGGGCGTATACTGTGTACCATCCCTATCCTTATGGGACCAAGGGAATGTCATATCAAGTTGAGAAACTTCAATACATACAAGATCCAGGATGCCACCACAGGAGACCTGGGAAGGTGGAAGGAAGGGTCCTGATAGGGCCCCCATGGTATTCGGCACAGTAGAGCAGGCATCCTACTGGGTTGGCAGAGTGCTATCAGTGACACCAAGACAAGGGAGCTGTCTCCTCACAGAGGTGCCTGGTAGGAGAGCAAGAAAAGGAGGGCAAAGCTCAAATGCGACTTCTGGACCCGAGATAGGGATTTTTTTTTTTTTTTAATGAGAACAGCAGAACAATGGAACAGGGCACTCTTCTCCATCTATGGAGTTTCTCAAATCCTGCAAATCACATTCCTGCACAACTGTCTCATTTCACATCTGACCCTGCTTTGGCAGGAGATTGCACTAGGGTTACTTCCCTCATAAATTATTCCTGCCAAAGGAACATGTCTGACTGTGACAGAAAGAAGGTAACACATGAGCTTCCTAGGAATAAAGGATTTTACATCTATCTGCTGTCCCCTAGTAGATGTTACTTCAAATGATCTGACCTAGCAAATGTACTCAGCTGAATTTCATAGAAAAAAAAGAGAAAGAAAAAATATCAGAATAATTACTTACAAAATATTTAGTAAAGGACCTTAACTAAAATCTAAATGCATGACAAGCAAGTAAAACCTTGGGTCATACACTAGGCTAAATATTTAAGAGGAAACCTTTGCTTCAGGAACCAAAACTAATCTACAATAAAATTTTATTGAGTTCTTGCTGAATTCCTGCTGAGTTATATATGTCATTTCTTTTTCAAATTGAATGTCTGAATTTTCCCATTTTGAAAAAATGATGTCTTTTAATATGATAGTTTACAATTTCCTACATTATTTTGTTTGGAATTCATTTGGAAATCTTTGTTTATTAAAAATAAAATGTTTATTATTAATTATTTTGTAATTATGCTTCTTTTCTTCAGTATTCAAAAAGATAGGCATGTCTATATTGAACTTGCAAAATTGTACTCTTCAGAGTGACACGGCTCATCAAAATATTGTCAGTCTAGGTCAATACTTTCTGTCTTTCATTCACTGTTTCTTGATCTTCCCCTACCTCACTCCTGCTCCTTAACACATACGATTTGGCTTTGGAAGGCACTGTCTGTCTTCATGGTTTTTGGTTCAATGGCACCAAACATGTTCTGTTGAAGCCAATGAGAAATTTGTTCCTACCTTGATAATAAAACTTCAGAGAAAACGCAGTACTAACTTGAATACTTCCTTGAAGACCTTATTTTATTTTATTTTATTTTATCCTCAAAGCACAGAAGATGTTCTTTCTCTGACCTGTTTTCTTTTCTCATTTATCTTTCCAGAAGAGTTTCTCCACTGAATATCCTCCCTTGTTCCATTATCATGTTATAGTTGAGAAAACAAAAAGCAGGAAAATAAATAGAGCATAATGCCTCTGAGGCAAAGCAGCTTCATATTCTGCTTCTGCACAATCATTTCCCTCATTTTGAAAGTTCACTTTCTAGAGCACTGAGTACATATCATCCATGAAACAGCAATTGCTTGCCATTTATTAGAATTAAGACCTAATGAGAATCCATCTAATTTGGAAACAAGTTATTTGCCTGACAATGTCATTGTCACTTTCAATACTAGAGGATCGTAAATGAGACTGAAACTATATTTTCAATCCCAGAATTGGCCCACTGGTTTTCGCAAGACTGCTTTGTACAAAGATTCAAATACGATGTTACTTAGACATTCATTAGTGGGAGTGCCCTGTGTCTTTATGCCCAACCCTAACTGCAGCAGTAGCAACTCACGCATTCTAAGGATCAGAGCCTCTGGATCTGCTGGTTCATTAAACAATTTTATCCTTTCATTTTCCTGTTTTTCTTCTAGGGACTTGTACTTTTCTGCAAACCTGTCTTTGCAAGCATTTGCATCTTTGCCAAGGAAGATGAAGGGGATCCAACAAGGCCAATTTCACCCTTCCTGCATCCTGATTCAGTGTCTATCCCTATTTCAGTTATAGAAGAATCTGCAGTTGTGAGCCAGGACCATTCAGCAAGGCAGTCAGCTTCTCCCTCTATCAAGGTACAAAATGCTGATCACATATGGTGTTGAGAAAGAAGATGCTACCTTCACAAAGATACATAACACATTATTTTTTTTAATTTAATAACATGCTATTTTACCTGTTAACTTTTCAACTAGAAACTTTCTCCTTCCTGTATTTTGAACATCCTGTAAACACTCACTGGGGAATATATTTTCTTCCTGTTGATTCTACTGTTGGACAACTTGTCTGATTCTCCAGTTGCTTCACTTGGAACAGCAAATTATTCTCAGTGAGAAGACAGGCTGTGAAAATGCAAGTTCTAAACCTTACTGGAAATACAGCATGGAAAAATCTCCTGACATAGCTTCATTTGCAAGGAAATATTTCATTGATATCAAGATGTTCTCAGTGATAAGGGGATTTCTATATTTCCATGGGTTTTATTTGTTTGTTTTATTTTGTTTTGTTTTTGAGAAAGAGGCTGAATCTCCTTTACAGGGCATTGCCAACTTTTAATATGTCAGAAAAGCATTAGCAACACTCCTTGCTCCTTATGCTCAACACTACTAGAGAAAACATTTTCAATTAACTCATTAGTATTGACCATCCTTAACTGCAACAATGTTGCGGTTTGATGGGGGCTGCAAATTTGGTAAGGGATGAATCCCCTTGCATTCCAGCCAATCCTCAAAGGTTAGAGGGACTGGGGGCAGCTGGACTGATCTCTTAATTGGGATACCAAATATTGTGGTAACTATACTCCCGACTCTGGCATTACCAGATTCACAGTCTGTTGACTGTAGGTCCGCTCGCCTTCCAAACAGTGAATCGAGTTCACAAATAGTATGATCAGCTATGGGCCCAACTCTCTCAGTATCGGATTCATGAACTGTCAACTGTTTCATGTGATCACCTTCAAATCAATAGTCGAGTTCATGAATAGCACAATTTATTCAAATGCAACTTTTACAGAACAGGTTTCAGATGTCAGTACAGGAAATTGTCTATTACAGTGTGGGGTTCTTAGCTAATGCCTAGTGTACAAATGCAGAGTCATGACTCACCCAGAAGATGGGAGAGGGCTTTGAACATTGAGGAGTCTCCTCAGACAGTGTCCTGACCCGAGGGGAGGAAAGGGGTTCAGACTGTCGACTGATCCAGATGTTATGATGGCATTTTCTCTCTGCCTCTTTCGTTCTTTCTTCCTTCCCGTGTTCCTCTTCCTTCTTCTTCAGTTGTCTCTTCCTTCTAAATCCCTCCTTAGTTCACCTTTTATATATATATATTTCTTTTACATTTAGGTTGAACTTGACTGTATCTAGTCATACTTACTTTTGTTATTGATTGGTTCAAAAAGTCTCGCAAGTTAATTGAAAATCTAGAGAGCGTGCTCAGTGAGGAGTGGTCATTCCTTGGAAGCAGGTAACTTCTGGGATAGGGTTGTGTATTGGTATTTTAATGAGATTAGAATGAGGAGAAGTTTGAGCAAAGACCATTGGAAGAGACTGATCTGCCACCATTGTTGGACCAGCACCAGACATCTTATCATACTACATGGCTTTTCAGCTCCGTGGTACGACCAGGTTGCCACCTCTGCAGGGGGTACAACAGAGTTTGGCCACAGTGTCTTCACTCCATTCACTCTCCATTCACTCATCGTCTGCATAGCACCATCAGGTTATCCCCTCCACAAGGAAGCTAACAACGTTTGACCATGGTATCTCCATTCTGCTCCACTCTTTATTTACTCATATTAATGTGTTCTAGGAGGGCAGATTGTGTTGCCAAAGGAATTGTGGAGAAGTAGATTCCGTGCATACCAACCATCCTCAAAGTAGTAACTGTCTCTCACTTCAAGCAAGCCTCTGTAATGCCAGAACTTCTGTTAGTCCCTAGTTTTTCTCTAATTTCTTCTTTCTCCAGCAATACTCTCACAAACAATTTACAGTAAGGCTCTAGATGACTATTAAAAAAAAATTCTCCTGTGAAGCTCCATCACAATGAGAGCTGTGACATGAAAGGTCATGTGATCAGCTCTGGAAGAGATCCCAGTAGTTAATTGGGGGACAGGAAGGCAACAGAAGACTAAATAACCTAACAAGGCAGATACTTTATTCTGCCAAAACATATCTAAATCAAGATCATTTTCACAGCCCAGTCAGAGTCCCCAGTCACAGAGCTGTAGTCACAGCAGCTCTACATTGTGACAGCAAACATTGGTCCTAAAGAGCGCTTCCGAAAAGAAGGCAAGAATCCACTTACTTTGTAACCAACTGCACAAGCATTGTAGGAGAAAAAAAGGCAGAGGGGAAAAATAAATAGATAAATAAATAAGGAGTAATAATAATAAGAAGATGGTAGACAGGCAGAAGGAAAAATAAAAAACTAAGTGAAAATGCCATTGTAAATGAAATACAAAATATTTAAGAGTATTAGACTCAAAACCACCAACTTTCTATGACTCTGATCCAATCTGTGAAAGAACTGTAAGAAAACACGCATGTTTGCCCCAGTGCCATGCTCCATCTGACAATATAATAAACCCAAACAAACAAAAACAGCAAAAAAACCCAAAAAGACCTATCTGTGATATCTTAAACAGAATGACCTTTTTTTGACTATTTTCTCATAACACCCTTATGACTACAGTCAACTTTCCACAAGCAAATAAATCCTAAATAATAGTAATTATAGTAGTTAATTAATAGTAATTAGTAGATTAATTAATAGTAATTAATAAGATTAAACAGCAGAGAAAGGAAAAGGCTTAAAGAAAATGGCATAAAGAGCTAATATGGTTGTTCCAGGAGAAAAGGGAAATAAGGTCATTTGATTTATGGTAGGACAGTGAGAACTGAGTGATGTAATATTTTGATATTTTGATATTGGTAATTTCACTAAATTCTTCCCAGTTTTCAAGCAAGCACATATAGACCTACAACTTGAAAATGCCCTGCTCTTAGAGACTCGGAAATTAATAGCAATATGAGTTGAAGACCTGCTAGTATGGTCTAGCTCCACCAGGAAAGTGGAGATCACCAGGAAGTGAAGAACAGTTCTTTAAATCATATATGAAAATGCCTTTCCACAGCTCCTTGTGGACTCCCAGCATAAAACCATTTCGGTTGAGGGCAATACAGAGACATCTATTCATGTTATCTATAGAAAGACAGGCACATCTCAGGAAATACATAAAATGCTTTCAATATGTGATTTATTGAAATAATTTGTGGTGAGTTGGCTAGTCTGTATAGGCACCATTGCATTCTGCTAATGATAGTCGGACAAGTGCAGTATTTGTGACTGTCTTATCAAACAGGCTCTATCATTAATAATAGTTTTATTTTACCATAAACAATAGCTACTCTGTATAGCTTCTTAAAAAGTCATTTCTGTAGTCAAAGGATATGGGAGGAAATCCTGTACATCAAATGAGAGGAATGTTTCAAAGTTGCTTCCTCAAGGCAGAGATCTCATGGCACAAGCCATTGCACTGTCATGACCTGACACCATTAGAGATAAAATATTAAATCACAGTACTATTCTGTGCCTATAAAAATATTTTGATGAATTAAAGAATGTATTTCCTTTCTAACATTGCATGTCTTTCTCCCATTATCAATCTCCAGAGTACAAAGTATTTTACTAAAATGTGCACACAGTGCATATAGTGAATCCCACAATAATTTTGAAATTAATGCTATTCACTGTAAATTTGTTCAATGGTTTCTTTGAATAACTGATGGTGTTGGATAAATGTACATTGTGTTTGAAAACAGTAAGAGGAGCAATATCATTATTAATGGTCTGTCTGTGTTATGTTAATAGGCAGAGCTAGGTAACTAAGCCTTTCAGATCTGAACACTTAAGAGTATAAAGCGGTCTTGCCCTCTTATCTTTCTTTCTCTGTCCCTTGCTTATTTTCAGGATCTGGGGAGTTACAGGGAGTTAGAGTGTTGATCATATCAAAGTATTTATGTTGTTTATTCTATTGAGTGCCTCCACTTATAAATCTAAACTATTCTAGGCCAGATCTTGCACCAAACTTGTTATAGAAAACCAAGGACTATGAGGTAATTTATGCAGTCTCGTGAACAACTGCTTCTTCAGAACTTTTAAGATCATCCATTAAACTGATTCTTTGTTCTGTACCTTCCAAGCGCTTACAATTCTACTCCTAGAGACAGGACAGGAGCTACTGAATTATTTACATAGCAAAGATATTAAATGAGTAATTAGAACAGATATATCAAAGATCAGTTTCAAATGAGATCTAAGTAAGCTCATTTAGTTTTGCAAATTTTTGAATTAACAAAATATCCAAATTTTATTTAATGAGGAAAGGGAAGGGAAAAAAGGTACTAGGAGATCAATGGGTTTCTGCAAGTCCTGTAAGTAATGAATATAATGAATATTTCCAATACTTAAAATACTATTAATTAACTTTATTCTCAGAAGCATTCATTATTTAAAGGTATGTTTAAGTACCTTAGAAACCCATGTAATAATGAAAGATAATAGCGAAAGTGTTGTAGATTCACTCATCTTACAGATCACCTCTCAATAAATTAACTTAGGAAATGTGTGAAATTACCAGGAATTATTAGAGTATTATGGAAAGAAAGATGACTGGCTTACAAGGTCTGGGGTACAGATATTTTGTAATGGATAACACCTCTGTAGAACATCTAAAAAAGGAGACAAAATAAGCTTATAAACTAGAAAGATATACCGAAACTTGGACTTTCAAATAATTTAGTTTGCTTCTAATTTGATTGTCAATACCTAAAAACACCAATTTTCTTGAAGTTTAAATCTTCACAGTATTCTAGAAACATACAGATAGGCAAGCAAGGATAGCACAGACAGCAGAATCTCCTCCTGTGTTTTAGAATTTTTTTTTGCTTGCAGTCAATGAGCTGAACTGAAGAGCTAGAATCACAAACAAAAGCATTTAGAAAACAGGATAAAGTAACACTTTTAAGACTCAAAAATATCTCTTTATATTTCTGAAGATTATACTTTGCTGATTACAATTATCTTCTTTCCTCAACCTCATTCCTATGAAATGTCTACTTGAGGATACCTAGGAAAGATATCTGAGCACCTAGCAATGCCACAGCTAAAGGATGTACTCACTGCATTTTTGTCAAAATAACACAGTTAAGAATTGGAAGCGAATATTATCTACAAACCTCTTATTGCTGTATAAACTACAGAATGTATAATTAAAGACTTCAGAGAGAAGTGTTCAAATAGTTCTTTTCATGAACAAATGATACATAACCATGGAGGCACTGAGGCTTTTAAAGGAAATGCCAACAAGCAAAATTTAAACAACCAGACTCTTCTTAATAAAGTAAATGGCAAAAATCTTAATTACTTCAGTGAGAAAAAATTCAAGCCAACAGCAAGTGTTTTTGAAAACTGAATCTTTGAAATCTCCAGTGAAATTACTATGCCAGAGAGAAACACTCCCCAGCAGACTCCTTGGAAGAACACTGAACAATACAGGAAAGAGGAAAAGCAAAAATGAGTGAAGAGCTAGAATGAGGAGAGCAGAGGGCTTCGTATCCTCAAAGTATGTAATCAGGAATGCCTTTAAAGTACAGAGGCTTGAAGTACAACTTCCTGTCACCTTCATCCATTCAGGCAACTAGTTCTTGCTTTAGCTGCAATTGGCTAAAACATGTCTTGTAAAACTCCCTTTTGACAGCTATTCTGTACACTGCAGTCACCAGCACAAACTGCACAAGCCAGTCTGATGCAGGTCATATTTGTCTCTTTCCTCTTCAGTCTGGCCCTGTGAAATTACTAGTGACTGAGATTGCAATCAAAGAGCCATCTCTCTGATCTCTTCTCCCTTGTTCAGTAACATTCATGAGGCTGTTTATGCCCACTTCTTAAAATCCCTTTCCACCATGGTCTGTCCTGTACACAAGGCTGAGGCATAGGAATGGCTTAGCCCTTTACTACGGGTCATGGACTCACAGGGGACAAATGCCCTCTCTAGGTTACTCCTTCTGCAACAAATTGTTTTACTTCTTGATGGATCTGCTTCAGGAGAAATATGTAATTCTTAATGAAAAAAAAAAAAAAAAAGGCTTCAGCACTCTCTGAATAACATCCTGATCTCTTATGAAATATCAGCTTCCTCCTAAAATTCTGGAAAAGTGCTTAGCTTTTATTTATGACTTTGTGTATTTTATATTAATTCTTTCTCATTTTTAATTCCAATAATTTTTCCACCTTCATTTTATTACGATTGTAACTGATGTGATCTCTTGAAATAAATAAAATTTATTACTATTCCTCTTATGCAAAAAAATGATACTGCACTAAAAAAATCTGAGTAAATGTATACATAATATATATTATATTGATATAATATATGTTTCATACATTTATTATTTTAATATATATATATGTTTTATTTTATATACATTATATAAATGTATATACAATTATATATACAAATATATACTGCATATATAAAAATATACAATCAATATATATACATAATATACAATATCAAATGAAAAAAAAAAACATTTACTAATAAATGGATGTGCCAGATATAAGGGAAAATTGTTTCTACAAGAGATGTAACAAAGATCATCCATCATTCTTTAATATTCACACGATTTCAGTATACCAAAAGTCTTGCCATTCTTGATGATTAACTGCTTCTCTGCCCTCCTCCTCCAACTTCCTCTGTTGCTAGTGAATTTAACATGACAAGAAGAGTGGATCATCTTTTTAATAGAAAATCATAAGAAGACAATATAGAAGAAAAAAAGAATTATAAATAATAATAAAATAATATAAAAAATATTACAGTGTCTGTAATATGGCACAATTACAATACTAAAAACATTTACAAGCATTATTCTAAAGGGACAAATATAATAATCTTTAAATATAAATTTATGTTCATCTCAATTATTCATGGTCTCTTACATAAACAAATGCTCAGTGATTCTAGGAGGCTTTCTAGTAAAACTGATTTTCAGAAGAATCAATGAAAATTAACTGTGCAAAATGATCCTGCCAAGTCTGAAAGGACAGTTTAGGAACAGCAGAGTTTTACATTTAACTGCCACCTTTCACTATGCCTAACTAGGCATAGCTGATTAGCCTTTTTCTAAATCTGATTTTTGCCAGTAATTTCTTCCCACTGAAGTCAATGAGAGTTTTTCCACTGGCTTCATTAGGAAAAGATGATGGCTTAATTCATTCTCACTTAGGATATGTCTCAACTAATTATGAGGCTAAGCATTCATTTTCTTTGACATAGCTCAAAACACAGATCAACATGCATAAGGACACATACTAATGTTTCACATTTTGGGGGGAAACTCTGTTTTGAAAAATACAATTATATACAGAATTTTACATATTTGAGGAAGTTCATTTGACTTTTAAAAAATAATATTATAAATGGTTTTTTGTAGCTTTGTTCAAAAGCAAACTAATAGAGCTATAACAGTGTGCCATAAGGTTTCATAAGTTTAATTAAAAACATTGAAGTCAAAAGTGAGCCATCATAATGGAAACTCTGAGCTTTTGTGATAGCAATTGTTGCTAAAAAGACCAAAAGAATGAGTCAAGATGAAACCTCTTTGCAACAAACACTATTGAAAGAAAAAAAAAAAAAAGAGAGAGAGAGAGAGAGAGAAAGAAAAAAAAGAGAGAGAAACATCAAAAACAAGCATATGGAAAACAGGACAAGAAAACATGCAGTTCTTCCTACCATAAAATAATCTGTATAGCTAATAGAGGACAAAAGACACCTGTTGGATACAGATATGGAAATATGAAGAAATGATTGCACAGCATGTATCAAGTCAATCTTCCATATGCTTTTATAAACACTGCCTTCTCTTAGTACTTTTTCTGTGAGCATTATTTTAAAGGAAAGTATAAAGAAAGAATTCATGAGAGGAAAGGAGCCGAGATTTCAAATTTCAAGATGCCCATTCAAAGATGAAGTGCACCATGATCAGGTAGAATCAGGCAATGGGTGTTATTTATGGTCAGAGGTGCAAATCAATAGTTCAGAAGATGACAGAGAATCTGAAGAGTCAGGTCAGGAACAGTTTTGAAAGTAAAGATAACCAACATATTTGCTCTGAAAGAGAAGGGGAACTGGTCCTGGGATTTAAAGAGGGAGGGCTAAGAAAACAAAGAAACTGATCTTGACAAGGAGGTTCTGAAATGGATGAATTATGACTGTGCTGAGTCTCCAATACACTGAGCAGGAAGAAATCTGCCAGTCTTAGAAACAGCTTGGACTTGAGTACCCAGAACAAGCTCTGTTGATGACCATGTTTGGTTTGCTTAAGCCAGTACTGCGGAGCAATTAGTGACAATATTTAAAATGGCAAAGTTAATAATATCTTGTAATATTAGCAGTAGTATTGCAGTATTATTAAAGTTTTCTTTACTTTTGGATAGTAACCGCAGGAAACTGCTTACCAAAAACTTTAGAAAAAAAAGACCTGAAAGACTTTCATCAATGTTCATGATCACAGAATATTTTCTATATTTTAAAGGAGAGAAGTAAGAATAATCTCTTTAAACAAATCTGACTTAAAAGCATTCAGGGTAGCTTTGAAAAAGAAATAATCTTCTCACTTCTCCCTCCTTGAATTAATATACCACCAGATTTTTTTTCTTTCTTCTAAGTTTGACTCTTCTGGATGGTTATTCAAGATACAAAAAAAAAAAAAAAAAAAATGCATACACCAACAGAGAAAAAAGCATGTTGTTGTCCCAGACACAGACAAGGAGCACAAATTTGTTTGATATACAATAACTCACAATGACTGAATCTCAAAATACTTGATATGGTAAAACAAAATATCTAAATAAAATAATAATTACTGACAGAGAAAGCCAAATTAAGGATAAAAAAGATAAGGGAATAAAGAAATACACATTTTTAGGGAAAATTAAATGCGATGACATTTTCTCTCCCATTTTGCTCTGATTTTGTGCAGTAAATATGTGTGAATATGTTCATTTTGCTGCACTTGAGTCGGCATTTTGGCATGTTGGCACTACAACAAGAAAAATAGAGAGGTAAGTAATTTAGGAGAACAAAAGCCTGTCCATATCTCTTTACCTTTCACTATTTAAACTAGTACCCCCTCTACAGCAACCTATGCAAGGCCTGATGTGACAAACTCATCAGTAGGAACTTTGGATTTGACATGTATCAATTTGGATTTGACATGACCTTCTCCATCTCAGAACAACCGTTTCTTCCTGTGGACCATTTTAACAGTGCCTGCTCCTTTGATGAGAAGCACAATCTTTCATAAGCATGGATCCAGATTGTTTTTTCTATTGCTGCCACTATCCAGAAGTACTGCAGAGGAAACAGAGAAGCTGTTTCAAAAGCATTCAGGGATAGATACTAGTAAAATGGTGCTGAGGTCAATGAAATTCCAGATAAATGAAAGTTTCCTAAAAGGTATTTCTTTTTTAATGATACAATTGATACTAATGCATATGCTCTGCTATGATACATGAATAAAATCCACCAGAGTAAATTAAACCTTGTTCAGCTATGCTTCATAGCAAAATGAAGACAAAATTTGAACGTCAAGAATGCTTTGGATAAACAGCAATAAATTTTTTGGCTGCTGTGATGTAGCTTCTACCTGGATTGCTGCAGAACATCTGAGAGACAACAGGAATCTTTCAAATCAAATTTAAATGGAAGAGAGTAGAAAAAGGAGTGCATTGCTACAAAGCCGTCGTGTGCAGGACAAACATAACACAACATACATCACAGAAAACACATTACGCTCACAAATGAACTGTACTCATTTGTAGACTATACTCATCAACAGGCCAGGCTACACTGAAATCTTGTGACTTGCTTGAGGGCTGAGTAGTCATTAATTTCATCCTATTATCTCTTACTACACAGTCAGAAGGCAGGTAAGCTTTAGGCAAGAAGAATGGATATCACCATAATCCACTCTGACTCGTGGCTTCATGTAGTACATGCTCACTGCACAAATCAAGCATCACAGCACCACTGATCTTTGCACTTTTTATCCAGCAACGATGAAAAAAAAATGTAATCAAAATCCTGTAACTGCAAAGGGGAGTGAATACTGTTTATTTTGCAAGGAAAGAGGAACCGTAATTGCTGTTGCCTACATTATCACTACAGTGTTTGTGATTAACTCAGTTAGTGGACTCAGAATGAGATCACAACACTGCTGTGAATGGTTTGGTGAAGATCATAGCTCAGTGGGCAGCTGCAGTGAAGGGTATCTCTGCCAAACACAAAAGGTCTGGAATCTAGAATTAAACAAAAAACTATAAGGGCCTTATGCATACACAGCAATGCAGCTGCTCCCAGATTTTGGCAGAAATACTGGAAGTTTGAGAAAGATGTCAAGGGCAAATATTCCTTGAAAACTGCCCACTGTAAGACAAGAGACATAAAGGGAGTCACAAATGTTCAAAACAATGAACGGTGTAGGAGAAAAATGTAGTGCCTCTCTTCTCCCTGTATTATAGCAGGAGGGAAAGGAAATTTCCTAGGTGATGGACAATGCTTAATATTCGGTTGTTTGATCTTTTCCATAGTGACTTTAACTTCAGAATCCCACCAACACTGACTCTACAGTTTGATAGGGTGAAAATGTTAGACACACCTTTCAAAATACATTTTTGAGCACCTCTTTCAATTTCCATTCAACAAAGGACAGATGCATCTTTTTCAGAAACTTATTCTAAACATATTGTCTTTAAACTGTCAAAGAATGTTGTTCAAATCTACCTAGTTGTCTGTCTTGCATTTCTAAAGAGTGTCTTCTATCCAACGATCCAGAAAACATTTCATGACTCTTAGTTAAGAGCTTCTCACCATGTTTTATGATCTGAGGAAGTCCTCCAAGGTCACTCTGAATCTTGCATGGAATATCTAAGAGGATATTCAAATAAAATTATGAACAGGAAGAGCTATGTTAAGGGAACACCTTAGAAATTATAGCTCATGAACAAAAAGTTTTATCCATTCTTTTGAATGGATACCAAGAAAACACACTGCCTCTTTCTGAAATGTTGGCTTGGATTGCTCGGATGACACCTTTATTCTTTCAGAGGATAATTTTGTAGCTCGCCAATTACAGATCTTACCCTGTCCCAGGTACTAATTTTTGCACTTCAGCTGTTTCAAATGAAACTCAACTATCCTTTGAAAATTCAGCAAGTGGCAGGGCAATTAATTTAAAAATAAAATGTTTGATTTATCAGCCTGATATTGATCTTTGAACCCAGTTTCACTGGAATCTGAGCTCCCCGTAGCTTCCAAGTAAGATGTAGTGAAGACCACTTGAGTGAGCATGACTATCTAGTGTCCTGGCTCTAAAACGTCAGGGACATCCTTCTGTAACTGATATAAATGTAAAGGGAGATGTTTAGAGCTCCTTAGCCACAACGAACTAAGCAACAATTCCCAGACACCAGAGAGAGACATGGGCAGGATTCAGGAATATGAAAAGTGATTAGTCTTGGGAATAGTCTTGATGCTGTAGATTAACCCCATTACCTAGGAGAATGGTGTCCCCTAGTTGTGATCTGAGTCACAGTGCTCATCTGAGCCACTCTGGAGATGACTTTTTTTCTTTTTTTTTGTACTGAGCTGTGCCTATAATACAGCACAAAATGTAGGACCGATTCCCACATTTAATAAATTCCACCATGCATTATTCAGTCAGGTAGGTCTTTTTCAATTGTTATTTTTGAATCATAAGATTTTTGAATCTGACATCTTGGAAGAAAAGCCCTTCCTCTCATTTCAAAGCACTTTCCTTCATTTCTTTGAAGAAAGATTGACCGCACAAGGGAGGGAAAGAGGAATAAAGGAAGGAAGGCAAAAAGGGAAGGAAGGGAAAAAAGGAAAAAGGGAGGGAAGGAGGCAGAAAAGGGAGAGGGAGGAAGAGAGAGAGGGAGGGAGGGAGAGAGGGAGGAAACAGAGAAGAGTCTTTGTACCTTTGAACAAGATATGAGGATTGAAATCAATTTGGAATTTAGCAGAGCCCTGCTTCTACAGAAGAATTTGGCGAAAATGATCTGTAGTGTTCAGTCGGACAACTATTCAGCTTGTATTTCCAATGCACTGCAAAATGATAAATACAATGTGCTGTACATGTAATGTGATAAGAGTCCTAGCTTCACTGCATGACGTATCTGTCTTCCTGTCACGCTGGCAGGCTCTCTGAAGGCCAAATAGTAATTACTCATGATTCTGATGTGAGCAAAAATCCAAATCATTCTGAATACAAAATATTTCCATCTAAACCCATTGAGAAGATTGGTGAAATGAGTCGGCAAGGACCTAGTGAGCCATAGACCTTTGTGAGCCTGCTTTTCTTTCTATTACACCAAGCTCGTGTAAGACTCCATGAAGAATTGGCTGCAGAATATATGTGTGGCTCCTCAGGAGAGCTCATTAATTTGAGTAAAGTGACAACCAGGGCAACTACGTGGCTTTTGGGTCCTGCTCCTCCCTGATTTCCTCTACAGAGCATCTGACAGAGTTGAGTGCATTTTGCATGCCTGCCCCATGTTTTCAAGTGTGAGGCTTGCATGAGAGAGCCAAACAGAGTAACGCTATTGGATTCTCATTTTCTAAATTTAAGAGTAGTTTAAGCATCAAATACTGATATCTCAGTGAGAGCTTAGAAAACAAAGTATTTGTAAATCATGAGGCTCAGAACTGGACCCACTTGAAAGGCAACTCAGAGACAATGTAAGCCTGGTAGATACCTGCATTCACAAGCCCTCTCTAAATCTATATAAACGGGCATACACACCAAAATACTTATCTGGATTCTGTGTCTGGCTTTCCTTTGCACAGGGGTGGAAAGCTGCAAGATCATGGTCTGTGTCAAGATATATTCCCTGTGTCCATGCTCTCACAAGTTAGGATGATGCATCATGATGCAGGAAAGGACACTATACTCCTCAGTGCAGACATGATGATTATTCTAAGCCCAGTGATCAATCACAAAATAATTTAATGGCAAATAGATCTTTAAATTCTCTGAAACTTAAGATGGGTAGGATGCTTCAAAGGAATCGTTTCTTTTTATTTTATAACCACATTCTCTACTGCACACTGGACCTGTGCCTCTGCATGAGGCAATGTCCATTTGCTCTCTATGGCTAAGAAGTTTTTCTGATCTCAGTCACTAAAGGAAAAGATCTTTTAAGGAAGGCACAACACTGTTTTCATTGTGTATTTTCTATTATCCACCCAGCAAACTGTGACACAAATATTGTGGAAGGACATTGTGTGTTGCTGACATGTTGACATGAGGGAGCCAAAAGAGCAATTTATCTGAACACTTAATTTTCTGGCCCAAAAGAAAGAGTATCAATTTCCATTAACTGCTCATGCTCCTGATTCGAGTGTATTGGACTGTTGTTCATTTATTGATTGAAGGCCCTTTTGAAAGACAAGGATGACAGAGTTGTAATGATTCCGTGAAACTCTTGAATGGATTCATCAATCATTGTCATTTACCTCAAGTGGTTTATTTATTTTGCTTAGTGCAGAAATTATAGGTAACATGTTAATTCGTGCCTGTCATCATATGCCCAAGTCTTATGAGACTTGTTTTTTTGTGCTTTAAAGTACATATATATATATAGAAATGAGCAAAAATTAGAAATAGAGTAAAAACTGGCAACTCGAAAAAATTACTGTTTTCAAAACACAAATAAAATGATGCCATTTCAGGAAACAGTATATTTTGATGCTTAAAACAACACTTAGAAGTAATTCCTCGACAACTTCTCATATTAGGAAATCATTTCAGCAAAAGCTATTTTCAGCTGGCAAATCTGAAATAGGAGATTAGAATTTACACCCTAAATTCTAAAGTCTCACAATAGTAAAAAGTTAGATTTCCTTGGAGTTGGTCCAAAAATGTTTATGTTTTTGTTGTTGAAAAATGCCATGTAGGAGCAATAAGTAATATTTTTCATTACACCATCAGACTGCTTAAAAAAAATGAAAAAGGAATATGCTTTTTCCTGTCAAATAGTGGAGGCAACGAGCAGCATAACTGGACATGAAACTCTATATATTCTCTTCCAGCCCTCAGCAATGAGCCTCTTGAAAGATATTTTGCCTTTTAAATTTTGTCTCTTTTAATAGTTTTAGCTTTGTTATTTTATCCTCTCCTTAACAAAGCAACAAAGGTAAATTTTCAATGGACTGAATGTTCTATTTTGTCTTCACATCAATAT
The DNA here is from genome assembly GCF_059628265.1 of Tinamus guttatus. Lineage (NCBI taxonomy): Eukaryota > Metazoa > Chordata > Aves > Tinamiformes > Tinamidae > Tinamus > Tinamus guttatus. The sequence continues at coordinate 658,868 of NW_028289430.1, forward strand.
TTCGGATAACATGCTTGGTGTGTTCTACCCCTACTGTGCATTGTGTATAGATGAAAAAGTAGCAATGGGTCAGCACTGAAATCTCATAATAATGGGTACCAAATAACACTAAAATTATCAGTTCTTGCAAACCCAAACTACTGTAATTCCTCACTTCTTTTCCTGTTATCTCTGACTTCCCCACTCTCCTTCTCTACACACCATTAAAATTGTAACACTTAGAAATATTTATGTGAAACCTGGGGTTTTCCAGCAATATTTTTAAACAGGTGGGGTTTATTGTCCCTAACATGAAAACAACCACCTCTTTTCTTCCTTTCACTTTTCTCTGTAAATCCTGAAGTCCTTAAGTTATCCATAAGATTTTCCCAATTTTCTTCTACGTGGAGAAAATGAGGAAAATTAATGAACTAATTTCAGTACCGAATTTGGAAGGAAAATGCAGCCCTCCCTATTCCATTGTACTCTCTGCTGCACCTCAGTTCCTGACAGGAATAGCGAAGGAAACTACTCCTTTCTGGCATAATGCCTCACTAAAATAATTGTTTCAAAAATGATGAATAGCTCTGAGCTCTATTCATCCTTGCTATAAATAGAAATGTTCCTTTCTCCAATTCAAAGAGTTTGATGGGTAAGGATTAGGTGAGGACAAACTGACTCTCTTGAAGATATTTCCTGACTGTGGGCCATAGAAGGTAGGAAACCCACCAGAAGATTTTTTCTTTTTTCTGCATCTCAGGTAGCTTGCAGAGAATGGGGATTCCTCTAGGATTTTAGATTTTCATGTAAAAATATCTTGCCCCTTGGAGCAACTCAGGGATACAGCACACAAAGTTTTTTGCTTCTACTCTTTTTCTTGCATACTTACATGCTGCAGCTGTCTCTGGGACACCCTCAGAGATCCCAGACAGCAGGCAGTCATGAAGCACTTACGGACATTACTTATTAATACATACACAAGCAATGATGGTAGCCACTGATCAAATATTTCAGTCCGGTCCTCATTTTCTGTTATGTCTGCTTGAGAAAGAAGCTGTCTTTTCTTCAATCCTGTTACAAAAAAGCCACCCGCTATCTACTTAAAATTACACAATCCTCAAAATGCAAACAGTGGTTCCTGGGAAAAGAACGATCATTGCCAATATGTGTCCAATTTCTAATGCACTTGAATTCCAGCTCTGGTGTGAGAGCTCACTGGCAAGCACACTGGAGAGTTCACCAGCCCCACTCATTACAAAAAGTTGTTTGTGGAATATCATCAGTTGTTATATGTATTGAAAATAGTAGATTTAATGAAGCTAAGCATTTCTATGTGAGAGTTGTCAATAATTAACTTCTGTTATCAATTTCAATTGTATGCAAGGATGCATGGGACAAACTAGACAGGACAGTAAGGATTGCAACATTTAACTCTGGAAGATGCAAAGTAACTTGGCCAAATCTGGACTGCCATCACATTGCAAAGAGCTACAGGCGTTCATCTAAGGTGCACACACCTATTTCTGGAAACACAGCAATTGCTGATTAACTAAAATTTCAGAAAAGTATTTTCATCCTTGTGAAACATCTTAGCAAAATAAAAGTGCAAAGCTACATAATTGAAAATTTGATGTGAATGCTATGACATGATCTAAACACGGTTACAAATAAGCACGGATGCTCCTGAGCATGTCTGTAGTTGCAACAAGGGGCTTGCTGCCCTGAAGATCCTGAAAATATATCTGAATAAGGTTAACCAGGGCAAAAAAATGCCATGCAGAAAAGGTATTATTCTATGAAGCAAACCTACATCAGTGTGAAAAATGGTAGATAGCAAATCCATAGTGATTTGGGCCTTCTTGAAAGACTCTTCTCAGCTCTGTGAGCTAAGCCAAAGCTGCAAATAAGAGGAAACATATTCAATCTTAAAATAGGAAAGGGCAGAAGCACATAGCTGTTAAAAAACATTGAAAAATGCAGCAGCATTCATAGGAATTATTCAGCATCTTCCTGAACGAAATTTATGCATGTGCATACGTGTATGCATATTTTTATTATATATAATATACAAATATTATATATGCATGCACACACACACATACATATATATTTTTAATGTTCTTATCTTTCCAGGATGACCTCTTTATTAAATCTGTCTTTTCCTTCTAGATTACCAGACACATGAGATCTGTTCACATACATAACAGTCAGTGCCAGGTTAAGATATTTCCCTTTGAACAAAATATAGATGTTCTAGTCCTTCTAGAGCTTTATTAGAACTAATCTGCAAAGCAACAACCACATACCTATTTCATGAATCCAAAGAACATTAAAATTCTCATGACGTGATCTTTTTACGCCAGGTTTTTGTTTTCTGTCCTTCATGCATTATTGGTCTTATCGAAAGCTGATTCCTGAATGTTTAGTTTTATATGATATGGATATAATGATCTGTGTGACTCCATTGTAATTAGTGGAATGCTAACTTATAACAGGAGTGATAATGGCAGGATTTGCTATTTAATCTACCCAAATCCATCTGATCTCCATCCACACAAATGTCATACAAAGGTGCCTGATTATCTTTCAGTGCTTTAAAACAAGTAGAGCAAGATATTCTGATCTGAATTTTGTGCTAATGGTTTAATCTCAGCATGAGATCAATTCCATGAAAGCTTTGAAAGGCATACAAATTAATTATGTGTATCGCACACCATCAAAATTTCCACATCTAATTAGCACATAGGAAGAATAAATGTGGCAACATTCACAATAATATGCAGTTCATCAAAATCTTCTTTGCAATAGTTTACTTTCTCCTTTCAAAGTGATTTTAAAGAAAACAGCCAATGTGCCATTCTACACATCAAGTGGGAAACATTTATCACGGCATCAGCAGAGAGTAACACTCCTAGATTGTCAATACTTAATCTGCAGTAAAATTAAATCATAGGCCAGTAGGCCCAGTTTATCAAGTTAAGAGCTCAATATAGTTGCTGAAAAGGGTGTTTGGGAATTTGCAAAAGAAGCATATACGTCTTCTGCCGCTTTAGCCAGTGGGAACGTCGCATGGCACCTATACAGGCATGCTTGACAGGCATCACCCTACAGCATAGCTTGGTTTTTCAAGGTTGCATCAGAGATGCTTTGGAGAAATCACCACAGTGAATCATTGCAGTTGTGGATATGGAGTCTTGACTCCTTTCTAAAATTTAAGGAACTGAGCACTTTCTGAAGTTTAAGAAACTTGGTTTAATAGAAGAGACAAGCTCAGTCCTTCAAACTTTTCAGAGAGGAGTAGTTGAAAATGAAATCTCTAACCATCAGCGGATGTGCTTTCACATCTTCATGCAGCTCAAATATGAGACAATCCCCACACCTCATGGCTTACTTTTCTTACTTAGAAAGCAATTTGTTTTATGCTGGGCCAGAGTAAAAGCAAGAAGCAAAGTATAAGGAGAGCAGTCAAACTGGAATCCTGGGTTGAAATGCGATAAAATGACCAGTATGAAAAGCTGCTGTTCCCTAGAGCGTGGACTAACAGCACTACAGTTACATGAAGTAAATCATACCTGCTTTTAGCTAATAACATTATTCTCATTTTAGAGAATGAGTCACTGACAGACTTAAAGTTATGAAGGTGCAAGTGACATAATTGACCAGTTATGAAAAGAAGATAAAGACCCTTTTGTCAGCTCCTCTAGCTTTGCCATAGGATTCCCCTCATCCACTTATTCAACAATGACCTTCACAATTTTCTCAGGCTGCTAAAAATCCCCATATTTTTGTTATCTCCATATATTCTATGTAAGTAAGCAAAAATATTTTATAAAAGTCAAAACATCTGAGAGTATACAACCTGCCTTGCATGTTTCCTATTTTTTCCTGTTGCTACAGTTCCCTTTCATAGACATTTTTTTTCAGATTTTTTCCTTCACAGCCTATTAGAGTTGTGATTAATCCTCAATGAAACTTATACTAACTTGAGAGAACTCACAGTCAAATAGTATCTATCATTGGCATCATCACAAAAAGATTTAGATGTCTGGTAAACATAGAAATCAAAATATTAGAATTAACTTCTCACTTTAACTCTACGCTTAATTTATTTCTTTTTGCCTTGCAAGGTCAAAATGCTGTAAAGCATAAAAGCTTCATCCAGAAATGAGAAAAAAAAAAAAAAGGTGAGAATTATTTGTGACTTTCACCAATGCCTGTGGGTGTCAGGATTTAACCTTCACCTGCTATCAGATGCAATATGTGCCTTCCAATTTGATTATTCTTTTAGTGTGTCAAAAAAAAAAGGAAATGTAGAGCTGCCTTCTCTGCCTATTCTGTTAATATGCCCCTGCCCTAGTTATTACTCATACATCTAATTTTGCCATAAATTGACACACATCCCTGGCACAGTCATTTACATTTTTACTTCACTGTTTCTTGGCAGTTTATTTTTCACTCAAGTGTGTCCTTCCTAAACAGGTAAGTTAATGACTTTTGGAGGATGGATCTGTGGAGGAAACTTGCTAATTCCATCATTCATTTAATCTTATTAGTCTCAATTTGTCTCAATTCGCTGGTTCTGACATATTTCTGACAACTCACTTCTCGAATCAGGCAGAAATATTCTCCTTGGAAATATTCTGCTACTGAAAGTTGTTTATTCTAAGCAATCTCTTTTGAAACAACCCTGTATTTCTTATCAAGACTTTCATATACCTTCCGTCACACAGAGGAGAAAGCACACATGTAATTGACTACGAACCTTGCAGCATAGCTAATGGTTCTTTAATTCACTAATACCTTCTTCTTCTTTATGAAATATTAATTTTTGTAGATCTATTATAATATACTGGGGCACAGAGTCTGTGGGGAACTCATGGAAGCTGCAGAAAGAAAACTTGGACAGTAGCTCCCCACTTAAAAATCATACCCATGAATCAGTGCAAATCTCTGGAAACCTTTTTATCTAATTAAGTCTTTGAGAGGATTATACAAACTGAATTTCCAAAGGAACATTGTTACTTAGGGGAGCTGTCAGTATAAGAAAGGTATTTTGAAAAAAATGTTCAAATGCAGTTGTACTAAAAGTTCTAAATAAATATTTGTGTTTGCAAAAAAACTTAAGGTTTACTCAGTGATAACTTCAGAGCTTATTCACCAATGTGTATGTCTACCTGGGGATGGGGATTCTTTGAAAAAATAGAAGCTATGTATTACAATGTAAAGCAAGCAGCTGAGCAAACAAATACATTACACTTGATAATGATGTCCTTGTGTTAATAGATTGCACACTGTTATGTCCTATTCAGACTCCAGCTTCAAAGCCTTGTGCAAAGGCTCAAAGGACTGGTGCCAAGTAAAAGTAAAGCTTTAAACAATCACAGCTTTTCATGTAAAAGCAGACCATTTCCCACAGATGATAATCCAAAGTACATCATTTTTAAAATCTCATTTAAGTTCTCTAAAAAGGGTAATTATTATGAACAAGGCCAGGAAAAATGCTTTTTTCTTCCTGTTATATTTTTATTCATCACATTCATACGTGCTTTAAGAGTGACAGAAATTCCAAAATAGCTATGGGGGCCTTAGAAGAGAGTTCGGTTTGTTTCTCCTGGTTTCTTTCTATGTATAAAAATTTGTTACCAGCCCAGGCGAAAATGGGGAAGTTGGTAGTTGAAGTTTGGGGCTGGAAGTCAGAAGACTTGCTGATTCCCACCTATTTGAGTTACTTTGGAAGCACGACCAAGTTATAGACTTTTTTCTTTTCCTGAAGTTTGAAGTTTTAAATTTAACATGGACAGCTACAAACACAAATGAAGAGTAAATTTGTATAGCGGTAGGTGAGAAATCTGACAGATTATAGCAGGACTTTAGATCATTAATCACCATGATAGCTCCAGATCAGGGCTAAACCTGCTCTGCAGAAATGAGCACTTCTACGAGGTGAAAATGAAGCTTATATTGAACACCATGACAACAGCGCAAAGATGAGGCCAGTCTCAATTTCCCTTGATATTTCTAACATCTTCCACCCTTACCAAATCCTGTGAACTTGAGCCTAGGAAGATAAGCAATAATCTAATTCCACAATCTTTGTGTCAGCACCATGTGAGTAAGCAGAATGCAGAGAATATCACTGCATTAGTCTCCTGGAAGAGTAAAGGTTACGGGTTTTGGATCTAAACAGTCGATTCTTATGACCATTTTTACAATCCTTGTTAGTGTCAGTATTATATCATTGTACAGGTGCTTCTTGGGAAGTGATTACTATTTTGTATAAATAAGGTAGAAAGATAGTATGAGGTATCTGGATCCATATTTTAAACATGAACCTGAACAGTTTAGGAGATTCTATAAATTACTGTAGAATAAATTTACAGTTAAACATTGTTGAAAATACACAGAACAATGATAAGGAAAAGGAAGCTTTGCCTAAGTAGAATAATGCAGGGAGAAACAGTCACAGGCAAATGAAGAAGCAAAAAAAAATTAAGAATATGGATTTCAGATTTTCCAGAGATAATCCCTACAAAATATTAGGCCTCGTGAAATTTTTACTTCCAGAATCACTAATTCCGTATAAATTGCTTCCAGAAGACTCATAGAGCTTTCTTTCAGGAAAGTTATCAATATGTTGTTTTAATCAGACTGAAAAGGGAATTAATACACTGTGTTATGCCCACTCATGGGCTATACCCAAATTTTATGCGCTTGCAAGGCAGCCTTTAGGAAGCTACATGGGCATCAGACCAGCATCATTCAACCGACTCACATCACTGGTCTGCTGAGATAATATAAAGAGGTATATATGAAAAGCATCTGTACATCCTGAAAAATGACATCTGGATTAGATAACTGGAGAGTGAGGGAGAAAAAAAAATCATACCTCTTTACTCAGATCAGATTTAAAAAATTATGGAAGTTATTCTGAATGACTCATATAAAGCAGCCTGGAATGACACTGCAGCTTTAACAAAGAGAAACAGAAGATGAAGTATCTGCATGTGACTCTGCAAACAAAGATAAGGCAAGGAAACAAATCAGAAACTGCTCACTGAAAGTCTGTATGTTTATAATTATTTTTTTTTTGATCTGTCCATACTTCTTTGCCTGCTTAGTTTTGCCTAAGAGAGTAATTTCATTGTGAAACCACGGTCACTTTGCCTGGCCTCTGCTTGAAGGTTCTGCACACTGTGTCCTTTGCTGCAATATTGTGTTCTCCCTCAGGCAACATGTCATTCCCCTGTGTGCCTGGCACATCTGGGTGGTAAGTGGAGAGCAGGAAATGGAAAAGAGGTGCAGCTCTTCAGGGAAATAATTCTCTACAACTCCTGTCTTTGGTGTAACCAAGGTCCAGGACCATTTCTTTTTTTCAGGACTATTGGTGAACTGTGAAATAAACTTTCCATTTCAAATATCTCAATATTATTCCTATATTATTGCTTATATACTAAACATTAAATGTCTATAATTTCTATATTAGAAATTTACATATAAATATATATAATATGTATTTTATTTATTTAAATAAAGATATCTGATTCTGGTAAATTAACCCATGTTCTAATCTTTCTAAAGAAGGAAATCAGCTTTTAAACTGACAAAATGTCAGTACAAACAGGTCAGGAAAATAGGAAAAAGACAAAGAAAGAGAGGAAAGAATGCTTATGCTAAGTTTGCAAATATATTTGGCTGCTGTAACTAATTTTATCAGCTTTGTTCAAGCATTTTTAGCTGATCACAGAGGTTAGAAAAATACAACTTAAGATAAAATTCATCATGGTACAATGGAAATATGACTTGAGACAACAAAAGTTAAAGCAGTATAATAACCTGAAGATGCAATGAGGAAATGAATTCTCTGATGAATTAAGGCTTAAGGTCAAATTATATTAGACAATGTGGAAGTTTCAAGGCTGTTTATCTTTTATAAGAGAGCTTTCTACAGAGTTTTTTTGTTTTTTTTTTTTTTTGGTCTTTTTTAATGTCCATTGTATTTGTGAAGTTCTGTCAATCTTTGGAAAACAGTTAATGACTGCCTCTAATATCAGGCTTTCTACAAGGATAGGTATTTGTTAGAATAGACAATCAGACAATTCCAAATTGTGGAATGTGTAACTTGTCACGCACCAGCAACATCCAGCTAGCTCCAGGAACGATACTGCTGCTCCTGTACATTATACTCACCAACATGTATGTGACATATAATGTATGTGATGCCTGAAACTGCCATAGTTAGTAAGTCGAAAAAAAATCTGTAAATCTGACATAGCAACATTATGGTTATCTCTTTTGCCAAATCTGGAATTAACTTGTTTAAAAGATTGTGTCGGTTCCTTCCATCTCGCCTGCTTCTTTTTAATGTTTATAGGTTTTATGCACTTATCACAATTTGTTCCTTCCTCCTAACAAAAAAAAAAAAAAAAAGGAGATACTCAGAGAAAAGCCTCATATTACAAACTATGCTAGGCAGGTCAAGAACATCTGGATATCAAGTTTCTTCAAAGAGAGTTAGACCTCACATGTACTGTGTCTTTTCTCCCTTCTTCTTCATGAATTATGTTTAGTCCTGCAATGCAGTGCCCTGCAGCATGTTATCCAGTTCTTATAGTAGCAACCTATGGCATATACGGCTTTCCCAAAGGACCAGAAATTATGTGCAAAGAAGGATTAAGTTAAAGATAGTATGAGTGCAAAAATACAGAGCCCTGTGCCATGAAAATGCCCAGTTATTATGACAGGATTCATTCCACTCTAATTTTTTTGGGGCTGTACCTTGAATTTTCTTCCAATTTCTCTTCCCTCCAGCTTCTAGGTTCTTCATACTTACAAAAATGCTTTTTGCAGTTTATTTGGCATGTTTTACTTCTACACTATGTTTTACTTCTTTTGATCTGTACCTTTATCTATTAATTTAATGGAAAATTAACACTGACTTCTGAAATCTCCCTTAGTCTATGAAGCCTTCACAAGAAGGGAGTCAACTGAATCCAGAAAGGTTCTCCATGGTAACAGGTATTCTGCAATGTTGTGAAATTATTTTCAGGGTGGCTGGTAAGATCCAAGAACGGCAGTTCAGTTCGGCAATCCTCGAAGGTGAAAGAAGGATATGAGGGGAGAATTCTCGCCTTAGTTAAGATCACACAAAAGCGTAATAATAGTCTCCATGCCTATATTCTCCAAGTTTGAAATACAGCTTATCTTTCTTTCCTTTTTGCATATTTTTACTTACAGTTTCTCGGGACTGTCACTCATGCTAAAAGACACGTCTCTATGCATTTATATAGCACATAGTACAGTAAGTCTTTATCCTCTGCGGAAGCTTCTAGTTGCTGCTGTAATAAAAAGATTCATTAGGAGTTTCAGATTTCTAACAAAAGCTAGAGAGAGGATATATAGTTTTATATAGCACCAAAAAGCAGGGTAGTTTGCAATTTTCTCTTTCAGCACAATAAAGAATAGTAGTTTAATTAAAACATTTAATAGGTAATACGGAAATAACAATGTGCTAAAAGAATAGATATAAACTCTAATGAGAAGAAAAGAACAGTAGGAGATAATGAGAAGATTGTGTAGAGATGTAAAAGGATTATTATTTTCATTGCCAACAAAAGTATTAACAACAAAAGAATTAACAAAAGAATAAACCAGCTAAAGTTAGTGAGAATCTAGTAAATTAATAAAGAGTTCTAGTCAAAATTTTCAAAGTTGGCACTATGTTTAACTTTGAAGTTAATGCCCTTTTATCTTCTTTTTTTTCCCCCCCTGAAAATCAATGAATTTCTGTTCCCACTCAGGGGTTAACAGACTCAGAGATCTGATTACCTTCTTTGTATTGGAGCAGAATCTAATTTAGGGAGGAAAGAAGAGTCTCCTTTGATTCTTCTCAATAAATGAAAAAAGTATAATATACTGTTAAAGATATTAGGCAGTGTGGCACATTGAAACTGATACAGTATGTCTATCACATGTGGAATTAGCAACTATTTCTTTGGATTCTCTTCATTCAGTAGGATTAACTTGAAATGTCCACATAAATGACTCCTCCTTTAGCACATAATAAATGTTTATTTGAAATTTTAATTGTCAGATTCTTGTTCTAATTATTATCTTTTTAAAAACAGACAACATTCCACATAAACAGAAAATAAAATCCTGTATTGAAAGAGAAGTATTTTCATTATCATGTGGTTGAAATTTATTTCCCTGCAGCCTACTAAGGTAGAGAATATGTTCAACTCCAGATTATTCAATCCAATTAAAAAATGTCTTCTCACTTGGAGACACTGTTTTTTTTTGAAACTGCCTGAGAAATCACTTTCATGTTAATTAGAAATATTTCCTCCTGGTAGCTGGGGGAAAAAAAATGTTTTTAAGGGCTTTGCATAAAGATTTTTTTTAGCAGTTTGGAGACTTCTCTTTCCAATAAGTACCTATGTACCTTTTTTTTTTCTTTGAATCAGTCAAGCACTTTTTCCATAATTTTCTTCCTCTGACTTTCCCCCTTATGCAATCCTGATTTGTATTCACCATCTTGTACAGCAGGACCCTGGGACACTAAAAATCTACCCTACTATTTATCGGAAAGTTTCTATGGCTCATTTCCATTCTAGAAGTTTTCGTGAACAACATAACAGTAACAGTAGAATGAAGTTCATGTTTACCTTATGCAAATCTCTCTTTATTTGCAAATGTCTTTTCATTAAAATTATTTTCTAACATTTTCAAAGTTCAGTCTTTCCTTTTCCAGACCATACATGGTTAGCCAAAAGCAGCTGACAATTTTTCTGATCCTTTCACATGTGTTTCAGATCAGGAATTCTCTTATTAACCCCCATCACTGATCTATTGAATAGGTTTATCTGTTTTTTTTTTTTTTTTTTTTTTGTATTACTTCTAAGTTTGTGTCATTTGAAGGATAAAATTCCAAGTATACAACAGTGCTCCCTGAAGGGCAAAAAAAGCCCTGTTATCCAATGCACACAGTAGATCTCTAACTATTCACACCTAAGAATTCTGTATTCAGTTCTAAACACAGTTCTAAAAATGTTTATGGCAGAAGACACATTCTTAAATACTTGCAGTTCAAAAACATGTGACTTTGGAGAAAAAAAAATACTTAACAAAAACTTCTTTACTGAAGATAACTTCAGATGCACACTGTTCTCCAGCAAGCGAAAGGCATGTGTGTCTCTGTTGCATTATCAAAATGATGAATTCCAGACAAATGGAGCTCTTTCTTCTTGTTCACAATATTTTTGAAAACAAATACATGACTGTAGAAAATAAAAATCCAGTTAAGGAGATGTTGCTGTTCTGAATGCTCAGCCTCAGAAAGAAAACAGACCTGAAATAACTATGTGTGAAATTTTGACCACATTAAACATCCTGAGGAATTGCTGTTATGAACATGCTTCTCCGTAGTTGATAATGGAATAAATGTGCCATACTAAGTAAATTCTCTCTTTTTAACTTTTTTAACTAACCATAATTTCTATAAGGAGAGTTGTGCTAATTTGAGGATATATGTTTTCTTACAAAAGACAAAGGAAATTTATAAGATAATACAGGCAAAAAAAGCCAGTAATTCATTTGAATTTATTTTAATAATGCTTGAAAAACAAACAAACAAAAAAGCTCATAATTATTTTTCATTAAGTAATACTTTTAAAACTAAATGTTTCTGTTCAATGAATAAAATCCATCTTCATTGCACTGTGATTAATTCTTTTTGGGTAGAATGAAAAGTAAAATAAATGCCTCAAAATCGTATTTTATTGTTCGAATATTATACCCAAGTCACTCGATATAGGTACATATCTGAAGATTTAAATAAATGTATGTTTTAAGATACATTCTAAAAACAAACAAACAAAAAAGGCAAAGAAATGTTTCAGAAAACAAGGATTTTTTAGTTAATTCATTTTTACATGTTGGTTGTGCGATATCATAATACTGAAGAAGCAAGATTTTAAAACAGCTTTAAATAATCTTAAATCATAATTTGTTGAATTAAATTTTGGGTTTAGTACAAATTGTAATTAATTAGGCTAGTATCATTAGAGCATATGTTGCCAGATCAAATACCACTACACATGTTTTTATGTAGGAAGGCACACAACATATTGTATTACGTGTCCATCCAAATATGCCTTCTTTACATGTAGCTGTAAAATGTAGCACCCCAGTAAAGTCACAGGACATTCCTATTACATACTTTAAATAATTAAAGCCATTATATACTTTAATAGTTTGTATCATACATTTTCCATTGCCTTAAATTCAGAATTTTATTATTTAAAATCTTGCTGTCAACTAATACAAACTATAAATTTTAGCTTTCATGATTACTATTTCCAGGAAGGAGTAGTTAGAATTAACATACACGTTTACTTCAGCCAGCAAGAGTGGAGGCTGCTAAACCATTCATGAAGAAGTTCAGATGTACTGTAACAATTGTTTGTATTTCTCTATAAGTTATCTCTTTTTAAACAGCATGAAACATTTCAATGCAGATCTTCACTACTCAAAATTATATAAACATATATCCATGCATACATAGCTGAATATATGCATTCTACCCAAGTTAAGTGTCTTTGCTTCCCAAGGGACAGAACTCTCCCAATATTTGGAGACTATAGTTTGGAAATTATAGATCTTTTTGTTTGCTTCACATCAAAGGTGAGATTTGTACCTCCAAGATTTCCAATTTCATGCTCCCTCTGCTTCTTTTTAAAAAGCTATTGGAGCTTGAACCTAAAGAGTTTTGGAAATGCAGCTCTGGCAGTTCAAGTCTATTCAACTTACTTGCTCTCCACATTATTTTGCATAAGCAGCCTCAGTTTCTAGCATGGAGCAAAGAGTGCTCACAAGCACATTGGAGTAGGTCTTCAATATTCCTTTTTCTAAGTAAAACAAGCCATTATTGTCTAATCTTCTTTTGTAAAACTGGCCAGAAAAGATATGGTTTAAGAGGTTCGGTGTTGAATGGCTTACAGTTGGACTCAGTGATCTTGAAGGTCTTTTCCAACCATAAGGATTCTATGATTCTGATTCTGAGAAAGACTAGGAAAAATGTGGGCCTGCCACAGAGTTGGGTGGGTGCCCTGGTGACAAAGTATACAGAGAAGGCAGACGTACCGAATGCCACCTTTCCTTCACTCTTTCCTGATGAGTGTGGCCTTCAGGAATCCCTGGTCCCAGAGACAAGAGAGGAAGTCTGGAAAAAGGAGGACTTTCCTTTGTCAGAAGAGAGTAGAGTTAGAGATCATTTAGGCAAACTGGACACCCACAGATCCATGGGCTCTAATGGGATACACCCAAAAGTCCTGCAGGAGCTGATGTATGTATGATGGATGTATGCTCATCCACTCTCCATCATCTTTGAAAGGTTGTGGAGAAGTACCTGAAGACAGGGAAAGAGACAGTATCTTCAAAAAGGGCAAGAAGGTGGACCCAAGCAACTGCAGGCCAGTCAACCTTACCTCAATCTCTGGAAAGGTGATGGAACAGCAAAACACAGATATTCATCCTTTAAGTATGTGGAGAAAGAGAAGGTCATCAGGTGTAGTCAGCATGGGGAAATCATGCATAAGCAATCTGATAGCCTTCTATGATGGGATGACCAGCTGGGTAGACGAGGGGAGAGCAGGGGGACATTGTCTCCCTTGACTTCAGCAAGACATTGATATCGTTTCCCATAATATCCAGATAAGTAAACTCAGGAAATGTGGGTTAGATGAGTGAACAGTGAGTGAATTGATAACTGGCTGAATGGTTGTATCATCAGCAAGCTTGCTGGTGATATACAACTGGGAGAAGTGGTTGATACCGCAGGGGGCTGTGCTACCAGTCATTCAGAGAAGCCTGGACAGACTGGAGAGGTGTGCAGAGATGAACCTCATGACATTCAGCACAGGGAAGTACAGAGTGACAGGAATGAACAGCTCCATGCACCCGGACAGGCTGGGGGCTGACCTGCTGGAAAGCCATGCAACTTAAGATGGTAAAGACAAGTGTATTCTTCGTTGCCCAAGTTGTTCAGTATATTAACTTTTATATAATGAAAGTATTTATGAAGCTCATTCTGTAACAAAAAAGTGGGAAAGAGAAACAGTATTATTGGGATATAAACCAACAGCAGACAGCTATCAGTATACATCCCTCTGCCATCACTGCTGCTGCTAACACACGCCCTGCCCTTGCTTTACTTTCACTGCCACACATCGCTCTGCCCTCCAAAACCCACACGTCTCCCTAGACCCTTGGTCAGCCATCCCGGCCCCCCAGGGAGGCCCTGTGAACACTTGCTGTGCCACACGATTGCTTACACGCCAGCCCGCCTCCCTGCTGTTACCCACACACATCCACTGTACCTTCAGGAGAAAGAATTGCATCGGGTCCTTCTCAGTATCAAATAGAAAAGTTGCCAATTGAATTTCTTCAGCAACCTTATCCAGGCCCTCAGACAAAGTAAAAGGCAAGAAAGTCAGGTTTGATCTGAGACAGTGGAAACATAACCATCACTCCAAGGTTTGTTATCTGCCCATCCTCTCCCATGCTTTGAGCAGGAGCCTGGCACAGCTTATGGTGCAGCTAACTCTCCTCCCCAGGTTTTGCCCTCAGATGTTTGCCCAAAAAGCACTGCACAAATCCAGAGAGGCACAAAACCACCATGGTGCTTAAAATAGACCCATCGGGCACTGCCCTGTGTGCTCAGCAGACAGCAGCACAGAAATGCCAGCAGACTTGCTATGGCCCTGCTATAGCCTTTCGCCATAGCTACAGGCCAACAACAAGTGCCCCACAGAGACTTACAGAGATGCTGATATCTTTGGGGGAAGCTGCTTAAATCATTATGCGGATAAAGCATCTTAGAGATACACTGCACTGTCACTGCACTGGGCCATACCCATACAGGCAGTCGAATGATCACCTGCCCCTGAGACCCAGGGAAGGCCCAGCATTTTCATGCTGCTGGGTCAGGCTGAAAACAGAATGCAACAGCAAGTGAGGGACACCACAACTCCTGTAACCAGAAGAATAAGCCCCCTCTTTGTCTACATGTTATAATGCGGCTCAGAAAAAAGCAGCACATAGGAGGAGGCAAATGGGAGGCCTTCTTGACACCAGCTAAAGGGGGAGAATGACCTGGGCTTTGTTCCCACTTGAGCATGATGGAACTAAAGCCACATGGAGGATTTTGGCTACTATACCTGCCAAATGATATCAGGAAGATTGGCAGCACAAAGAAATGTGAGCACTCTGCAAATCCGATGGCCAATATAGTTTTGAGATGTTTTCAAGTATTCAATTGTAGCACCTGAAAGGCAGACAAAGCCATTAACTAACTGAGAGACGCCACAGCCCTGGTTCTTGCAGGACATTTCTAACACTCCATCCCAGATGTGCCTCTCACTGCCCCACTAAGCACTTCACTGTCAGAGGGGCCCAGGTGCCTAGGGAAAAGAAGTCTTGCTGGGCCTGGCCACTGCTTCTGTCTCACAGCAGCAGGAAAAGACAGGTCTGCAGGTACCGAGAGACAATAAAACCCAGGGGAAGGATGGCAGACCAGAACTGTGGTCCTGCTCTCTAGACAGCCATACCCTTTTGGTTAAGAGAAAGGCTTAGTGGAGAGGAAGAGAGCTTCTCTCTTGGCAACAAGTCTGTAGGGCAGTGGCAGAGGCACCAGCACAAAACTCCAAAAGCGGGACTGAGCATGAGAGAGCTCCTCTGCCACAGCCTTGCTCATGACACCCCACGTGTCCTTTCATCTCCTTCGTGATGACATCTCCTGCGTGTTACACAGCCTCCCTTTGTACACAGACACAGTACAAGGAGGCTTGACTCCCTGAGTTCTAACCTGAGGTTTTCATGGCCCAGCAGCTGAACGTGGCCTTCCAGGATCACATCAAACAGCAATTCTCTCATATGGAGCACCTTCTGGCAAAGACAGAAACAAACACAGGAAATCACCACTTCAGCGGCAGCTCACTAGGACTAGCAGTCCTAGCACAGAAGAAAGCGGAGAGCCTGGGTCAGAGAATGCCCCACCACCTGGTGCAGTGCTTTCTAAAGTGTTTTAGTGTCTTGACAGGACTCCTGACTGTCCAAAACCCCTTTCACAAAATACATCATCACCTGCTTCATGATGCTGATGTCTGAATGTAGATGAGCTAGCTCTTGCTTCAGTAGGTTCAGCTGATGCTCTTGCTGCTTCAGAATAGTTATCAAGTCCCTGCAGACAGCAAGAAGCAGCTGTTAAAAAGCTGTCCAGCTCCTGCAGGGAGCATCCCAGATCAGAGGTGAGAAATGGTCTCACTGTTTGGCCTTCAGTCCTGGGCTGCTCCCACTCAGCATCTCCTGAAAGGGAAGAGCTTTCCATGAGCAAAGCCGCTACAACTGCCAGGTCTTCCTGCAGATGCTGCTTGAGGAAGGCCCAGCAGAAGTTGCTGCTTCACTTTGGCAAAGGGAAGCTTGGCAAAGCTTCCCTCTGCAGGGAATGGGACGGTTTGAGGGTGTATCCTGTCACGACCAGCTCCTCTCCTTTGCAGGAGTTACCTGTCCTGCAGCAGCTGTCACTGACCTGTAGCACTGCTTTTCTTCCAAAACTCCAGGTCAGGAAAGAAAATGTATAGTAGACACCAACTGTAATTCACAACAAGAAACTGGCTTAGTAGGCTAATGGGACTCCTTTATAGAGACATCTGTGGAGCTCCCTGAAGCACAGGAACAGGAAGCTGGACAGTGCCCCAGTGAGGCCTCTCTCTCAGCCCAGACTCTGGTGTCCAGCAGCTCTGTGCCACTGATGGCAGCTCATTTCTCACAACTACTCACCAAGAGCAACAGAAATATAGAAAACAGCTTTTAAGAAGGACTTCCTTCTTCTATGGGATGTTTTTCCCTAGAAAAGAGGGAATGTTGTTATTACCACAGCTTCAAGCTTTGGGCACCTCCTTTTATAATGAAGTTGTTCCCAAACATCAAAGCTCAGAAGAGGACATTTTTGACAGAAAGCTGACAGACTGGACTCTGAAAGGGCAGATCTCTTTTGTCAGCACCATGCACCACACAAGCGACCTCCCAGTATGTCCAAGTGAAAAGAGAAAAAGAGCCCTTGCGGTATTTGTGTTTCATCTTTTGCTTTAAAAGCAGGCCAGTTCCAGCTTTTAGATCACAGAGATGATGTTTCGTAGTTTGTGGGATATGGCGGAAAGATATTCACATGGCCAAGACGTCACACTGCAAGGGGGACCCCAGGGACACTCCATGACATGAGAACCCTGCTGGGGTTTCCTCATCTACCACCTTCCTGGGGGGCAATCCTACTGTCCCTCCCTAGCAGCATCACTGATCTTTTCAATATCAATCTTTTGCCAAAAGTAGCTGTGAGCTCTTGGGTTTTTGTCATTTCTACTTTCCTCCATTAACCTGGACATTTCCTGGAGGAGAAATGAAACGTTTTTAGGTATCTTTCCGTGCTACCCTTCTCTCTTCTGACGCCAAGAATGAACTTTCCCTTCTACACTCCTCTCCTTACACGAAACTCCATTCAAGCAAAAGATCCCATTGGCTTCTAGAGCTGCTGCACAAACACTGGGTCTAACATGAGCCCTGGTGCTGTTTTTCTGACCTGGAGAATGACTAGGAGTTTGATCCAAGTTGAAGATAGTAGCAGGACTCTCCATTGCCCTTCGAAAGAG